>NC_055989.1:136816035-137143979 GCF_018446385.1 Zingiber officinale | reverse complement strand
TCCTTAGAGTTCTTGCCTAGACTTTTACCTACATTCCTAGCCCTAGGTGTAGTGGTTTTAGCATGAAAAGCTATATGTTTTTCCTTAACGCTATCATGCTTCCTATTTTCATGGTAAATAGCATTAAAATGATATAAGTTAGAACTATCATGCTTTTTACCATAATTTAAAGGGGTAGACTCAATGAAAGTTACCTTTCTTTTTACCTTGGAGGCTCCCCCTTGACTTGAGCTTCCTCCATGAGCCTTAACCACCTTCTTCCCTTTAGGGCATTGACTTCGGTAATGCTCCTTTTGATTGCACAAGAAGCACACAATGTGCTCCTTGCTCTTCTTTGTTCCGGGGATGGTCTCCTTGGGCTTCTCCTTGCTCTTTTGTGCCACTTGGCCCTTCTTCTTGGCCAATTTAGGACATTTACTTTTGTAATGCCCTTTTTCCCTACATTCAAAGCATATAATATGGTTTTTATTATTAATTGAAATTGTTATACCTTTGCTTGTAGGGGTGGCATCTTCTCCTTTTGATCCGGAGGTAGAAGCTTCCTCTTGATCCGAAGATGATACTCCTCCATTTGATTTTGCTTGACTTGTGGAGGTGGAAGCTTCATCATCCTCTTCTTTTTTTGACCCGGATGTAGAAGCTTCTCCTTCTTCTTGATCCGGTTTTACCAAAGATTGCTCCCCCTCAATTCTAGAGGTGGAGGCTTTATCATCTTGTACATGGAACAAGGAGTATGCTCCCTTCTTGTTCCCTTCATTGCATTCCCTCGAAGATGAAGCTTCTTCTTGAACTTCTTCTTCGGAAGTTGAGCATCTCTCAACTTCAGAGTCCTCCTCTTGATCTTGCTCCAATGAGTCGTCCTCTTTGGATTCCTCTTGATTCGGTACAGTGGAGGGGATCTCATGAATTGATGCCAACTTGCTCCAAAGCTCCTTGGCATCCTTGAATTCTCCAACTTGAGCCAAAATATTGCTTGGCAATAAGTTGACCAAAAGCTTGATCACTTTATCGTTTGCCTTGCTCCTTTGAACTTGCTCTTGACTCCATTTGCTTTTCTTGAGAGGCTTGCCCTTGGAGTTTGTTGGAGCTTCAAATCCTTCCATGAGAGCAAACCATTGCTCTATCTCCATCATCAAAAAATTTTCGATTCTTGATCTCCAAGAATCGAAGCTTGTGGATGTGTACGGTGGAGCCACCCTTGTGTCAAATCCAAGTCAATCTTGGAATTGCATCTTGAAGTTGAGTCTTTTGATGAAGTCTTCGACTTGTAGAATTTCTTCAACTTCTTCACCCTCTAGCTTTGCTTGTTTTGTTTGCCCCTTCCGGCGATAATTCCGGTGAACAGCGGCTTCGCTCTGATACCACTTGTTGAGACCAAAAAGTAGCTAGAGGGGGGGGGGGGGTGAATAGCTCGTCGTGTGCTCGACGTTTGACGTTGCTTGTTTCTTCGAAGATGTGCAGCGGTAATACAAGAAACAAAAACATACAACGCTAACACTTAGGATTTTACTTGGTATCCACCTCACAAGAGGTGACTAGTCCAAGGATCCACGCACACACACACACCTCCACTAATAAACACTCCTTTTCGGTAACTACCGAAGGCGAAGAAGCCCTACAAGTTCACACTACAAGAAGAAAGGGAAAGGATACACAAATACAAGCAAAAGCTTACAATGAGTATAGAAACCCTAACCCTAGCTTTTTTCTTCAGCTGTAGATCCGCCTCTTGACTTGGAAAACCTCCAAGAACCTTCAAGAACTGGCGATCTGATCTTTGTGGAGAAGCTGTGGAAGCGCTGAAGTGATCTGAGATGAATCGGTGAAGTTCTGCTGAAGGAAACGCTCGCCTGCAGATAAATACGACGCTAACGGTCGGATCCCGATCGATTGGATTGCTCCCAATCGATTGGGGAGGCTTTGGATCGATCCACCGATCGATCCAGAGCACCTCTGTGCTCTCTGGAATAGCCTGGATCGATCGGCTGATCGATCCAGGGCTTATCGCGCACAAACAGCAGCTCCCAATCGATCCACTGATCGATTGGGACCTCTGGATCGATCCACGGATCGATCCAAAGGGGTTCTGTTCGTGGGGACTCACCCGATCGATCAGCTGATCGATTTGGCATGATCCAATCGATCGACTGATCGATCCAGATCTGCTGGATCAATCAGCTGATCAATCCAGATCTGCTGGATCAATCCAGATCTTGGTTTTTGCCCAAAAGCAAGTCCAAAGCCCCCTAAACTAACATCCAGCCAACCATGACTTGTTGGTACATAAAACCTAGCATCTGGTCACCCTTGACCATCTAGGACTCTCTCACCAAGTGTCCGGTCAATCCCTTTGACCCACTTGGACTTTTCTCCTCTTGCCAAGCATTCGGTCAATCCCTTTGACCTACTTGGACTTTTCTTCCTCGTGCCAAGTATCCGGTCAATTCCTTTGACCTACTTGGACTTTTCTTCCTCGTGCCAAGTATCCGGTCAATCCCTTTGACCTACTTGGACTTTCACCAGATGTCTGGTCAACTTTGACCCATCTGGATTTCCTCGTGTCTGGCTTCACTCATCAGGACTTCCCTTCTGCCTAGCTTCACTCACTAGGATTTCTCTTCTGCCTGGCTTCACTCACCAGGTTTTTCACCTAGCTTCACTCACTAGGATTTTCACCTGCCTTCACTCACCAGGATTTTCCTCTGCCTGGCTTCACTCACCAGGACTTTCACCTAGCTTCACTCACTAGGATTTCCTCACTGCCTAGCTTCACTCACTAGGTCTTTCACATGGCTTCACTCACCAGGATTTTCCTTCTGCCAAACATCCCAGTTAGGACTTCTCAGTCAAGTATCTGGTCAACCTTGACCTACTTTACTCTTCTTCAATCAACCTGATCAGACCCTGATCAGAGGGGAATTGCATCAAACAATCTCCCAAAATGAACAACTGCATTGTCAAACATCGAAACCCAAACCAAGACTCAAGCTTGGTCAACCAGGTCAGCCTTGACCTGAGGGATATTGCACCAACACATTTATTATACCTTTAATGTATCTTAATATTCACTTTACTATTGTTAGGTTGGCTTCTTTATCACAAGATTGATACATTGGGCACATACAAACTGTAAATAAGATATCAAGTCTACTTGCAATTAGGTATAATAGACTACTTATAATATTTTTATAATATTTTAAGTCTACTGATTTTTCTTGTGGGTGATTGTCTATTTTTATGTTTATTGTCATAGGCCTATTTATTTCTTTATCATTTTCCATACCAAAATTTTTAATTAATTCCTTAGCATATTTATTTTGATATATATAATTTTTTCTTTTGTTTGTTTTATTTGAAGCCCTAAAATGAAAGTTAACTCTCCTATTAGGCTTATTTCAAATTCACTTTCTATTAGAGTTATAAATTATTTTAGAAAATTTTTATTAGTTGACTCGAATACTATGTCATCCATGTATATTTGAGCTATAAATATTTCACATTCAAGAGTTTTAACAAATAAGGTTGAGTCAATTTATCCTTGTTTAAATCCTTTTGAAATTAAATAGATTGATAATCTATCATACCAATCCCTAAGTGTTTATTTTAATCCATATAAGTTTTCTTTAACCTAAATATGGGGTTGGGGTAGTCTAAGTGTTTGAAACATGGTGGTTGACTTACATTGTTAATTTTTGAGGGATATCCTAAGACAATCATCTTACGGTTTTTACTAAATATAGATTCACTATTTGAGTGTATATTCTATATTTGATTGTTTTAAACTCATTTACTGAAGGTTTGTAATACAATTCATAGCATGAAAGAAATTGTAATTGGATCACAACTAGTGATTATCTCTGCATGTGCAATTATGAACATATTATAATTTTCCTACTCGTCGAATTGATGCATTCGGACATCATCAATTCTATAAGACTAGCACAAGTTATACTCCTTGGTTCGCCAAGCAGCGGCTCTCTTACTAGCTGGAGACATTGGAATGTCGAAAGTTAAACATGGATGCTAGTTATGATAATTAGTTCATTGGAGTGACTCGTTGTAAGACTTTATACGGTTATCTATATATATATAGATATGTCTGTGAAGCTCTTATTATAGCTCGAGTGTAAATTTCTTTCGACTTGAGGTATATAAGTCATCTTGGTCATGTAGATTTATACTTTGACATCTTAAGCAAGCACCTCATTGAGGTGTAGACCTAGGATGATTGGGTATAAGTCAAAATGTCCAAAGATATTTAGATAGCCCACAGAGGATTTACCGCTCCTTGCAAGAGGATGTACACCCTATGACCACTCGTTAGGATTATTACTCAAAGTCTTTGGCCAAAGTATCACATTTCAAGAGTATGAGACTCTTGTACATATGTACGAGTAATTTTAATTTGTAGAACGAGGGAGTATTACTTGGACTAGGTGTGACATAGTCAGTCTAGTGGGGGCAGACACAAACTATTCCTGAACCAAGTGGGTATAAGACGACTAAAAGGAATAAGACACTACTCACTGTAGCTGCTGAAGGATTTAGAATTAGTTCAAAGATCAACTATGATTGTTTGGCTAATTAGGGATCATGATGTACTACTAGGTGTCACTCATGATCATTTTATAATTAAGTAGTTAATTATGGATGACCAAGATAAATCGGGAATCTATTGGGTCACACGCACTAATGAGTCTCTAAAAGATGTAAAACAAGTTAAAGAATATGATTCTTAGATCAAGAGATAAATATTTAGTTGGACCATACATAAGACAAATATGGAAATATTTGTCATAATAGAAGTACGGATGGGCTACATCTCTTATGATAGAGTTGAACCATGTTTGGTTTAATCATGAATTAGTCATGAACCAACTTGGTTTAGTTGTGAACCAAACCAAGGGGTTAATGGACTAATTTTTGGTTAAGAGATAATGGGTTAGATTTGGGTTTTCTAATCCAACTCATTAAAGAGGATTATATATAGATGTAATTGGGAGAGAATTAAATACAAGTTTTATTATTTGATTGATTGATTGTTAGAAACTCAATCCTCCTCTCCCTCTCCTCTCTCTTCCGTCGCCAATAAGAGGGTGCTCCCTCTTGTTGTCTTGACCACCACAAGGGAGAAAAACTCTCCTTTGTATGCTTCTCTTCTTCTTCCTCTTGGTCTCTCTTTTTCGCTCATGGCTAGTAACTTCTGAAGCAGAGGCTTGTACTCAAGGAGTTGTCTTGAGGAGCTCAGCATGGATACGAATAGAAGCGAGGTTCGACAACATCGCTATAGTTGATGCCTTCTCGTTACAGGTCATCCATAAGGTATACCTAGCATAAATTTACTTCTCATAAAATTTTAATTATGTGATCATATTTGGCATATTATATCCTTGTATATGTGTGGTGTGTGTGATATAATAATTAAGAATTATTATTATTTTATTATCTGCTGCGCATGTTTATAAAACATGTTCTAGCACGCACCCGCAACGGGTATATCCCAATATGCATGAAACTCTTTTTTTTCAACACCATTTAGAAACACAGATTTAACATTCATTTTGTGTAACTTAAATCCTTTGTATGTTGCATAAGATAGCAATATTCTAATGGATTCAAATTTAGCTATTGGTGCATAGGTCTCATCATAGTTCAAACCTTCTACCGGACTAAAATCTTTAGCTATTAAATAAGCTTTATTTCTTACAACTTTCCCTTTATTGTCTAGTTTATTTTGGAAAGCCCTTTTAGTGCCTATAATGGTTTTATCTTTTAGTGGAGGTACTAGATTGCAAACTTGGTTTCTATAAAATTAGATTAGTTCTTCTTACATTGCTATCACCCAATAGGATCAAGCAGTGCTTCACTTATGATTTTGGGTTCAAGCTTATATATTAATTCAATTTGACTCATGTTCCTATAAGATGATCGAGTTTTAACTGCTAGAGTTGGGTCACCCAAGATTTGGTCAGTTGGATGACTTGAACTTATTCTAGATGCTCCTACATTTTGATTAATATTTTCTTGTTGTTGTTCATCTTCATTTTGTTCAAGTCTAATTTCCCTTAACTCATCTTTTGAATTTTCAATATTTGTTTTTTATGTAAATTTTCTAAGTCTAATTCAAGTTTTCCAAGGTTATTATCTTCGTCAAATATTATAGTAGTTGTTTTTTTTAACTTTTAAGGTATTTTTCTTATAAACCCAAGAAATATACCACTTATTAATTTTGATGTAAAATTTTCTTAGTCCTTAGTATCTAAGATATATACTTTACATCCAAATACTCATAAATATTTTATACTAGATATTTTATTTTAATAAATTTCATAAAGGGTTTTATTATAGAGTTTATTAATTATAAATCTATTTTGAATATAGCAATTGTGTTTATGGCTCCAACCCAAAAATGATTAGGTATGTTATATTCGTTTATCATAGTTCTTGCTGCTTCTTGTAATGTCCTATTTTTTTCTTTGTAATATGTCATTTTGTTGAGGAGTTCTAGGATATAAAAATTCGTGATGATATCCGTTTTCTAAACAGAATTTAATAAACATATGATTTCCAAATTCCCCTTGATGATCACTTTTAATTATTTTAATTTATATATTTTTTTTATTTTCTACTAATTTATAAAAAAATAATGAATTATTCAAATATTTCATCTTTATGTTGTAAGTATTTTACCCAAGTAAATCTTAAAAAATCATCAATTATAACTAAACAATATTGATTACCACTTAATGATTTAGCTCCATATGAGTTGAATATGTCTAAATGTAGTAATTCAAGTATATAATTGGTTTGATTTTGATTAGTTAATTAATGTGAAAACTTAATTTATTTTCCTTGTGGATAAGCATTACAAATTTTGTTTTTAAATTCCTTAATTGGGGTAAACCTCTTTAACTAGTCCATTCTTACTTATTCTTGAAATATATTTAAAGTGGGTGTGAGTCATTCTCCTATGCCACAACCATATTTCCTTTTGCTGTCTCAAAAGACACTTGAGTGAAGAGCTAGATAGACTTATTGAATAAATGTTATTTTACCTAATTTCCTTAAGTATTATCTTAGAACATTCAATATGTTTAATTAAACATTCAGATGATAGAAATTTTACTACATATCCAATATCCAATAATTGACTAATTCTAAGTAAATTGAATTCAAATTTATTTACAAGTAATACTTTATAGATAATAGAATTTGACTTTAGTTCAATATTACTTATTCTAATTATCTTAAGTTTTTCATTGTTCAATTTAACTATCCTAATTATTTTCAGTTTTTTATTGTTTTCGAAAGTTACTGATTCTAGATTTTTGAATTTTAACTTAGTAATTTTTTTCCTCTCTGATCATATATATGGAACACCCACTATGTAACATTTATTGGTCCAAATTTTTATATTCCTACACATAAAGTATGTGTTTTGGTACCAACTAATTTCTAGAGTCCTATAGGGTTGACTAATTTGTTAGTTCTATTATTTTTCCATCATGCATTCTAAATTTTCAAACATAGTAGCCTTATGAATTTTGTGAGATAGTTTTTCAATTTTACTTGTTTAATTTAAGTTTCATTTGTGAAGGGTGTTTGGCCTTGGGTTAGATTTAAATTTAGTTTTGGATAAGTTAAATGGACATTTCTTAAACCAACTTCTAGATTGTGGTAAGGCTTAGGGGCCTACTTTGGAGTGACCACTTCCTTAGATAAAACAAATAAAAAAATTACATACTTAACTAAATACAAAATTTTAGTCTAATTAACTTAAGATGTGGTCATGAGTTAGCTTCAGTTAGTTTTACTTAACTAGGTGTGTTAGGTAGGATACGCCTTATCTAGGCTATATATGCACTTAGTTTAAGTTTTTCTAACGTACTATTAGCACACCGCATCCTAATACTATGTTGTCAAGATCAAAATTCCTTTGTCCTATCTAATTGTTCTAGTCCTATCTAGCCCTTCTAAATTAAGCATGAAATGAAATTAAAAAATTCAAACAAGCATGAAAATAATAATAATAATAATAATAATAATAATAGTGATGTGTGTATTTTATACATGGTTTTAGTATTGTTTTGTATGTATTTCATTTCATCACATTAGCATATCTTGCATACTTTCATCTCCTTTTTATTGTTTTCACTCTTTTTGTTCGGAGATATACTCTTTATACTTTTTGATTGATGGGACATGAAATTAGAGCTAAATGTGAGCCTAAAAGCCTTGGAACATGAATTCAAAGCAAGGAACACGCTTTGGCCATGTCTCATATGTCAGGCGTGTTCCTCTAGTCGAAACTAGGCACAAAATAGAGTAGTCGTGAGGTTTACATAGCCTAACATTGACAGGTCGTGCCCCAGACACGACCACGCCCCTTTTTACTGAAGACTAGCTATTTTCAAACACTAACATGCCTAGGTTATGCCCGACGACACGGTTGTGTTTATCACCATAGAGCCTCACACAGTTTGACTGTGCCAACTGGATGGCTGTGTCTGACCCCGTCTTTTACTACTTGGAGTAGCACGACCATGGCTTGATGGTGGTGCCCCGCTATTCGATTCTTAGGGCTATAAAAATCCCTAAGTGGCTCTTGTTTGAGGGAGAAGGTTTTTTTTTTTCATGACAAAGAACCCTAGGAGAGTTATTTTCAAGGAGCCGTCGGAGTTTCCATCCACCCTCTATAGCTTGGAGGTTCTTCTGATGACACTGGCAACACCATGACTAAGTTTCCTCTTTTCTTTCCTCTTTGATTTGAGTTATAGGGTGACTTCTTCTTTGTCTTTTGGTTGTAACTCTATCTCCATGGAGTAGTACTTATAATCCTAGGATAAGGGAGTAACTTGATTTATTTGTTGGCATTAGCTTTATATATCTATTTGTCTCTCTTTGTTATATATATGTTTATTCCATGATCCAACTTTATTGCGCATACATGATTATGACACTAACTGTATATTTTCATATCCCATGGGATGCGAGGAAGGACCAAAAGATAAACCTAAATATCCAACCCATAAAAACTGAGACGTGAGGGGTTGTTCACAAAAGTAGTTCAAAACCTCATGAGGGCATCATTGGCTATCACAGAGCCTAATGAGTTTACTATAATTTGACGTCACGAAGTAGGGGATTACACTTAGAGGACCATGGGACATCGTGACAAGAACCTCCCTGAGAAATTGGTCGCTTTAGTATGGGTACCTTGAAAGTAAGCGTCGAGTTTGGGTAGACACACTGGTATAATTCCAAAAGTATATACTAGCTACCTGCATGTGAATAAATATTGAAGTAAGAGAGTGAATAATATTTAAGGAGCCAACAATCATCATGGAGAAATCGAAATCTTAGAATTGCTCTCCAAAATCAAATTTCTCCTAAGACTTTTTAGAATTTGAGGGATGTCCTAAGGTAATCGCCTTATATTTTTTTCTATTTATTTGATAAGTATAGATTCACTATTTGAATGTATATTATATGTTTGATTGTCTTAAACTCATTTACTGAATGTTCGTAATATAATTTATAGCATGAGAGAATTTATGATTAGATCACAACTAGTGATTATCTCTACATGTACAATTATGAATATATTGAAATTTTTCTAGTCGTTGAATTGATACATTAAGACATCATCAATTCTGTAAGACTAGCATAGGTTATACTCCTTGGTTCGGCTAAACAGCTATTTTCTCACTGGCTGGAGACATTGGGATGTCGAGAATTAAATGTAGATGCTAGTTATGATAACTAGTTTATTGGAGTGACTCGCTGTAAGACTTCATATGGTTCTCTACATATATATAGATATGTCTGTGAAGTTCTTACTGCAGCACAAGTGCAAATTTCCTTCGACTTGAGGTATACAAGTCATCTTGGTCATGAAGACTTATACTTTGACATTTTAAGCAAGCATCTCATTGAGGTGTAGACCCGAGATGATTAGGTATAAGTTGAAGTGTCTGAAGGTATTTGGATAGCCCACATAAGATTTACCGCTCCTTATAAGGAGACATATATCATATGGTCACTCATTAGAATTATTACTCAAAGTCTTTGGCCAAAGCATCACATGTTAAGAGTGTGAGACTCTTGTACACATGTACGAGTAATTTGAATTCGTAGAACGAGGAAGTATTACTTGGGCTAGGTGTGGCGTAGTCAGCTTAGTTGGGACAAGACACATAGACCATGTCCTGAACCAAGTGGGTATAAGATAAGTGAAAGGAATGAGGCACGACTCACTGTAACTGCTGAAGGGTTTAGAATTAATTCTAAGATCAACTATGATTTTCCGGCTAATTGGGGATCATGATGTACTGCTAGGTGCTACTCATGATCGTTCTATAATTAAGTAGTTAACTATGGACGGCCAAGATAAACAGGGAACCTATTGGGTCACATACACTAACAAGTCTCTAAAAGACGTAAAACAAGTTAAAGAATAGGATTCTTAGATCAAGATATAAATGTTTGGTTGGACTATACATAAGACAAATATGGAAATATTTGTTGTAATGGAAGTACGGATAGGTCACATCTCTTATGGAAGAGTTGGACCATATTTGGTTTAATCATAAATTAGTCATGAACCAACTTGGTTTAGTTGTGAACCAAACCAAGGGGTTAATGGACTAATTTTTTGTTAAGAGATAATGGGTTAGATTTGGGCTTTCTAATCCAACTCATTAATGAGGGTTATATATTGATATGGTTGAGAGAAGATTATACATATGAGATCATAATTGGCTTTTAAGGTTTTTGGAAAACCTTAACCCAATTTCTCTTCTCCTCTCCCTCTCCCCTCTCTTATTGCTGTGACCACCACAAGGAAGAAATCTCTTCCTTGTGTGCTTCTCTTCCTCTTCCTCTTCCTCTTGATCCCTCTTCTTCGCTCGTGGCTAGTAACTTCCGAATGAGAGACTTGTACTCAAGGAGTTATCTTGAAGAGCTTGGCATGAATACAAAAAGAGGTGAAGTTCGACAACATTACTACGATTGATGCCCTTCTCGCTATAGGTCATCCGTAAGGTACATCTAACGTAAATTCACTTTTCATAAAAAATTAATTATGTTATCATATTTGACATGTTGTATCCTTGTATGTGTGTGGTGCATGTGATGTAAGAGTGTAGTAGAAATAAGAAAGAAAAATACAAAAAAAAAAAAAAGCACAGTTATTTTTACTTGGTTCACAATCCTCAGGACTGCTACTCCAATGCTTACGATCCAATTGTAGATTGCTTACAAGTAGGCAAGCACTAACTCTCCTTCCCAAAAATTATTCGGAGGCAAAAAACCTCTTACAAATAAAAGGTTTATGGTTACACTTTATCGTTCCCTTTTAGAAAATGGAATGCAGGGAAGCAAAAACAAAAACAATTATGGATGAAAAAGATTTGAAGTTAAGCTTAGGCTATCGGAGAGCACAACGACGTAGAATGGATGTTTTAACATGAGACGAGAGATTGAGAGGTGTGTGAGAGATCATCTGAACCCTCTGCTCAAAGGCTCTTTTATAGGATTTTATTGATCAACTAAACTGGCCATACGGTTGACTGAATGCCTCAAATACCATATCACAATCTAGTAAATTGGTCGACCGATTGTCCTTTAATTTGTCTGTAGATCGAAGTTGCCATGTTAGCTTTTTGTTTTAGTTCCACCACTAACTTGGCTTTTTCAATCTCCTGAATGGGATTTTTCATTCATCTGAACCCAGCTGAGTCTCTTTGTGCCATTATCTATTTGTCACGTCAGCTGCCTGAGGTATATCCTCTGCCATATCAGCAAGATGAAGTCCATCTTTGACCTTGTAACTGCCACATCACCTTTTCAAAGTCTATTCTTTGCCACATCTGCATCCTGATATCCTCGTCCACATCAGGTGTCAAGGCAATACAAAGGGCACTTCAAATACCATGTTATATTACTATGCCATATGCGCTTTTGGTCGATCGAATTCATTTGTTCGATTACCCAACTTGTTCAGTCAACTAACCATACCTTTTCGATCGATAGAATCGTACATAACAGAGTTAACATAGAATATAATAAATTATAAGTTATGCATGATCTACTTGAGATAGTTAAGCAATTGTCTAATCTCTACTTTGAAATGTCCTCACAACCTTATTTTTAGAAAGACCTCTATACTTTAGAACTTACCTTCGTTTCCTTATTTTCCAAACATTCGGTACAACTGACCTATTTGGACCTCCTCTGTATAGCTTGCGATCCCTTGATCTACCGGGACTTCCTTTGACTCAATGTCCAATCCTCTAAACCATCGAGTTTGTCCTGCTAGATGCCTGATTCCCTTAAATTATCTAGACTTTTCCTTCCTAGTATATAGTCCACTTGATCCTCTAAGTCTTTTGTTGCCTAGTATCCTTTCCACCGGACCTACTAGGGTTTTCCTATTAAGTAATATGCACTTAACACAAATATCATATCACACCAACTTAACTTTAAACTTTTGCCAACATTAAAATATAGGTTCGATTATATGGTGCTCCATGTACCAATATTCTGAAGATAAAATACAAGGTAGGAGAAGTCCATAAAGTCTGGAGGATGGATTCTTGCCAAAGAGAAATCCTTGCAAGTCAGAAGACCTGATGCAAAACATGGAAGCCCAAGAAAGTTGAAGGCTAGATTCTTGGCAAAAGGAAAAAAAGCCTGAGCAGATCATGAGATTGGATGTAAGGTAAATGAAGACCTAAAGATGAGACAAATCCAAGCACTGAAGTTTAGGAAATAGGAGGTTCATTTGGAATGTAGGACCAAAAAGACGCTAGGAGAGGTAAATAGCGCGTGTAAGCCTTTTCGATAACTCATTTTGTAAAACTTGTTTTAACGTTAAGCTATGGAACTGAAAGATAAACAAACATATCACAAAAAACATACTTTATTTTTTTTACTTGGTTCATAGTCTGTGCTGCTAGTCTAAGGCGTGTGGTCATTGACCACTTCTGATGGACAATTCACTAAAATCTCTTTCGAATAATAACTCGAAGATGGAGATTCATATTTTTACAAAGATAGGAATCGGTAACAAGTTTACTAACTCTTTTCAAAAATTGAGTTAAAAAGATGGATTAAGAGACAAGTATAATGACAATAAATAAATCCAATATAGGGCACAATTATAGAAGCAGCTTCTCAGCATTGCATCAGAGTTTCTAAGTAGAACGAGAGTATGAGGTGGTAGCAAAAGTTGAATTGAAACTGTTGTTTAAAGACTCTTTTAAAGGACATTCTGACTACCTGGAAGGCCTTTAGGCCGCCTCCAAGCTGTCCCATCCGATCTGACTCCATCAGTGATTTAGCCATCTCCAGGTACCTGGATCCCTTCTGAGCGCTTGGCCTGCTGACATGGCGTGAACCGGACAAAACTCTATCCAGCTACAACTTATCCTTCTCCAAGCGCCTGGATCCCTTTTAGGTGCCTGGATGCTGACGTGTGCAAATCAACCGGAGCATACCACCTCATCTGTAACACTAGTCTGTGTTTGGGCTATCCGGGTGCTTGTATCCCATATGGTTGCTTGGATCTCCAGGTGCCTGGAAGCTATCCGGTCACCTAGAAGTTATCTAGTCGCTTGGAGTTCACTGTTCCGGTCGGCTTCCGATCTCAAGTCCTTGTACCATAGAGTTAGCCCAAATAGAGTAATAATATAAAAAGACATTTTACAACTGTCCGATCTCGATTTTAGATTTTTAGTGAAATCTCGGATTATACCAACACCTATTATTCCCTCAAAGAAACTCATCCTTATCCACTCCACTCAAGAGAGTTTTTCTCCCTACCAAACATCCTATTCTCTAGACCTATTTGGACTTCCTGCTTAGCATACGATCCTCTGACCCCCCAAGACTTTCTCTGATGATCAGTCCTCTTTGATCCATCGACTTGCTAGATGTCTGATCCACTGACCTGTGTAGACTTCCCGTCTAGTGTCCTTGATCTTCTCATACTTCCACCTTCCCTAGTATTCAGTCCAGCTAACCTACTAGGACTTCCCCTTGCCTAGTAACTGGTTTGGGCTTTGATGTACAAATTGAGGGGAGGGGGTGGTTGTGTTGGATTTGATGTTAAGACTAAAAAAGGACAGCCCGGTGCACGAAGCTCTCGCTATGCGGGGTCCCGGGGAAAGATCCATTATACGCAGTCTTGCCCTGCTTTTTGCAAGAGGTTGTTTCCAGGATTTGATGTTAAGACTAATAAATGAAAACCATCCTAATCTAATCTCCTAGCTAAACTACAATTGGAAAGGAATGAACAAGAGTAAAGCATTCCTAATCTAATCTAATTGCAATCCAAATGAAGAACAAGCATCTCAAACTAGGGATGACAATAGGTCAGGTTCGGGTCGGATTCTATATCCTCCGTACCCATACCCATCGAGTATAGGATATCCGATGGGTATACCCATACCCATTAAAGGATCGGATATATTCTATACGTGCAATTTTTATTCTTTCTATCGAACTATTATCATTCAAAAAAATATATTAAAATTAACATCCTATTAAAAAATATATAATTTAAAAAATAGATTAAACATCTATATAGTCTCCTACTAATATCAACAAAAAATAGTAAGTTGATTTTAGAAAAAGAAAATTATATATATATATATATATATAATTTAATCGGGTATTCGGGTCGGATATCGAGTATTGATAGCCCCTCCATACTCTCCTCCATTCAGGTGAGATGTCGGATCCTCCATCTGATTCGGATGAAATTGTCATCCCTATCTCAAACATTCAAATGCAAATAAGAAATTACATAAAATAAACAAACTGAAATGCATTAACTAAAGTAACAAAGGTAATGTAAGGAGAATTAAGAAAAACACATTGCAAATACAAGAAACAAAAGGAAACTAAACACTAAAGGTGAAGGAGCTCTTCCCTGATCAAGATGGGTGGATGCGGTCTGAAGCTAAGAACCCCTAAAATCTAGTGAACAAAGGTGGAGTAGATGATGATGGAAACACCCTTCTGTCTCTTCTCCTCAATGGAAGGTGGCTCTCTGATGAGGAAGGGAACCTCCTTCCCTCCCCTTGAGGTGAATGAATGTGTAGTCGCGTTGCAATGGAGATGACTATGGGAACCCCCTTTTGTCTCTTCTTCTCAATGGATGGAGGGAGATGGCTGCTAGAGATGGAGATGTAACCTCTCCCAACTGGGAGAGGGTGAGGTGAGCTCTCGATGGAGGTGGAGATGGCTTGAGGAACCCCTCCAGCAAAGTATGGATGAAGGTGGAGTGGCATGCGTGAAGCGGAGAGATGACGTTGTGGGTGAGATGGCGAGGAAGGGAGAGGCTTCGTGCGTTAGTTGATCCAAATGAGGAGGAGGCGTGTGTTCCTCTCCTTGGTGAACCAGTGTGGTTGCTTCTTCAAGTGAACCAGCCTCCTATGTTTGTTGAACCAAACCCATCCAAGCTTGAACCAACTCCAATTGAGCTAAGAAATTCTCAAGTTGTGAACAGTTGTTGGATAAAGCCCTTCAACACTTGAATCAACTTCATAGATGTGAACCCAATCTCAATTGAACCACTCCAAGATGAACTGAACCCTCATTCAATCTTGAAAAAGCTCTCTCCTTAATCCTAGCCTTGGGTTAAGATTGGTTCCTACCAACTCAAGCTCACATTTTTAGATATCATGTCATAAATATAAGAAAAATTACATTGAAAATCGAAATAAATCCAAACTCACAAAATATGACATAAAAAAGATTTAAACATACGAGAGGACTAAAAGCGTCAAGTACGAGAGTAAAATCATGAGTCAAAATATCATGAGATGTCAGAGAATGATGTACGCAATGTTATCCTATTTTATAAGAGATTATTTTTGAAATTTAAACTCGTGACCTTTAGATCATACTATAATAACTTTAAAATTACACTAAGATTCAACTAGTAGTTAATTTCAAGCAAATAAAATGCTTCCAACACAACAACTGATCAATTTGGCTAACAGCGGGTCCTTTTAACAACTAACTGCTATTCAAAAAATCATGGTGATATAAATAACTGATCAGAAGTCACTGTGGCAAAAAGACGAATACGTTCACCCCTAACGCTCCCGTCAACCCGTCCCAAGACCAACACGGAGGAGCTAAATCACGGATGACTACTAACTGATCAAAAGTCATGATTATTCAACGGATGAGTCAATAGTCAAATCTCTATAGCAATAGATTATTGGGCGATAGCAATTGACTGGTGGAGACAAAAAGTGTAGAAACCAGCCCCATTGGAGACTGTTTAAAAAGGGCTTGCAGCTGGTTTTCTACAACGCTTTCTCCTAATCATCTTAAATGTTCAAGCCTCTCATCCATCTTGAAGCGAAAAGAAGAGCTCTTATGCTTCAGATTTTCCATTCTTGTCTCTTCTATTTTCACTGCTTCATTGAAATTATTTTCACTGAGTTAAAGGCAGCAGATTTTCTGAATTTTTAGTTCCAATGGGTACTGCTCTCTTTCTGATATTTTCGTTAATCAAACCAAAGAATAAATCTAGAAAGGCAAAGCAGACAGACCGTGAACCTTTTCTTTGTATGCCCAGAGGTTTATAGTTAAAATGCACGTTATTCATGGCATGGCCATGTTATTGCATGGTACATAAAGCATAAAATACATCTAAAGCTTTGAAGGTGGCTTTGAACTTCGATTTCGTATAAACTTCTGCATGGCTGAAAACTGTTCCTTGGTCATGCCATCATAATAGTTATGCGCCCTTTCCTGAAATTTTTGACAAAACAAATAGAATTATTGAAACCGAAACAAGATAGCTGAATCATCAACTAAAGTGGGTGTGACTACTTTTACGAAATAACCATGTGAAAATTATGCAAGATGAGAAACTGCAACTTCATTAAGTGTAATGAAAGTCCTATATGTGGAGCATGAGTTTTCTGATCCAACATTTGCTGGCAAGATAAACATATAATATCAAATTTCATGTTGTCATGCTCAAAGGTACACCATCAACGCATACTTCTTTTAGCTCAATTCATAATAGATGAGGGCAATGAAAGAATACTTGCATTCCATTTGCAATTAATTTTAAAATTTAGCATCCTATTGACCAACAGAGAGTATGAACCATTTCAGATCTCACCTTTTCGAGCAAACCAGCATGACGCAAATCCATTTTGAAACCATCATTAATAACTGATCGGTACCTGAAGACCATGTCCCTGTTGTTTTTTAAAATGGCGTGCGCAATTTCTTTGGCTTTCTTTAAAACCTCACCATTTTCCACAACATGGTTGACTAAGCCCCACTTTTCAGCCATCTCAGCCGTTATGAGCATGCAAGAAAGTGATACTTCACGAGCTCTATTTATTCCAATGATACGAGAAAGTTTTTGCGAAAGGCCCCATGATGGAAATATTCCAAACCTGAAACAATGTGTCAATTTTGCAACTTGAATTGCTAATGTGAGTCACGGCAAAAGAATACATGCCAATAGTGAAAGATGAGAAAATATTTAGAATTTTGTTGGATTTACCAAGAATGAATGTTTACATCTGTTGAAGCAAGAGCTGTACTAGCATTTCTATTTTGTAAGGCAGTGATTTAATATAACAGCAAAAATAAATATAGAAGGAAAATCAACCTCTAGGTGAACAATCTCTATCTTAAAGCAAGATGTCCGCTACGGTATCGCGGTAGGACATCCAGGTTGTCACCTAGGTATCCACGGTTTGATCCCCAGCTATGGCGTATTTGCATGAATTTTTCCTCTAAATGGAGCATATAACCAAAGGATACTGGGCTCTTGGGCTGCCCGCCGGCGTACTTCTCGATTTACCCTGATGGTCGGTGGGTATTGGGATAATTCCATAGGATTTGGTCAGTCACTTCAGGAATAGTCAATAAGGCTAACTGGATTTATCATATATTTTTTTTCTATCTCAAGGCAAGATACTGAACTATCAAGTGAAAAACCAAATCTATACACCATATGTAACAGAAGTTGATGCCTCTACAGTGGCAAATGGTAAGCCATTCATCACAAATCCCAGAAACTGTAAACAGAAGAATGATTTAGAAACAGGAAATTACAGTTTTATACAAATGAGCACGGTGAGCTCCTCTTTAAATGGAAGTGACAACCAAATCCAATTAAACCTCAGAGAAGGATAAGATTTGACTCATAATTTGATTGTGTAGATCGCCACAACCGGAATGTTCAATAGAATAATCATGCTTGGTCTCCTTAAGCCATGGCATATGCTGAGGATGTATCTCGAGACATTCGTCAAGATTACTCAGATAAAAATAGAAAAGATGAAGACAATCAAAATTTATTTATTATATAAAATATAAATTAATTAACAAAATAATGATACCAGAAATAAAATAAAAATTATCTTAATGAAAGAAACTAATTTAGAGTCAATCCGAGGAATCTCAAAGTGTCTAATGTCATTTTCAAGATAATTAAATATATTAGTAATTTTGTGAACATATTATTAAGCTCACCTTCCCAAAAGCCCAAATGGCTTGTGAAAATTTTTTTGAGGGAAAAAAACGTAGCATACTGTATGATCAATGAGGTATTTTTCAAATTTTGAACCTTAGTAATATTCTATATTAGGTGTAGAGTCAACTAAGTTTTTATCTGTGTCACATTTGAATCTAATTCCACTAAAAAGCACATACAGCATTAAAAAGTGAAAACGATTGCAACATATATTAATTGTACGCTTGTATTGTAATTTTTTATGAGGATTTCCAGGAAGGTCTAGCTCCTAGTCATGGCCATATACATACATTCTTAGATAGTAGAGCCTGCACTAGGGCTATGGGATATGGATTATCTCATGAAAATTATGACCTCAGGTTTCTTTCAGAATTTCAGAAACTCTTCCTTCATCTAAAGTTGAGTATATGTTATCATCAAAAAAAATGGGATATGGTAGTTATCATATAGAACACAATGAACATAAGTGTTTTTCATGTTTTATTTTTTTTTTACGTGTATTATTTTGATTGACTAATTAACTTATTATTATCAAGCCTCTAGTGGATCACTGAAGGTTGTAGTTGTTAAAACTTAAAAGGCTTATAGGTGAGGTCTAACTATGACATTTTAATGATTTTACAATGCATTTTAAGTTAAAGTTTATATTTGACAATTTGCATGTGTGTAAGCATAAAGTCTATATTTGACCAACCTTATTTAATTAAAGTTTTTCCCACCACCATAGACTAGGCTTCCCTCGTCCTTGAAGCGTAGATCGGAACTCCTAGCAAGCAACTATTGTGCAAAATTATCTAGCTTGTGCTTCTTTTTTATCACTAAGATCAATAACCGCGACTCCCCTCCCATAATCATGGCCCTCTAAGGAACCAAGATTAAACCAAGTGAAAGCCCTCTGTTCCCAATCTCCCTGACACCTACTATATATCATCGTGTGACAGTGTACAAACTTCACTTGTTCCCAATCTCCCTGACGCCTACTAGCAGAATCTTTGTTGGTACTCGCAATTGCAAGTTACACCATCTCCAATGATGTGATTGCTCTCATATTCGGCCTTCACATAGTGCGTGTACCTCACTTCACAACTATGTTCCACCATAAACAAATTCCCACTAGCATGATCAACACCTCCAAACTCGCTAACGATATTAGTATTGACAATATTGTCATTGGTCACTCTAGCACCAATCGGCCTACACCAAAGTCGTTTTCACCACCTCCACTAAGACTCGCTGTAGTGATCATAGTGACATCTCTAGGTTACACCTTCCTATTGTCGTCTGTGGAGTCCCCTTTGAATCTATTATAAATGTTAGATGTGCTCCAAGGTTTACCATAAAATGATATCTTCGAAATACCCAAGAATTGGACACGAGGTTAATTTGATTTAATATAACATTAATTACAAATTGTAAGGAAGAAAGGAGCAGCATGTGATACAATACCAATTGAGATGCAAACCTCGTGGTAATTTCAACACATGGCTAAAAAATTCAAGTAAATTACATTTTCTATTTGAAATTTAATTTATTTAATTGGTAATTTAAATTTTTCATCTAATTAGTTTCTCTTACAAAACTAGTAAGTATAATCAAAATCTTTTTAAAATATAAAAATATCATCGTACATTATCTCTTTTTCCTATTTAATTAGTAAAAAAACCATACAAGTAGTATTATTTAATTTACTAATCATAATCATCATGTTTCCTTTACTATCCATAATGCTCTCATTTTGTAAGTATCATTAATATATTAAATTAACATGTTAAGAGCATGAATTAAAATCTCGAGTCATTTCGCCCGATAAGGGCGAAACATCTTGTTCTGCCAGTGAACTGGCACCCGCACAAAAACACCTCTGATGCAGTCAAGTTGCGCGGGCCAGGAACATGTCTAGACTCTTCGCGTGGACCGCACGTTCTCGCTGTCGTGGCAACGCGGAATAGGGGTAAGGTTTTTAACTTAGATTTAATTAAATAACATAAGTTAATAATTTTAATCAACTCCTAACTATAATTGAGATAATTTAAATAAATTTAATTAAAGTCTAATAAAACTATATGAAGGGGAGCCTTGGCGCAACGGTAAAGTTGTCATGTGACCAAAAAAGTCACGGGTTCGAATCCTGGAAACAGCCTCTTGCAAAAAAACAGGGTAAGGTTGTGTACAATAGATCCTTCCCCGGGACCCCGCATGGCGGGAGCTTCGTGCACCGGGCTGTCCTTTTTTTTTTAATAAAACTATCTCATTAATATATATATTTTAAATATTTAGATTAATTTTTTTTATTTTTAGTTAATATATGTTATATTTAAAAAATATCAAAACTATATCAGTATGACACGATATGATACCGAAACTGTTCGTTTCGATCCGAGACTGAAACCTCGGTATGACTCGAGATTTTAAACCATAGTTAAGAGAAATCACCATCACCATTATGAGAGAGCAGATATATAGATGCTAGTCGAGCATAGATTTATGAAAAGGTCATACGTATAACTTTGAGGAACATTACCTTTGATACACTTACATCCCTAAACATCATAGAATTATTACCCACATTGACATTATTCTGTCTAAAAAAACTCTGCTAATGTCATATTCCGGAAAATAATAAGCATTGTAAACCTAGATATATTAGGGCAAAGGTTCCGATTTTTAATAGAAAAATACTTTTTGATAATTAAAATAGAAGATAACTCTAACATGCCTTCTATCAAACAAGTATGATTCGCCAAATTATGCCATTATGGATCCACTAAGAAATATTAGCAATATGTCTAGGCTAATGGTGATACAGGACCAACCCAACATGACCCTTTGAAGGTCCCAACATGACCCTTTGAACTTCAAAGGGTCATAACATTTGACTCGGGACTCGGAATCAAAGTCTGTCGTCGATGGACACATGTGCAGAATTCAGAGATCTACATTTGTTATAGGGACCGTAACTGCCAAATTTCGGGCCTAAATTCCACTATTTAGGCCCTAATCCGAGTCTTCGAAGATTTTATTACTATTTTTAGTAATTTTCATTTTTATGGTATTTAGGGTTTTTTTTTTTTTTTGAGTCCTAGATTATCTCCTATTCTGTTAATTTCATTTCCTTTTCTGAAAAGATCTATTTTCTTTCTCTACAAGATTGGAATTGAAGTTCATATATTAGGATTTCTTTCCTTTCTTAATCTTAGGGTTTAGAATCTATATAAGACTATGTTTAGTTGTACAAGGATTCATTCCTTTATTAGTAACAAAGTTTCCTTTTTTGAAAAACCACGAGATTTCTCTTTGTCGTCTTGGTTTCCTCTTCTTGTCTTCTCAATTCTATTGTCTCATCCACCTGCAGGATAATAGTTATCCTGCTCGACATCAGTTGGTGTCAGAGTCGACAGTGTCCGATTAACGAATTCAAGCGCCAGATCCAATGGAAGGTCGTAATGGTAGTGATCGTGGTCGTGCTCGCGGTCGCAACAATAGGCAGGTTTTGATTGAGGAAATCGAGCACCGTGGACATAGTGTTCAAGGTATGATGACGATTGAGAATTTGTGGAGGTAAGTTAAAAAGTTAACCGAGTAGATGGCAGCAATGGTGGCGCTGTAAAATCTTGAAGGTCAAGAGATTTCAGATCGAGGATCCGAGTCAACCTTCGAGAATCCTTACTACTGTCAAACTGCAAGTCAGGAACGCCATGTTCGGGAGGAGCCTTATGAAGACCTTGGTTTTCGGGTTGAACTACCTGAATTTTTGGGTAGTTTCGTTGATTGGTTGAACGAAGTGGAGCGAATTTTTGAGTATAAACAAGTTCCAAATCGGATGAAAGTGAAGATAATTGCCATCAGACTTAAGGGGAGAGCATCGGCGTGGTGGGAATAGATGCGGTGTTCACGAGACAGACAGGGCAAGTCCAAAATAGATGGTTGGGAGAAGATGAAGCTGAAGGGTCACTTCCTATCTTTCGGTTATACTCAAACTCTGTTTCAACGACTTCACTCGTTAAGACAGGGCACGAGATCGATCGACGAATATACGGATGAGTTCCACTAGCTGACCGCTGGAAACGACCTATTCGAGACAAGGAGCAGACAGTCGCACGATGGGTTGCGTTAACCCTTATAAGATACCATCAACCTTTATTCATTTTTGACGGTGTTAGAAGCCTACCAGAGCTCATTAGTTGTTGAAAAACAACAGAATCGGAAGCCAATGGTGAGAGGCGACTAAAACAGTCAATCAATTCGCCCTGAAGGTTCACGTTCCATATCGCAGTAGCCTTCACAAGTTAATCCTAATGTTCCTATCACGTGTTATTGTTGTGGCGAATAGGGACACAACGCTAACCGATGCAGGAAACCTGCTCTTGCTAAACAGAAAGGCAAAAATCTATTGATCGAGGAAGACATGGAAAAAGGGACCGAAGCAATTGGCGACCCGGTGTATGATGCGTCTAACCAGGTGATTTATGGTGACGGCCAAGAGACATTGGTCTTTCGTAAGAATTTGCTGACTCCCCAGGGAGATTCGAAGGAAAATTGGTTAAGAACCAATATTTTTCACACTACCTGCACCATCGCAGACAAAGTCTGCAAGATAATCATCAACAGCGACAGTTGTGAGAACGTACTGTCCGCCGAGGCTATCCAGAAATTACAGTTGAAAATGGACCATCATTCTAAACCATATAAGTTATCCTAGCTGAATAAAGACATTGAGATAATAGTAAACCGATGATGTCTCGTGCCTTTTTCAATTAACAAATATTTTGATAGTATTTGATGTGATGTGGTAGTCATGGATGCATATCATATATTATTGGGATAGCCTTGGCAGTATGATCACAGTGTTGTTCGTGATGGGTGGGAGAATACACATACCCTTCACGTCAAGGAAAAAAAGATTGTGTTGGCGCCACGGTGGAAAGGAACCACTTCAATTCCAGCAGCTAAAACTACTAATCTGCTTTCTATGTCTAGGTTTTTAGATGAGATGGAGCATGACGATGTTGTCTATGCTTTGCTGCCGCACCAGAGTGATGTCCAAGCCACGAACACAAAGCCACCAGCCAAAATGCAGCAGTTGCTAGTGGATTTTATGAGTTGATGCCAGAGGATCTTCCTTCTAGGCTATTATCTATAGAGATATCTAACATCAAATTGATCTTGTTCCAGGATCGAGTTTGCCTAATCGACCAACATATCGCCTCAGTCCTAAGGAAGCTGAGGAATTACAACATTAGGTGATGGAGTTGCTAGAAAATGGTCACATCCGTGAGAACATGAGCCCCTATGTCGTTCCTGCTCTACTAGTGCCGAAAAAGGATGACTCGTGGCATATGTGTGTTGACAGGTGAGTAGTCAACAAGATTATAGTGAAGTATAGGTTTCCAATTCCTCGCTTAGACGATATATTGGATCAACTATCAGGTTCTAGGATTTTCTCAAAAATTGATCTCAAAAGCGGTTACCACCATAAAATAATAAGACCAGAAGATGAATGGAAGACAACATTCAATACGCAACATGGACTTTATAAGTGGATGGTCATGCTTTTGGACTGTCCAATGCACCTAGCACATTCATGAGGTTTATGCATCAGATTTTGCGGTCTTTCATGGAAAAGTTTGTGGTGGTTTACTTCGATGACATTCTCATCTGCAGTCCGACATAGGCATCACACTTCAATTACCTCCATGCTATTTTTGAAAAACTAAAGACTGCTTATTTGTCATTAAGAAGTATTTTTTCTTTATACATCAGTAACCTTCCTTGGCTCTATTGTTTCTATTGATGGTGTGCACACAGATCAAGTAAAGATAGACACAATCTTGGAGTGGTCTTGAAAGACGTCAGAAGTTTCTACGGCTTGGCTTCTTTCTACCGTCGGTTCATTAAAAATTTTAGCACTATGATTACTCCCATCACAAGTGTCTCAAGGGATATGAGATTTCAAGTGGTCTAAATAAGAAAAGGTTAGTTTTCAACTGGTCAAGCAGAAAATGACCAAAGCACCCGTTATGGCACTACCTGATTTTAACCCAGTGTTCGAGGTCAACTGTGATGCATCCAGTATTGGGATAGGGGGTATTTGGGCCAATCTGGGTGTTTGGTTGCCTTCTTCAGCGAAAAGATATCTGAATCTAAGAAGAATTATTCTACCTACAACTTAGAGCTCTACGCCGTTATTCAGTCTTCGAAGCATTGACGGCACAACCTGCCACAAAGGGAATTCATCTTGTTTACTGATCACGAAACCTTAAAGTACATCAATGACTAACACAAGTTGAGTAGGTGGCATGTCAAGCGGGTGACTTATTTGTAGGAGTTTACTTTTACGTTGAGACATTAAGCGGGAAGCCTCAATCGTGTAGCAGATGTCTAAGCCGTCGCTCTTCGTTACTTACCACCATGAGTACCAAGGTTGCCGGTTTTGAGGTTTTTGTATATATGTACACAGTGGATCCTTCGTTCGGAAGGATATCCTAGGAGGTGCAAGATAGTCTTCGTCACGATTTTATTCGACATAATAGTTATATGTTTCGTGGCTTGTGCGTTCCGAATTGTTCACTAAGGCAACGGATTATAAGTGAACTTCATAATGAAGGACACTTCGATCGTGACAAGACACTGGTTCTTATCTCTGTTGATTTTTATCGGCCCAAGTTGTAGATTAGTGCTTTGTATGCTAGCGGTCTAAGGGTATTCTTGTCAATGCAGACTTGTACACGACTTTACCTATTCCTGAAGCTCTTTGGCTCGATGTCAGCATGGATTTTGTATTGGGGCTATCCCACACCCAATAAACCTCATATTTTATTCTAGTTGTGGTTGACAGATTTTTAGAGATGGCACATGTTATAGCTTACAGGAGGATTATGGATGTCCGTATTGCCCATCTTTATTTCAAGGAGGTCGTGCGTTTGTATAGTGTTCCTCAACCCATGACTTTCGACCATGATAGCAAATTTATCAATAATTTTTAGAAGAGTTTATAGGGAAAATTGGGAATGTAGTTAAACTTTAGCAGTGTCAACCACCCCCAGACAGATGAACAGACCAAGGTAGTGAAATAAAGTTTGGGCAATCTTCTGAAATGTTTGACAAGTACTAAGTCAAAGTAGTGGGATTTAACATTACCTCAAGCAGAATTTGCCAAGAACAGATCAAGAAACAAGATCACATGATTGAGTCCTTTTGAGATTGTCTATGGGTGGAACTCATCTAGGGTTCTGGACTTAGCTCCTGTTCCACATGTGAGACAATTTAGTCCTAAAACAATAAGATGGCAGAGCATCTTCGAGGCATTCATGAGCAGGTGAAATTGACAATTTTGAATAGAAATACCAAATACAAAATATTTTGTCTAGGCTATTTTAACTCGTGATCGTTTCCCTGTTAGCGAGTACAATAAGCTGAAGGATCGAAAGATTGGATCGTGTGAAATATTGTAGAAGATCAACGATAATACCTACAGTTGCACCTTCCTAGTCATTTGAAGATGTCTAATGTCTTCAATATGAAGCACTTCACTCCTTACTCGATGGATGCTGTTGAGGTTAAACTCGAGGACGAGTTCTTTTCAACTCGAAGAAATTGATACGGGACCAACCTAACATGACCCCTTGAATTTCAAAGGGTTATAACTTTTGATTCAGGACTTGGAATAAAACTGTCGGTGGTTACACGTGCAAAATTCATAAATCTATATTTGTTTGGGGGAACCCATAACCACCAAGTTTCGGTCCCAAAATCCACCGTTTAGGCCCTTATCCGAGCCTTCAAAGATTTTATTACTATTTTTAGTAATTTTTATTTTTATGGTATTTAGGATATTTTTGATATTTCTCCTATTATGAGTCCTAGTTTGTCTATATCAATGTCTTGTTGTGTTAATTTTAATTTCTGTCAAAAGATTTTATTTTTTGGAAAGATCTCTTTTCTTTCTCAACAAAATTGGAATTGAGGTCCATATATTAGGATTTCTTTCCTTTCTTAGTCTTAGGGTCTAAAATCTATATAAACACATGTTTAGCTGTATGAGGATTCAGCCCTCTATTAGTAATAAAGTTTTCTTTTTTGGAAAACCACACGATTTCTCTTTGTCCTCTTGGTTTTCTCTTCTTGTCTTCTTCTCAATTCTGTTATCTCATCCGTCCGCAAGATAATCGCTATCCTGTCTAGCATCAAATAGTGAATGATACGCAAGAACCTATTGAACATTAGCTAAATAAGTCGTAAATTCAAAGAAAGATATGGCTCATCACACTTTCACATTTAACTATATACAAAATTTATAATTAAAGTCGATCATCCTTAAGTGTGATAGAATAGTAGCATTAAGCCCATCATAACTTATTAGATTTAGGTCAGAAATTAAAAGAGAAGGTAATCTATTTTCATATACAACAATATAGGAAGTGTATTGTAATGATCTAATAATTGAGTATGCCCTTTAGCTTAAAAAAAGTATAGAAAACAAATCTTTGCATGAACACAAATAAAAAATTCATAATCAAATATACACAAATTCTATTTAAAGGAAAATATCCAGAAATAGAATCAAATTTAAAAACAACATTCAAAACTGATAGTTTCCCTAACCTTAATGAAGCTTAAGTGAATCACAAGATTCAACCTTAAAAGGCCCCAATAATAACATGATGTAAGAAAACTCCTCTATTGACTTAAACCTAGAAGATCCCCTAATAATTTGACTTTCAAGAACTTCTCCATGTCTTGATTGTAGAAGAATTTCTTGATAACTTGACCTTAAGAGAGCTCTCCAATGGCATTTTAGACAGCTCCTTACCTCTTATTAATTTGTCCTCTGGAAAGACTCTTAATTGAACCCATATCATTAGTCAAAAAGAGTACGTTGTAACTTATTTTTATTAAGAAACCCACATAATGCTATCAAATTTTTATCTTAATGAGTGATCTCATCCCTAAGACATTTTTATTACGAAACCCTCAACATGCTATCAAAATTTTATTTTAATGAGTGATCTCGTCCCTAAGACATTTTTATTAAGAAACCTCAACATGCTTTCAAAATTTTTATCTTAATGAGTGATCTCATCCCTAAGATACAAAAACCTCCAAGCAAATTCCAATACTTAAATCCAAAAGAGTCCCCCTGATAAATTACCCTATTTAGAGAAACCCAATATGAGTTCAATCTTGTTGAGTGTTTTCATTCATAAGATACAAGAGCCTCTAAGCAAACTCCAAAATAATTAAATCTCAAAGAGTCCCTGATAAATTACCCAATTCAAAGAGCATTTAATATGAGCTCGATCATATAGATATTAAATTATTCCTGTATTTAGTTTTCTCCTATCACTAATGATATTTTAATCTTACCCCCTAAAGAGCACTCTATCATTTCCTTTCTCAAGTCTTATCAATAGAGGCCTAACAATCCTTTGCTCAAGCCTCCTAAAAACCCTTCTGACAATATTTACTTGAATAGGTTGGATCAATTGCATGATAGAGGGGGGATTGAACAGCACAAATTACAAACTTCATTCTTTGAGTTACTTTTTGAGTAAACATGGAAGAAGTAAAAATAAACAACTAAGCAATGCACCACAAATATAGACACACCATAAACACAAGACACAAGCTTTAACGTCGTTCATAGCCCCTAGGTTGCTACTCCACAATCCTATAGTCCTCACCACAAATTTCACTTTCTTCTTTCGGGCCTCAGCGGAGGTAGAAGAAACCGCTTACAATATAACAGTTTTACATCTTAACAAGAGATGTAGGAAGAAGTAAAAATAAACAAAGCAATGCACCACCAATATAGACACACCACAAACACAAGGCTCAAGGATTCAATGTCATTCATAGCCCATAGGCTGCTACTCCACGATCCTATAATCCTCACTGCAAATTCACTTTCTTCTTTCGGGCCTCAGCAGAGGTAGAAGAAACCTCTTACAATATAACAGTTTTACATCTTCACAAGAGATGTAGGTTTAAGCACAAAAGACTAATGAAATTTAAATAAAATATACTTTACAGAGATTTACAAAAGTGAGATCTAGATCCTCTGAATTTGTAAGACACAATTCTTTCCTTTTAATTATAGAACGGAAGAAGGATAAAAAAATCTTGTATGTAGATCAAGGTCCTTACCACAAAGAACTTTAGCACAGAGAACAATAGAGCAATGCAGCAGAGACAACATCTTTTATAACTTTACTATCAATTGACTGAACATACTTCATCAATCAGTTGATCACTTTAACCTTATCGTATCTAGCTAAATTCATAGCATGTAGAAATCTTTGAGATTAGACAGATCAACTTTTAATTCTGTCTCCAATCAATTATGTACTCCTACAATCGATTGTGTTGCTGAAGAGTGGACTTCCAGAGTCGACTTACAAACATTCCATTCCTTTCTACAAGTTAACAGTCGACTCTCCTAGTCAACTGCTTAACAATCTCTTCCCTTTCAAAATTCATTAATCGACTTGCCGAGTCAATGGTTCAACATTCAGCTCACATTCATTCTAAACCACAAATTCAAACATACTATGGTTTCCATCAGTCAACTGTACATGCACAGCAGTCAACTACATACAAACCATAAATCTCAAGTCATTTGTGGTATCGATCAGTCGACTTGAATAGTCCCCACAATCATCTCATACCATAAAACCAAACTTGTTCAAATTCGGAGTTTGTACTCTCCCTGTGCAACGTAGATTTATACCTCGGTATTAGTCAACTAAGGCACCATGACTCAACCCATGTATGAGTTGATCGTCTCAAGATTACATGATCTCAAAACTTTCAGGTTAGAGATTTACCTAATGCCAGGAGACTACCATGCCAACTGGACTTCTGTGCCTGGAGTCTTACCACTCCAGGTCTTCCTTGCTAAGACCCTTCTTGCAATTACTCCACCTAGAAGCCAACATCCCACGCTTGCTAAGAATCTGCCTAGCATCCGACATCCCATGTCTATTAGGGCTTCCACCATGTCCATTTACCTAGCATCCGACATCTCTTGTTTATCTGCTACCGCACATTTGACATAACATCAGATCACAACAAATACTTGAACATAATTCAAACATCAAAACCATGCAACACACCTGCTTGGTTAGATTGTATTAGCAATCCTCCCAGAACATGCAACATACATGCATGAGTGATTACATCAATTGAATTTTTTTCAAAAATCCACTAATAATCTTTTAGTTAAGCCTCCTAAAGAATATTAGACGATCCTTTGCTCAAGTGTCCACAAATATATAATTCCTTATATCGTTCGTTTTTCCTTCACTTTCTCCTGTACTTTTTCATTCCACAACCAATATTTCTTACTTGGTGATACATATCCCTTTGACTCACTCATATACTTTGGCTACTATTTTTAATTTTGATACCATATTATCCCATGTCATAGTAAAGTCATCATATATTTCACCTAATGCTTGTACTTCTACTTAAATATGTTTTACTTCCAATACTTTAACTTCCACCATTTAATTCCATGAGTCGTGTATATTTTCCTTCTATTGATACTATGAGGCATATATCCAACACTACTAACTTATATTGGATAGTTAAGCTTTTTAGAGGGATGATCTTGCAATCTTTATAAATTTTTCTATCATTCTTCCTAACCATAAGAAAGTCAATTTTGGATTTATTATTCCCACTTTTGAACGTGACCAAGTGTTCTTCACTTTTCTTAAAAAACGTATTAGCTAGTATAAGGTCATATGCTATCATAAAATCCAATAAAGTTTTCTCTTCTTCATTTTTTGTTCCGAACTCATAACTTTCATACACCCTCTCATATTCCTCATTTTTCACACTGACATGTCCATTAAGATCGCTTCCTATGAAAATCATTTCATTTTACGAAATATTTTGTAATACTTCATCTAGGTCGTCCCAAAATCTTGATTTGGTATCTTTATCTAATCCTACTTGAGGTGTATATATGCTAATTATGTTCATATTATTTTTCGCCACTACTATTTTAAGAGCTATAATTCTATCCTCTTTCTAACTACTCTTACAACTTCTTTTAACGAATTATCTACCACAATACCCACTCCATTTTTTGTTTTATTCTTTCTTATGTACCATAACTTAAAACCTGAGTTCTCTATCATCTTTGCCTTTTTGCCTATCCATTTTGTCTCTTATACACTCAATATACTAATTTTTCTCCTAATCATCGTCTCTACTACCTTCATTAAGGGTTTCTATATTTCATATTTCAAATCATAGACAATTAGTTTTCCTATAATATTTGTTCTTATCCAATCTAAGGTGTGAGAAATCTTGTCTATTTAACACTCCATCCAAATTCTCATGGAGATGTAGCGGTCCTTGCCGAGATGTTGAGTCGAACCTTGCAACGTGAACTCTTGCATATTTAATATTATACCCAAGTTCTGGAGATGTAGCGATCTTTGTCGAAACATTACAATCGAACCCTACAACGTGTTCCTTTCAGGGAACAAACCTAGCATTAACACAATAGTTTAATGGATCAATTCATTAAACATTTACCTTAGTTTAATGTTAGCTGACGACCTAACGCATCCCTCCTCCTTTATCTGAGTTTGGCACCAGCCATGACAATGTAATTCATCATTGGTGGAGTTAAAGATAAGGAGAGAGAAATTAAAATTAAAATAGGTGACTAGAAAGATGTACAAAACTATACAAATTTCGAAGTGTGAATAAGTTGTCAATGAGGACGGTGCTGAAATTTAAGAATGATGGGAGGTGGAGAAACCTCTTAAAATCACAAGAGTACAAGAGAACTACAATGAAGGCATAGAGAGAAGGAAGAAACTCTAATAAGACTTGACCAATCCTATTTTCGTGAGCCTAAGAGACTCAGCACCCCTTTGATAGCCTTCAATCCTCCAATATATGTCGCCGCTCAATAGTCGACTACTTCATCTTCATCAATTTACTATTCCTCGTGATCCAACCATTATCGCACAGCAACAGCTCCTTTCTACTTTCCACATGGGCAAGTAGTCAACCAGTCATTTATCATCAGTTAACTTATGTCATATCTAACTACCAACTTGACTTAGCCATGAACAGAACCATTTTATCCACCAGCACCTTGGACCCATCGATTGATGACTATTAACTCCTAAACCTTGAATCACTCGGGGTATTGAATTTCCCAATCACCAATCAACTACTACCCATCATCAGTGCATTATAGATCCTAACTATGACCACCTCTAAGGTCGAGTATATCTATGTTGAGTTCTACCATCATCCTCTGTGGGTACAAGTACTCAACACTTATAGCCCCCACGGGCTGGATCAGCTGGAAGGGTGTCTGACGCTTGCAACGGAGGTTCAAGGGCGGTCGCCAGTTGCACACGGGCGTAAAACCTCGGTCTGCTGCGTTTTAAATTCCACTCGACCCCAGTCACCCCTCCTGCCCAGCTTAACCGTGATTTACCACCTCTGGATATTTGTGGAGCCAGACCCAGGGGGCCGCTAAGGTGGTGGTTCCACCTTTTGCAACAAAGTACTCGACACTTATAGCTCACCAGAGACATAATCACAGATTGACTTCGCCTCTTAGTCATCTCCTATTAAGTTATTTAGTCCCTCAGATGCACACAAACCCACGGCTCCTCCACATCTCATCCTTCACCCCTTCACCTATGGAATCCACCTCATCCTTGCTGCTAACCTGACCACACCAAGTCAATACTCCAAAGCTCTCCAGCACAACCTTGGTGCTCCTTGTCTTGTGGTCCCTCAAACATCCCATATCATCCTTCTTCAATCTCTATGAACCTCTAAGCCACTGAGTGTGCCACCTTGACCATCCCAAGCAAACCATCAACCACTCAAATATGTCGAGCCACAAGCTACCCAAGCTCCATGTGTGTTCCTGCAATCCTACACACTCAAACACACATCAGAACAATAGGATAAGGCCTAACTTAAACCCTTTGTCCTAATTTAAACCCTTCGCTCAAATATCAAAACTTAAAGGTCACACCTCACCACTTGGAGCACAATTGCACCAACACTATATGTTGTGATTTTGACATAATAAAATCACGTCATATGGAGATAAGAAAGGAAGCTTAACTTCCTAATTAGGAAGAGAATACATGAAAAATCTAGGCTAGAGGACAAAAATCTTTTCTCCCCATTCCAAGAAAATGTTTGAATCGAGGAGGACCAAAGGTGTAGGTATAATCTAGGTTGGAAAAGTAATCTGAGAGAATATGAAGAAATAAGTGCATACCATTATGTTGACTTTGACCTTGAGAAAGGCAAGAAGGAAACAGAATATGAAAAGGAAGGTCAAAACCATTAATAGTAAGGACGACAAATAATGACACGAAAAGGAAATCTAAGTTGGAGGACAACTCCGACATATCTTGTGGATGGAGAAGAACTCGTAAGCCCAAGGCTCAAGAAAAGTCAAGAAGCCTATGTGGAAAGAACACAAGACCAGTAGAATGTGCATTATATTAAAGGTTAATACTCCCTTCGCCCTTAAATCCAAGAAAAAAACAATCCCGAGAGGATTTCAAATGCTTGACATGGACACCTACAATGGAGGCAACACCTGATTGGAAGACGTGTAACCTTTCAATACACAAATACCTTTGTATGGAATTTCAAATGCCCTTATGTGTCAAGTCTTTATAACTAGTCTCCATGGGATTGTGTACCCTTAATAGTATTGATACCATTAATAACCTACACCCAACATCAAAGCCTAGTTCTTAGGGAGTAGCTACATAGCTTAGAGTGTAGATTCACACATGATACTTCAGCAAGAACACAACGAGCTGTTGTCCAAATTCTTAAAGTGGTTGATTGATGTTATTAGGCAAGTTAATGACTGAGCTATTTAATCTCTGCTGTATGTTCGCATTGAACCATGAAAATTCTTACACTCTCTCTATGAAAACCTGCCAAAGGATGATGTCCAGATGTTAGAAATGGTGCACCTGCCAAAGAATTGAAGGAGGCTTGCACCCCACCAAGTACTTTTGCCCTTGATGTAATGTCTTTTGTTTTAGAAGTCCGGGTAAAATGAACCCAAAATTAGTAAGAAAGACATATGGAGAGCCGATCAACAAATATGGAGCCTTACATACATGACATGGTGTTGAAAGTCTAAGGAGCACTGAACACACCCACCCACCCTAGAGTCTCGCATAGTATATATCTCTGATTGCCCCTAAACATCATAAATGTTCTTAACCAAGCCAGCTAACATTTCATGTCAAGGGTCTAATCCTGAGGACAATAAGGTAAGCAGGCAAGAAAGACCCATACCAGACAACTCAAGAGGCTCACAAAAGTCTTGCTAAATTATGTAACTCAAAATAGAGGGAGATCTTGTGGTCCTAATAGAAACAAAACATACTCTCATGCTGAGAGTCAAAGTCTCAAATAGGCAAAAAAAAATTTAATACGTGTTATAGCATTCTTGTTGGCCTACAACAATTTCATTCTTGATCTTTTTAATTTCCAAACCAGGATAGTGATTTAGCTCACCCAATTTATTCATAACAAAATGAATAGAAAGGCTAGTGCATAGCTCAGAAACCTCATCATCATTGTTAATGATGATCATATCATTCACTCATAAAAGAACAAGATCATGTAAATTGTCTTCCTTCCTAACAAACAAGGTTTAATCTAATTAAATGGAAACATAACCATTAAATTGTAAATTACTAAGCAAGTTTACTATACCAAGCTTGAGGTACTTGAATTAACCTATAGTCTTTTTACGTTTGCAAACATAATGGATGAGACTTTGAGATGTAGCTAGGAAATTGCTTCAAGACTATGCCCTTGCCTATCTTGACAACAGGACCAAAAGTTTCCTAAAAGTCTACTCTATATTTTTGTGAGAATCCTCCTACAATAAGTCTCTTTTAGTGGTCTAGACTTTCATTCTCCTTGGAATTTTGAAGAATACAATAAAATTATGGTAATTGTTTATAAGGAAATCTTAACACTATTTGCATTTTTACCTTCATAAATTTCATTAGATGTTGTCTAAAATGATGCTCTCAATGGCAGTGTAAATGAAACCTTAATGAAGGATAACACATTCCTCTCCACATTGAAAAATTTTGAAGTGATGATTTAGAGAAAGAGACATTACTCTAAATTTAACATGATAAAATGATTAATGTCTATCAGAATTAAATATCTAGAAAAATTAATTTTAATAATTTAACAGCCTCCAACATTGGAAAATAAAAAAAATAAGTGATCTTTAAAGAGGAGCAAACTTCAAAGATGAATCGTACAAACATTTTGTATCTTTGCCTCTCAACTCAAATCTGATTAAAAATTCAATTAATATTTAAATAGAAAATTCAAGCAGAAAATTCTGATAGTTTTGATGAATGGTAAGAGGCTAATTTTTTTTCCTCAAAAGAATATGAAAAAAAAATGGCAATTGTTTATGAGGAAATCATAGCACCGTTTGCATGATTGACCTTTTGTCAAAACTTCATGTCCAAAATAGTTTTCTCAATGGAGATCTTGAAAAAGATGTGTAAATGAAAACTTAATCAAGGATAATGCATTCCTCTTCAGATCGAAGAACATTGTATGTCCATGTACAGCACTTTAAAAAATGATTTGAACATTCAAAATTGCAAATCTCAAAATTTCTAATAAATCATTTGTGATTCAGCTTGCTTCTCAATGCTCAGTTTCATGGGAGTACAATAAAAACAATCATTAAGTTGTACTACTGAGGACAAAGATTTTGTCCATTGCCTATCTTCAATATGTATTAGACATATAGATATATCTGTTTCTAAAGAGTATGAAGTTCTCACTGCTTAAGCATGCAATCCTGGCCCAACAAATGAATAATTCAGTGGCCAATTTTGTGGAACCAAATTCAGATCAAAACAAATTGATGATAGATCATAGAAAAAATATAACATTTGAAACTGAACTCGTGGGGAGTCTTGTCTATATCATTACCACTCATTCTAATATTCCTCCATGTGTTTAGTTAATTCATAGCAAATCCGTACATAGTTGAGATGGGATGGATAATTCAAATGAGAATAATAAATTTATAGTTAAATTGAAAAGAGGGTGGAAGGTGGAAGGAATAGAGTGAAATCAAAGAAAAACTCAAACTAATATAATAAAAAGATATTTAATTTATTTGAATATTCTTAGCAATGAAATCTTGCATAGCGTGCGGTGGAATGTGTTGTATAAAGTTGTACAGGTTTGAAGATGTTAGAAATGTGAATAGAAAAAGGAGGTGGAAAGGAAGGAGACTCCTTTGTGGATGGGTTTAGTCCCACATTGGAAGTTTCAAGGCACTATGATTGGTTTATATTGTTGCACATGCATTACTGATGTGAACAAATGCATGGAGAGAGACTCTCTCTCACACGTAGATACGCAGGGATGCAAATCCATGGCCGAGATTTGCACTAAACCAAGTTGACTCGTGTGGGCACGTTAAATGTCGGACCGGTAGAGGCAAAATTTGTCCAAGCGAATAAACCAACGTTTTGCCACCTAAATCTCTTTTTGCTACCTGCTCAAGAGTGTAACGGAAGCATTAATCTAAAATTAATGTCTGCCATTAAACCCATTAATGGTTATTCTGTAACGTCTTGGCAATAATGTCTGACATTAAACCCATTAATGATGATTCCGTAACATCTCGGCAATAATGTTTAACATCAAACTCATTAATGGCGTTTCTGTAACGTCTCAGCAATAATGGCTAACATAAAATCCAACATTGAATTATCCTTAGTCATTCATTGCAGCCATGAATGAGCCCTCCTATAAAAAGAGGTCATGAGCAATAGCAGAGAAAGAGAAGAGAAAGCAAAAGTAAAAAAATCCTCCACCTTCGTTCCCCGATTCTTTCCGCTCAGTCGTGCATCCGCTTGGCTGAATTACTCGTGATAACACTCAAGTGCATTCTCAGTTCGCCAAGAACAACCAGTACTTGGTTGTGTGCATGGTTCTGCCATTATATCTTAGGAAACAGACGACCCGAGAGAACCTGAAGCACAACGGAGGTGGGGCGAATTTGTTTCACGGAAACTGCGTTGAGCGCAGGCATCGACATCTCCCGACAAATTTCTTTCCCGACTCAACGACTGACTCCGACTCGGCTTCCGACTCCCGACTCGGCCACTCTGCTTTCGGACTCGACGATACGAAGCAACAATCTTCCTGACAACCTAATAGCTCAGCCTGACTTTCAAGACCTACAACTTGAGATTATTTGCTAAGTCATCTCAACAAATAAGTCTGAATTTAGTTTGTAAATTCGATGTTTTTTCCAAAATCACCGGCAATAGATTGTCCAACAATCTTGAAATTGATTTGTTACTATTGAGATGACCATAGAAAGCATTGAGGTGCAACAGACTCATCATATGAAGATCCCCTCCACCTCGATTAGAAATGTTCTACTCAATCATGGAGAAAGGCCTAAGAAATTCACTAGGTTGAACTTCAAGAGGTGGCAGCAGAAGTTACTCTTCTACTTGACCACACTCAATCTGGCTTGGTTCTTAACCAAAGACCCTCCCAAGCATGCTAAGGATGCTGATATTTAGACCATCAGTGAAGTGGAGGCATAGACTCATTTTGAGTTCCTTTGCTGAAACTACATCCTTAATTGCATTGTCAACTCATTGTACGTAGTGTATAGCACAGAAAGAACAGCTAAGAAGTAGTGGGAGTCCCTGGACAAGAAGTATAAGTCAGAGGACATGAGGGCCAGGAAATCATTGTGGGTTGATTACTAAACTACAAGATGGTTGACTCCAAGATGGTGATCAACCAAGTCCGGAAGCTTCAAGTGATCTTGCACGAGATTTAATCGGTAGGTATGGTTCTGTGTGAAACCTTCCATGTGGCTACTATCATTGAGAAGTTGCCTCCCGACTGGAAGAACTTTAAGAACTAGCTGAAGCAGAAACAAAAGGAGATGAACGTGGAAGAACTCATTGTTAGACTTCAAATTGAAAAAAACAACAAGAGTTCAGAGAGAAAGTCGTTCTCTTAGGCTACGGTGAAAACCGACATGGTCGAGCACGGTCAAAACTCAAAATGGAAAAACCCAAAACTTCTAAGATGAGACCCAAAGGAGGCATAAGCAAGAAATTCTCTAACAACTGTGGCCGAGTCCATCACAAATCTTCAAAGTGCAAAAAGCTAAAAAAAAAAGCAGGAGACCAACCTAAACGAGGAACCAGAAACGGACGACCTCTGCGTTGTAGTCTCCAAACTGAACATAGTGGGTTCAAATCCGCGGCAATGGTGGATCGATATTGGAGCCACTAGACATATCTGCTGCAATAAGAAGCTACTCCATAAATTTGAAGAAATCAAAGATAAAGAGAAACTGTTCATGGGAAACTCAACAACCTCGGACATCATGGGCCAAGGAAAAGTAGTGCTGAAGCTGACCTCGGGCACAGAGTTAACTCTTAATAATGTGTTGTAAGTTCTATTAAGGAAGCATGGCTTCCATATTTTTTTTGTCAGACAGAGTTGTTCTGCTAAAAAATCGAATGTTTTTAGGAAAAGATTATGTACCCGATGGGCCGTTTAAGCTCAATGTAATGGCGATTACACCGAAGGTTAATAAAACTACAAACTCTTCCATTTATATGCTTGAGTCTTCGTGTTTGTAGCATGGTAAACTATGACATATTAATTATGATATGTTACGTAGATTAATTAATATACAAAGCATAACAACATTCACCTTGACCTGAGACACAAGTGTGAAATTTATGTTGAAGCAAAAATGATAAGGCTATCCTTTCAACATGTTGAAAGGAGCAGCGAACCACTCGGCTTAATTCAGGCATGTGCGACCTCAAAGGTACATCGACATAAGGTGGGACTAAATACTTCATCACTTTTATAGATGATAGCACAAAATACTGCTATGTATATCTTCTCAAAAGTAAGGATGAAGCTATAGAGAAATTTATTCTCTTTAAGAATGAGATTGAAAATCAAATTAATAAAAAGATTAAGATGGTTCGAAATGACCGACGTGATGAATATACTTCACCGTACGCTGAGTTGTGTGCTAAACATAGGATTAAACACGAAGCAACAACTCCTTATACTCCTCAACAAAATGAGTTGTTGAACGAAAAAATCACACTCTAAAAGAGATGATAAATGCTCTTCTACTGAGCTCTAGACTGCCAGAGTTTATGTGAGGGGAAGTTGTATTAACAGCTAATTACCTTTTAAACAAGGTGCCCCAAAATAAAATAGATAAGAGCGCTTATCAGTTGTGCAATGGAAGATAATCATCCTACAAATATTTGCGAATGTAGGGTGTCTCACCAAAGTTTTGCTGCCTGATCCGAAAAGGATTAAGATAGAACCAAAAATTGTTAATTGCATATTTATTGGATATGAATATTATGGTAGTGTGTATCGATTTTATGTGTATGAGTCACAAATACCAAATATATGCAAGAACTCGATAATAGAGTCGAGAAATGTCTCATTCCTCGAGCATATGTTTCCGTATAAGACCCGAGAGAAATCTAGCTTCTCAGAATGGGCATACGAAACACAAGAAGAAAAAAATAATGATGAACTAATTGAGGTTGAGTTCAGACGAAGTAAAAAAGCTCGGGTGGAAAAATCCTATGGAATGGATTTTATCACTTTTATATTAGAAAGTGAGCCCCACAGTTACTCAGAAGCAGTAAGCTTTTCTTATAGACCTCACTGGAAAGAGACAATACATCTAAGATAAATTCTATCTTGCAAAATCTCACGTGGGAACTTGTGGATCTTCCTCAGGAAGCAAACGATCTTCAAGAAGAAAATAAAATCATATGGCCAACTTGGTAATCAAAGGATACCGACAACGAGAATACTTTGATTATTTTGATACGTATTCTCCAGTGTCAAGAATAATTTTCATTAGAGTGTTGTTGGTTATTGTCGTCAATGAAATATGGAATACATTAGATGGATATAAATACAGTCTTTCTAAATGGAGATTTAGAAGAGAAAATCTACATGGAACAACAACCTGAAAGGTTTTTTGTGCCAAGATAGAAAAACAAAGTTTGTAGATTGGTGAAGTCATTATATGGCTTGAAACAAATATCAAAGCAGTGGCATGAGAAATTTGATAGTACTATGAAGGAATATAGATTCAAATTCAATGAATATGATAAATGTGTCTATATGAATGTAGATGACATACTTATGAGAAATAATAATAAGATAATCATATTCACTAAAGATATGTTGAACTCAAGATTTGATATGAAAAACACGGGCCTAACTGATGTGATTCTAGGAATTAAAATTCTTAAAATGGCAAAAGGACTTGTTCTTAGTCAGTCACATTACGTGGACAAGATTCTCGAGAAATTCATCAAGGGTGATATGCATTGGCACAAACGTGATAGATATGAGTCAACGCCTATCAAAGAATAAAGGAGAAAGTATCTCTCACATAGAGTACTCTCGAGTGATTAGAAGTCTGATGTACTTGATGAATTGTACACGACCAGACTTAGCCTATGTAATAAGTAAATTGAATAGATACACGAGTAATCCCAGTGTTGAGCATTGGAAAGGGATAACAAAAGTACTGGGTACTTAAGATATACTCATGAATATGGACTATATTATACAAGATATCCTGTGATCTAAGAATACAACGATGCGAGTTGGATATCTGACATAAAAGACTCTAAATCTACGAGTGGATATATATTCACTTTGGGAGGTGTATCCATTTCATAGAAATCTTCTAAGCAAACCATAATAACCAGACCCACGATGGAATTTGAGTTTGTACCTCTTGACAAATGTGGTGAAGAGGTTGAATGACTATGACAATTCTTAGAAGATGTTCCTAGATGGCTGAAACTGTGCCAGTAATTTGCATACATTGCAATAGTCAATCAGGAATTGGTCGAATACACACTCATCTGTATACTGGTAAGTCTAGATATATACATCGTAGACATAATATCATTAGACTATTTAATCTCTGCTGTATGTTCGCATTGAACCATGAAAATTCTTACACTCTCTCTATGAAAACCTGCCAAAGGATGATGTCCAGATGTTAGAAATGGTGCACCTGCCAAAGAATTGAAGGAGGCTTGCACCCCACCAAGTACTTTTGCCCTTGATGTAATGTCTTTTGTTTTAGAAGTCCGGGTAAAATGAACCCAAAATTAGTAAGAAAGACATATGGAGAGCCGATCAACAAATATGGAGCCTTACATACATGACATGGTGTTGAAAGTCTAAGGAGCACTGAACACACCCACCCACCCTAGAGTCTCACATAGTATATATCTCTGATTGCCCCTAAACATCATAAATGTTCTTAACCAAGCCAGCTAACATTTCATGTCAAGGGTCTAATCCTGAGGACAATAAGGTAAGCAGGCAAGAAAGACCCATACCAGACAACTCAAGAGGCTCACAAAAGTCTTGCTAAATTATGTAACTCAAAATAGAGGGAGATCTTGTGGTCCTAATAGAAACAAAACATACTCTCATGCTGAGTGTCAAAGTCTCAAATAGCCAAAATTTTCTTTAATACGTGTTATAGCATTCTTGTTGGCCTACAACAATTTCATTCTTGATCTTTTTAATTTCCAAACCAGGATAGTGATTTAGCTCACCCAATTTATTCATAACAAAATGAATAGAAAGGCTAGTGCATAGCTCAGAAACCTCATCATCATTGTTAATGATGATCATATCATTCACTCATAAAAGAACAAGATCATGTAAATTGTCTTCCTTCCTAACAAACAAGGTTTAATCTAATTAAATGGAAACATAACCATTAAATTGTAAATTACTAAGCAAGTTTACTATACCAAGCTTGAGGTACTTGAATTAACCTATAGTCTTTTTACGTTTGCAAACATAATGGATGAGACTTTGAGATGTAGCTAGGAAATTGCTTCAAGACTATGCCCTTGCCTATCTTGACAACAGGACCAAAAGTTTCCTAAAAGTCTACTCTATATTTTTGTGAGAATCCTCCTACAATAAGTCTCTTTTAGTGGTCTAGACTTTCATTCTCCTTGGAATTTTGAAGAATACAATAAAATTATGGTAATTGTTTATAAGGAAATCTTAACACTATTTGCATTTTTACCTTCATAAATTTCATTAGATGTTGTCTAAAATGATGCTCTCAATGGCAGTGTAAATGAAACCTTAATGAAGGATAACACATTCCTCTCCACATTGAAAAATTTTGAAGTGATGATTTAGAGAAAGAGACATTACTCTAAATTTAACATGATAAAATGATTAATGTCTATCAGAATTAAATATCTAGAAAAAATAATTTTAATAATTTAACAGCCTCCAACATTGGAAAATAAAAAAAATAAGTGATCTTTAAAGAGGAGCAAACTTCAAAGATGAATCGTACAAACATTTTGTATCTTTGCCTCTCAACTCAAATCTGATTAAAAATTCAATTAATATTTAAATAGAAAATTCAAGCAGAAAATTCTGATAGTTTTGATGAATGGTAAGAGGCTAATTTTTTTTCCTCAAAAGAATATGAAAAAAAAATGGCAATTGTTTATGAGGAAATCATAGCACCGTTTGCATGATTGACCTTTTGTCAAAACTTCATGTCCAAAATAGTTTTCTCAATGGAGATCTTGAAAAAGATGTGTAAATGAAAACTTAATCAAGGATAATGCATTCCTCTTCAGATCGAAGAACATTGTATGTCCATGTACAGCACTTTAAAAAATGATTTGAACATTCAAAATTGCAAATCTCAAAATTTCTAATAAATCATTTGTGATTCAGCTTGCTTCTCAATGCTCAGTTTCATGGGAGTACAATAAAAACAATCATTAAGTTGTACTACTGAGGACAAAGATTTTGTCCATTGCCTATCTTCAATATGTATTAGACATATAGATATATCTGTTTCTAAAGAGTATGAAGTTCTCACTGCTTAAGCATGCAATCCTGGCCCAACAAATGAATAATTCAGTGGCCAATTTTGTGGAACCAAATTCAGATCAAAACAAATTGATGATAGATCATAGAAAAAATATAACATTTGAAACTGAACTCGTGGGGAGTCTTGTCTATATCATTACCACTCATTCTAATATTCCTCCATGTGTTTAGTTAATTCATAGCAAATCCGTACATAGTTGAGATGGGATGGATAATTCAAATGAGAATAATAAATTTATAGTTAAATTGAAAAGAGGGTGGAAGGTGGAAGGAATAGAGTGAAATCAAAGAAAAACTCAAACTAATATAATAAAAAGATATTTAATTTATTTGAATATTCTTAGCAATGAAATCTTGCATAGCGTGCGGTGGAATGTGTTGTATAAAGTTGTACAGGTTTGAAGATGTTAGAAATGTGAATAGAAAAAGGAGGTGGAAAGGAAGGAGACTCCTTTGTGGATGGGTTTAGTCCCACATTGGAAGTTTCAAGGCACTATGATTGGTTTATATTGTTGCACATGCATTACTGATGTGAACAAATGCATGGAGAGAGACTCTCTCTCACACGTAGATACGCAGGGATGCAAATCCATGGCCGAGATTTGCACTAAACCAAGTTGACTCGTGTGGGCACGTTAAATGTCGGACCGGTAGAGGCAAAATTTGTCCAAGCGAATAAACCAACGTTTTGCCACCTAAATCTCTTTTTGCTACCTGCTCAAGAGTGTAACGGAAGCATTAATCTAAAATTAATGTCTGCCATTAAACCCATTAATGGTTATTCTGTAACGTCTTGGCAATAATGTCTGACATTAAACCCATTAATGATGATTCCGTAACATCTCGGCAATAATGTTTAACATCAAACTCATTAATGGCGTTTCTGTAACGTCTCAGCAATAATGGCTAACATAAAATCCAACATTGAATTATCCTTAGTCATTCATTGCAGCCATGAATGAGCCCTCCTATAAAAAGAGGTCATGAGCAATAGCAGAGAAAGAGAAGAGAAAGCAAAAGTAAAAAAATCCTCCACCTTCGTTCCCCGATTCTTTCCGCTCAGTCGTGCATCCGCTTGGCTGAATTACTCGTGATAACACTCAAGTGCATTCTCAGTTCGCCAAGAACAACCAGTACTTGGTTGTGTGCATGGTTCTGCCATTATATCTTAGGAAACAGACGACCCGAGAGAACCTGAAGCACAACGGAGGTGGGGCGAATTTGTTTCACGGAAACTGCGTTGAGCGCAGGCATCGACATCTCCCTGACAAATTTCTTTCCCGACTCAACGACTCTGACTCCTGACTCGGCTTCTGACTCCCGACTCGGCCACTCTGCTTTCGGACTCGACGATACGAAGCAACAATCTTCCTGACAACCTAATAGCTCAGCCTGACTTTCAAGACCTACAACTTGAGATTATTTGCTAAGTCATCTCAACAAATAAGTCTGAATTTAGTTTGTAAATTCGATGTTTTTTCCAAAATCACCGGCAATAGATTGTCCAACAATCTTGAAATTGATTTGTTACTATTGAGATGACCATAGAAAGCATTGAGGTGCAACAGACTCATCATATGAAGATCCCCTCCACCTCGATTAGAAATGTTCTACTCAATCATGGAGAAAGGCCTAAGAAATTCACTAGGTTGAACTTCAAGAGGTGGCAGCAGAAGTTACTCTTCTACTTGACCACACTCAATCTGGCTTGGTTCTTAACCAAAGACCCTCCCAAGCATGCTAAGGATGCTGATATTTAGACCATCAGTGAAGTGGAGGCATAGACTCATTTTGAGTTCCTTTGCTGAAACTACATCCTTAATTGCATTGTCAACTCATTGTACGTAGTGTATAGCACAGAAAGAACAGCTAAGAAGTAGTGGGAGTCCCTGGACAAGAAGTATAAGTCAGAGGACATGAGGGCCAGGAAATCATTGTGGGTTGATTACTAAACTACAAGATGGTTGACTCCAAGATGGTGATCAACCAAGTCCGGAAGCTTCAAGTGATCTTGCAGAGATTTAATCGGTAGGTATGGTTCTGTGTGAAACCTTCCATGTGGCTACTATCATTGAGAAGTTGCCTCCCGACTGGAAGAACTTTAAGAACTAGCTGAAGCAGAAACAAAAGGAGATGAACGTGGAAGAACTCATTGTTAGACTTCAAATTGAAAAAAACAACAAGAGTTCAGAGAGAAAGTCGTTCTCTTAGGCTACGGTGAAAACCGACATGGTCGAGCACGGTCAAAACTCAAAATGGAAAAACCCAAAACTTCTAAGATGAGACCCAAAGGAGGCATAAGCAAGAAATTCTCTAACAACCGTGGCCGAGTCCATCACAAATCTTCAAAGTGCAAAAGCTAAAAAAAGCAGGAGACCAACCTAAACGAGGAACCAGAAACGGACGACCTCTGCGTTGTAGTCTCCAAACTGAACATAGTGGGTTCAAATCCGCGGCAATGGTGGATCGATATTGGAGCCACTAGACATATCTGCTGCAATAAGAAGCTACTCCATAAATTTGAAGAAATCAAAGATAAAGAGAAACTGTTCATGGGAAACTCAACAACCTCGGACATCATGGGCCAAGGAAAAGTAGTGCTGAAGCTGACCTCGGGCACAGAGTTAACTCTTAATAATGTGTTGTAAGTTCTATTAAGGAAGCATGGCTTCCATATTTTTTTTGTCAGACAGAGTTGTTCTGCTAAAAAATCGAATGTTTTTAGGAAAAGATTATGTACCCGATGGGCCGTTTAAGCTCAATGTAATGGCGATTACACCGAAGGTTAATAAAACTACAAACTCTTCCATTTATATGCTTGAGTCTTCGTGTTTGTAGCATGGTAAACTATGACATATTAATTATGATATGTTACGTAGATTAATTAATATACAAAGCATAACAACATTCACCTTGACCTGAGACACAAGTGTGAAATTTATGTTGAAGCAAAAATGATAAGGCTATCCTTTCAACATGTTGAAAGGAGCAGCGAACCACTCGGCTTAATTCAGGCATGTGCGACCTCAAAGGTACATCGACATAAGGTGGGACTAAATACTTCATCACTTTTATAGATGATAGCACAAAATACTGCTATGTATATCTTCTCAAAAGTAAGGATGAAGCTATAGAGAAATTTATTCTCTTTAAGAATGAGATTGAAAATCAAATTAATAAAAAGATTAAGATGGTTCGAAATGACCGACGTGATGAATATACTTCACCGTACGCTGAGTTGTGTGCTAAACATAGGATTAAACACGAAGCAACAACTCCTTATACTCCTCAACAAAATGAGTTGTTGAACGAAAAAATCACACTCTAAAAGAGATGATAAATGCTCTTCTACTGAGCTCTAGACGCCAGAGTTTATGTGAGGGGAAGTTGTATTAACAGCTAATTACCTTTTAAACAAGGTGCCCCAAAATAAAATAGATAAGAGCGCTTATCAGTTGTGCAATGGAAGATAATCATCCTACAAATATTTGCGAATGTAGGGTGTCTCACCAAAGTTTTGCTGCCTGATCCGAAAAGGATTAAGATAGAACCAAAAATTGTTAATTGCATATTTATTGGATATGAATATTATGGTAGTGTGTATCGATTTTATGTGTATGAGTCACAAATACCAAATATATGCAAGAACTCGATAATAGAGTCGAGAAATGTCTAGCTTCTCAGAATGGGCATACGAAACACAAGAAGAAAAAAATAATGATGAACTAATTGAGGTTGAGTTCGGACGAAGTAAAAAAGCTCGGGTGGAAAAATCCTATGGAATGGATTTTATCACTTTTATATTAGAAAGTGAGCCCCACAGTTACTCAGAAGCAGTAAGCTTTTCTTATAGACCTCACTGGAAAGAGACAATACATCTAAGATAAATTCTATCTTGCAAAATCTCACGTGGGAACTTGTGGATCTTCCTCAGGAAGCAAACGATCTTCAAGAAGAAAATAAAATCATATGGCCAACTTGGTAATCAAAGGATACCGACAACGAGAATACTTTGATTATTTTGATACGTATTCTCCAGTGTCAAGAATAATTTTCATTAGAGTGTTGTTGGTTATTGTCGTCAATGAAATATGGAATACATTAGATGGATATAAATACAGTCTTTCTAAATGGAGATTTAGAAGAGAAAATCTACATGGAACAACAACCTGAAAGGTTTTTTGTGCCAAGATAGAAAAACAAAGTTTGTAGATTGGTGAAGTCATTATATGGCTTGAAACAAATATCAAAGCAGTGGCATGAGAAATTTGATAGTACTATGAAGGAATATAGATTCAAATTCAATGAATATGATAAATGTGTCTATATGAATGTAGATGACATACTTATGAGAAATAATAATAAGATAATCATATTCACTAAAGATATGTTGAACTCAAGATTTGATATGAAAAACACGGGCCTAACTGATGTGATTCTAGGAATTAAAATTCTTAAAATGGCAAAAGGACTTGTTCTTAGTCAGTCACATTACGTGGACAAGATTCTTGAGAAATTCATCAAGGGTGATACTGCGTTGGCACAAACGCTGATAGATATGAGTCAACGTCTATCAAAGAATAAAGGAGAAAGTATCTCTCACATAGAGTACTCTCGAGTGATTAGAAGTCTGATGTACTTGATGAATTGTACACGACCAGACTTAGCCTATGTAATAAGTAAATTGAATAGATACACGAGTAATCCCAGTGTTGAGCATTGGAAAGGGATAACAAAAGTACTGGGTACTTAAGATATACTCATGAATATGGACTATATTATACAAGATATCCTGTGATCTAAGAATACAACGATGCGAGTTGGATATCTGACATAAAAGACTCTAAATCTACGAGTGGATATATATTCACTTTGGGAGGTGTATCCATTTCATAGAAATCTTCTAAGCAAACCATAATAACCAGACCCACGATGGAATTTGAGTTTGTACCTCTTGACAAATGTGGTGAAGAGGTTGAATGACTATGACAATTCTTAGAAGATGTTCCTAGATGGCTGAAACTGTGCCAGTAATTTGCATACATTGCAATAGTCAATCAGGAATTGGTCGAATACAAAATCATATGTATAATGGTAAGTCTAGATATATACATCGTAGACATAATATCATTAGACAACTACTCTCAACGGGAGTTATTACTGTTGACTATATGAAGTCAAAGGATGACCTAGTAGATCCGTTAACCATTGGGTTTAACAGAGAGTTGGTTGCAAGTTCATCGCGAAGGATGGACTTGATACCGATGAGAAATGTTAGTGCAAAGGAAACTCAACTTATGCAGACTGGAGATCCTAAGAACTAGGTTTAAAGGGACAACCTAACTGCATCGACAAAGTTGCTCACTGTGAAGAACAACCCAATAGATCAGTGAAGAATGAAGGTTAAGCACACAACTTTTAATGATCCGTAGAGTAATGTGGAATACTCTTAAGAGATCGCCTATGTGAGAATGAAGTGAGACCACTTCGAAGAGAATTGTAGACACAATTCTTAGAGTTCCTCACCGAATCAAGCGTATTTATAGTCAAGAACGAATACACTCATGAGAACTGAGTTGTAACAGGAAGAGGCCGGGATAAGATATGTTAATGCTTACATAGACGACGAAACAATTCAAGGATATTGTGTCTACTGTCAGCCAGTAAGAAAACAGATCTTCACAAAAGAAGGTTCAAAGGATAAAACCTACCTGTCCTACACTGGACTCAACTGTTGAATGCTTACATATCTTATTTCCATTTATATAGGGAATTGTTAAAAATGTGAATGGAAAAGGAGGTGGAAAGGAAGAAGAAGACTCCTTTATGTATGGGTTTAGTCACACATTGGAAGTTTCAAAGCACACGCATTGATGATGTGAACAAATGCATGTGAAGAAACTATCTCTCACGCATGGATGCACAGAGGGTGCAAATCTAGGGTCCGGATTTGCACTGAACCAAGTTGACTTGTATGCGAACACAACCTGCGTCGAATGTTGGATCGGTCAAGGTATAATTTGGCTAAGCGAATGAACCAACAATTTGCCACTTAGATATCTTTTTACTACCTGATCAAGAGTATAACGAAAGCATAAATCTGAAATTAATGGCCGACATTAAATCCATTAATGGAGAGTCCGTAACGTGTCGACAATAATGTCTGACATTAAACTCATTAATGGTGATTCCGTAATGTCTCCGTAATAATGTCTAATATTAAACCCATTAATGGCAATTCCATAATGTCTCAACAATATTTGACATTAAACCCAACATTAAATCGCCATAATTTGGTCATTTATTACCGCTATGGGTGAAACGTCCTATAAAAGGAGGTCGTGAGCAAGCGTAGAGAAAGAGAAGCGAAAGCGAAAGTATAAGAATTCTTCCACCTTTGTTTTCGATTTTTTCCTCTCAACAGTGCATTCGCTCGATTGAACTACTCGCGATAGCACTATGGTGCATTCTCCACAAACAACCAATACTTAGTTATGCGCATGATTCTGCCGTTGTATCCTAGAGACAAAAACTCAAAGCGCAATCAGAGGTGGGGCGAATCTATTTTAAGAAAACTGCGTTGAACGCAGACCTCAGCATCTCCCTCGGCAAATTCCTTTCCCGACTCGGCGACTCCGACCCCGACCCCGACCCAGACTCGGCTTCCAACTCCCCACTCGGCCACTCTACTTTCAGACTCGGAGATATGAAGCAGCACTCTTCCTAGTCGGCCAACAGTATAAGATTATCTGCTTAGATCATCTCAATGGATAAGTTTAAAATTAGTTTGTAAATTCAATATTTTTCTCCAAAAATCTCTGACAATAGATTGTCCAACAGAAGATATATGGATACTTATTGTATGCAGCGTTGCAAGGTGTTTGGTATATATTGAACTAGATCACAGGGAGAGATTATAGCGTCAGTTACCTTGCGTGGGTGTCGATGAACTTGGCATCCTTTCCAGCTACGAGAATGTCGCAGGCAAGGGAAATTTCGAAACCGGCGGTGACGGCGTAACCGTTGATCGCCCCTATTATGGGCTTGCGAAATCGCTCCATCTGGATCACGGGATCGGATTCCTCGTCCTTGACGTCACCTTTAAACACATCCTGTGCAGCCGTGAGGTCGACTCCGGAGCAGAAAGCTCGCCCCTTCCCCGTGATTACCACGGCACCCACAGTGGGATCGGCATCCAGCTCCCTGAAGGCACCAGCAAGAGACACAATCATCGGACGAGTAAGAGAGTTGAGTGACGCGGGACGGTTGATGGTGATGACGGCGACGCCATCGGTGACGCGCTCGACGACGATCAGTTCCTGCGCTAGCACGGAATCCATAGGGATTGACTGGCGGGAGTGGGGGAGGCTGGGACTGGGAGGCGAGAGAGAAATAAGGAACGAAAATGGAATTGCCCCTTGCCCCTGTTTACTTGGAGGGGTGGAAAATAAAATTGAGAAAAGTTTTTCTTTGTTTATTTTATAAAAAATATTAGGCAAAAAAGAAATTGCCATTCGATCGATATTTTGAGATAAAAATTCATCCTATCAAAAAATAAAAATAAAAATAATAATCCTATCAAATTGAAAGGAAAGTTACAATAATAAAATTATTATATAAATCTTTTATCCTAAGTTTTACCATCTTCAATTTTTTTTCTCTAATTCTCCACTTCCACAGACTTGAGACCAGATTCATTAATCCACTTTTTATGGATAAGAGAGAATGGTACATAATATAATTACGATCGAATTATGATCATAATTCGATCGCAATTGATTGTGATCTTTCCCTAGATTTATCTTCTCATTTAAATTATAGTTTGGGTTGGGAAGGACGACCAGAGGTTGCTCGAAGACGGCTTCCCGCTCGACAGTGTACAGTCCAGTCACCCATCTATCGTCGACGACCTCCAGTCATTCATCCTGACTCGAACTATAACATGAATGTAAAGGTGAACTTAAGGAGAGATCACAATCAATTGTAACCAAATTATCATCGTGATCCAATCATAATTATATTATGGATCATCCCCTAATTAAAAAAAATAGACCGGAAGATCCTTGCTCCACAAACTTCCTCTCAAAGCTATTGCACTGTCATTCCTCCAATCGTCCTCAACGGCTTTTGCAACAACATGGTTGATTGGTTGGCATTTTTCGATTGAACAATTGTAGGGACCTAGCTGTTGAGCAATGTCTGATCGCAGTTGCTCCCGTTGTTGAGATGCACCCTCGGCACCTTCCCAGCGTAACAATTGATTCATATAAAAGTGTTGTTGTCAATCAACTTTAAGTTGATTTTTGAATATCTCGTTAATTGTCTTAACTCCTTTTTACTTGTCTATTGTTGTGCAACGAAATCTCTCATAATCTATCTACCAATGACAATAGCGTTCCTCGCACTTATGACAAAAGACATTCGTTCATCCCTAATATCCTTATTAATCCGTCCTAAATTAATACAGAGAATTTTATTTACGAGTGACTACTAACCATTAATACAGGTCCTCAAGGTATGTGGAAGACATGCTCAGACGATTAAGTAAAAAATAATAAACTCAGTTAGTCTTATTGTCTAGTATTACGATGATCGACCTAGTCCAATAAAAATTTTTTATTGACCATTAAGATAAATTAAAAAACATGTATGACAGATAATCTAAAAATCTAATATCATTTAATTGCACGTCCTATTTGAAAGACTCACATTCCTTGCAAAGGTCCATGATTGAGGACTTCTTATTGTGCATATAATGTGGTGAGCCTAAACCATTTTAATGCTTCGTCGGATTTCATAAAATTATTTTTTTTCAACCATTGTGATCGTTTTTAAGGATTTAGAGATTTTTTAACTCTATTTTTCAGTAATAAAATGTCTAAAGCACGTCTTTTGATGTGAAAGTAAACCACAAAACATAACGTGAATATTGATGCATTGAATTGATCCATCCTATCAAATAATTCATTCAAGTGAATGAGATTAAAATTTTACAAATTCATTTAAAAGATGGGTCTAAATAAGACAACTTATATGGGCCCGTGACCACGTGGATTGACTTGTTGTGAGCTTGGGTTACGTCATGGATTGAGGGAAAAAAATCCTCAAACTTAAAACTAAATGAGAATATCTTTTTGGCATAATGGAGTAGTCATCGGGTTTTAACTCTTATATATACATTAGCATCCTATTTTGTTGTATTATTTCTTTTTTGTTGAGATTTAGGGGTTTAGGATTTTATTGTCGGGTCACCACCGATTCTTGTATGTGCGTTATTGTATGATCATCATTTATTCTTAGTACACTAAAGTTGTCTATGTGCCGTTGTCCCTCCTTTTTGTTTACTAGTGGTTGCTTGGCTTTCTTTTTTCATATAATTCAATCTCGTTTAAATCCTAACCTTCGATAAATAGCGGTGTTTTTGCAAGTCTGAGCTATGCCGAGGTGGATTTTGTAAGGAGATACATAAGCACATTGTAAATTATAGGCGAGGTTATTTTTTATAATAAAAGTTAATGGATTAAATATTATTTTGATCTACCTAATTGTCCCATCAATTCAGGTCAATAAATGAACATGCGGAATATTTAAATGACTCATTGTCAATGAGACAATGATACATTTGTATACTCAAAAGATGGTTAAAGGTGGAAGCTCATAGCAATATTTATTTTGTAGAAGTAGTAATATTGTTCAAAATTTTGACAAATAAGTACTCGAAATCCAGAATAGTAAATCCGGAACAGTATATTTTAAAATTTAAGAACTGATGTGAGTTTCTATAACTAATAAAAACCATTATACACCGATGATAACATTATTTCTATGATGATTCCACTCTTTGATTTTTTTTGAAAAGTTTTTAAAATTTTCTATATATATTATATAGGCTCGTGAGTTACCCCACCTAATCCGTAATTCGTCTTAAGTTGGATTGGATTAGAAATTTTCTAATCCATCAAATTGACGAGTCCATGCATCTCATCCCGCTAAATAATTAGTCCGTCATAACTCGATTTATCTTGTTCGGTATGTTTGACTGTCCTAGATTTGAATAGAAAATTTTAATTGAAAATTTTTAAAAATATTCTGGATAATAAATAATTTAGTTTTCTTTTTTATTTTGAATAAATAATTTAATGAAATGATTGCCCTCATCTTTCTCAATTAGGATAAATAAGCATTTCTTTGTTTCCTGAGAATATTTTTTTTTTCATCTTGAATTCTTTTTTCAACCATCTGAACTCCTCGATCACTTCTCCATCTACCTCCTAAGGAATTCGAAGCCATATTTAAATCTAACTATTACATCAAAATCCCTATGAAAAAATACATCCATTTTGCATTTGTCGTGAAGTCTTTGAATTTTGAAGAGCTTGATCCAGCCATCACTTCAAGTGTATTCCTATCTCCTAATCTAGTTGCTCAATTGGTAATTAATTTTTCTAGGCAGTCCTACTCTAATACTAAGTGATAGTGCACCAGTGACACTTATGATCACTAGAGGAGAACGGATGAATAACATACGGTAAGATTGTAGTCACGTGAGAGGAGGAGAAAAGGGGATGACGAATCACGTGTATTTTACAATTCGTTTTTTCGACTTTTTGAAATTCAAATGCGCAGTGGAATAAAACTAAATATGAAAGTGAAAAATAAAATGTGGTCAATTTACTTGATTCGGAACTTTCGACGACTTCTACTCCAAAATCCAGGTCCATTGGATTATTTCGATGGATAATCTATTAATAAACGATCAATTATAAAGAGAAGAATAATGAAGTGTAATAACCTACACTTCCTTTAAACAATAATGTAAATGACTTTAAAATAAATGTTACTAACACAATATATCAAAGTGGAAGTATTCGTATGTAGATGTCGGTCTACCGGCAATGGTTGAGCGTAGTTGAGTAGTAGCAACATTGCAGCTATAACAACCCTAAACTTTCTCCATTACAACTCTAAAATAATTCATACAAATCCTTCCACCAAAGACAACACAATCAACGACAAATGAATAATATTGGATAAATTAAATGTGAATAATGTGCACCTTAACAATAGCAATATTCACTATAAAAGCGTAAAACAAAGTCTTGTCTGTAAATCAGAAGCAACCATATGACTCAACACTAAAGACCCAAAAGTACAAAAACAATTCCAAAACAATGAATAACTTAAACAGAAAAGAAAAGGACACGACCATCGAGTGTGTACACTACCAGATACAAACTAGCTCATCCATCAAGTGTTACAATAGAAGTTGTCGGAGATTTTGGGAAAACGCTGAATTTATAAACTAAATTCAAACTTATCTATTGAGAAACTTGAGCTGATAATTTCAAACTGTCGGCTGAGGGTCGAGTCCTTTTTGGCGAGTCCTCTGTCAAGAATCCCGAGTGCCTAGTGACCGAGTCCAACTACTAAGGGGCCGAGTCGGGGAAGCAAGTCGACCGAGTAGGGAAGCACGTAGCCGAGTCGATCAAATGTCCGACTGAGTAGTCGGGATTCCAAATAAAGTGACTGTGTAGAGTGCAAAGGAATTGAGGAGTTGAGATATGCGTTTAACGCAAATTCCTTAAAACAGATTCGTCTCACCTCCACGGTGCTTTGAGGTTTTTGTAGGTCGTCCGTTTCCCAGGATACAACAGCTAAACTTCAATCTCCACCAAGCATAGGTGGTCGCGGTGAACTGAAAAATATTCGAATGTTATCACCAGTATTCTGCCAAGTGAGAGATGCCCGACAGAGAGGAAGAGAGAGGGGGAAAGGTGGATGGAGTTTTTTTTTTCTTTTTCTCCTTATTATTTTTCCTCTCATGCTCAAGGCCTTTTATAGGATGTCTTGTATGAGGTTACTTTTCATTTGCTAAAGAACGTCACATGCATTATATTAATGTGTGTTTCTTATTTAAGTGTTAAGGAAAAAGAATAATTTAGGTGGCAAAAATGTTGGTTAATTTGTTTGAGCGCGTATAAGTCATGCTCGCACACGAGCCAACTTGGTTCAGTGCAATTTGGGCTCTAGATCTACATCCCCTTGCGCACTCACACACACAAGAAAGCTTCTATTCAAGCATTTGTTCACAATATACATGCTTGAGAAACAATATAAATCAACCATTAAGCCTTGAAACTTCCAATGTGGGACTAAAGTCCCTTGCACAATGAAGCCTCCTTCATCCACTCCACCACTTTCCATTCATTTTTTTTTCAACAATCCCCCACATGAATGAAAACAGGGTATGTGATTGCTTTCAGTAGTTGAGCCAGTATAGGATAGGTAGGTTTTATTCTTTGAACCTTCTCTTGTGAAGACATGTTTGCTTACTGGTTGACAGTAGACATGATGCCCTTGAACTATTCTGCTGTTAGTGTAAACATTAACATATCTCACCCAGGACTCTCCCTGATATATCTCAGTTCTCATGAGTGTGTCTGTCCTTGGCCATGAACACGCCTGGTTCTGTGAGAAACTCTAAGAATTGTGCCTCCAATTCTCTTCGAAGCGACCTCACTTCTTTCTCACATAGGTGATCCCTTGAGAGCAACCATCTACTCTTCTTGATCATTAAAAGTCCATTGACTTATCCTGATTCAGTCACTATTTTATTGGGTTACCCCTCACAGTGTGTTTAGTCAGTGTAAATTAGTTGTCCCTTTGAACCTAGTTCTTGGGATCTCCAGTCAATATAGGTTGGGTGTCCTATGCACTGATTGCTGACAACGACATCAAGCCCATCCACATGATGAGCTTGCAACTAACTCTCTGTTTAACCCTTTGGTTAGCGGATCCGCAAGGTTATCCTTTGACTTCACATAGTCAACAACGATAACTCTCGTTGAGAGTAGTTGTCTAATGGTATTATGTCTACGACGTATATGTCTAGACTTACCATTATACAGATGGCTCTGTGCCCGAACAATTACTGATTAACTATCACAATGTATGTAAATTGCTGGCACAGGTTTCGACCATCTCGGAATATCTTCTAAGAATTGTCTTAGACATTCAACTTCTTCACCGTATTTGTCAAGAGCTACAAACTCAAATTCCATCGTGGATCTGGTTATTACTATTTGCTTAGAAGATTTCCAAGAAATGTCTGCACCTGCTAGAGTGAATACGTATCCACTCATAGACTTAAAGTCTTTTATGTCAGATATCCAACTTGCATCGCTGTATCCTTCGATCACAACAAGATATCTCGTATAGTGCAAATCATATTCATGAGTATACCTTAAGTATCTCAGTACTCTTGTTATCCCTTTCCAGTGCTCAACACTGGGATTACTCGTGTATCTACTCAGTTTACTTACTACGTAGGCCAAGTCTGGTCGTGTACAACTCATTAAGTACATCAGACTTCCAATCACTCGAGAGTACTCTAGCTGAGAGATACTTTCACCTCGATTTTTTTATAGATGTTGACTCGTATCTATCGACGTTCGTGCCAACGCAGTATCATCCTTGGTGAATTTCTCAAAAATTTTGTCCACGTAATGGGACTGACTAAGAACAAGTCCTTCTGTTGTTATAAGAATTTTGATTCCTACAATCACATCAGATAGACTCATGTCTTTTATATCAAATCTTAAGCTCAACATACCTTTTGTGGATTTTATTATCTTATCATTACTTCCAATGATAAGTATGTCATCTACATAGAGGCACAAGATGACATAGTCACTCTCTGTGACTTTCATGTAGACACATTTATCACATTCATTGATCTTGAATCCACATTCCTTCATGACATTATCAAATTTTTCATGTCACTGCTTTGGTGTTTGTTTCAAGTCATATAATGACTTCATCAATCTACATACCTTGTTTTTCTGTCCTGGTACAGAAAACCTCTCAAGTTGCTCTATGTAGATTTCTTCTTCTAAATTCCCATTTAGAAAGACAGTCTTTACATTCATTTGATGTATTTTGAGATTCCATAAAGCGGCAATAGCTAACAATACTCTAATAGAAGTTATTCTCGACACCGGAGAATACATATCAAAGTAATCGAGGGATTCTCATTGTCGGTATCCTTTGATCACCAATCTGGCCTTATACTTATTGATCGTGTCATCTGACTTCATTTTCTTCTTGAAAATCCACTTGCAACCTAATGGTTTACTTCCCGGAGGAAGATCCATAAGTTCCCAAGTGTGACTTTGCAAGATAGATTATATCTCATATGCAATTGCCTCTCTCCAATGAGCTCCATCAGAAGAGCCTACAGCTTCTGAATAACTTCGGAGCTCCCTCTCCAATATGAAGGTGATAAAATCCGAGCCATTCGATTTTTCTACCTGAGCTCTTTTGCTTCGTCTAGGCTCAACCTCCACAAGTTCCTCATCATCATCTTCATCTTGTGTTTCATATGCCCGTTTTGAGGAGCTAACATTCTCACGGGTCTTATACAGAAACACATGTTCGAAGAAAGAGACATTTCTTGATTCGATTATCGAGTTCTTGTGTATCTCCGGTACGTGTGACTTATACACACAAAATCGATACGCACTGTTGTTCTGTGCATATCCAATAAATATGCAATCAACAGTCTTTGGTCCTATCTTAATCTTTTTCGAATCAGGCACCAACACTTTGGCAAGACACCCCTACATCGTAAATATTTTTAGGACGGTTGTCTTCCATACCATAACTCATAAGGGCTCTTATCTATTTTCTTCCGAGACACCTTATTTAAAAGGTAATTAGCTGTTAGCACATCTTCCCCACATGGACTCTGGCAATCCAGAGCTCAATAGAAGAGCATTCATCATCTCCTTTAGAATTCGATTCTTTCGCTCAACAACTCCATTTTGCTGAGGAGTATAAGGAGTTGTTGTTTCGTGTCAGATCCCATGTTCAGTACACAACTCAGCAAACAGTGATACATATTCACCGCCTCGGTCACTTCGAATCACCTTAATCTTTCTATTAAGCTGGTTTTCAACCTCAATCTTATACAGAGCAAATTTCTCTATAGCTTCATCATTACTTTTAAGAAGATACACATAACAATATTTTATGTTATCATCTACAAAAGTGATGAAGTATTTATTACCACCACGTGTTGGAGTACCTTTTAGGTCGTACACATCAGTGTGGATTGTGTCAAGTGGTTTGTTACTTCTTTCAATATGTTGAAAGGATGACCTTGTCATTTTCTCTTCAACACAAATCTCATACTTGTGTTTTGGTGGTCAAGGTGAAATGCAAGTATGCTTTGCATGTTTATTAATCTACGCAACACATCGTAGTTAACATGTCCTAGTCTACCATACCACAAACACGAAGACTCAAGCATATAAGTGGAAGAGCTTTCAGTTTTATTTATCTTAGGCCTAATCGTCATTATATTGAGCTTAAACAACCCATCAGATACGTATCCCCTTCCTACAAACACTCCATTCTTGGACAATACAACTCTGTCCGACTAAAAAATAATGCGAAAGTCATGCTTGCTTAGCAGTGATCCGAATACTAGATTTTTTCGAATCTCACATTATTCAGAGTAAGGTCCTTACCCGAGGTCATCTTCAGCACCACCTTTCCTTGGCCCATGATGTCCGAGGTTGCTGAGTTCCCCATGAACAATTTGTCTCCAGTGACTTCTTCGAAGTTGTGGAACAGCTCCTTGTTGCAGCACACATGTCTGGTGGCTCCAGTATCGATCCACCATTGTCGCAGGTTCGAACCGACCAGATTCTGTTCTGAGACCACGGCACAGAGGTCGTTCATTTCTGGTCCCTCATTCAGGTTGGCCTCTTGCTTTTTCTTTGGCTTCCTGTACTCCGAAGATTTGTGACCCAATCGGTCACAGTCGAAGCACCTCCCAGAGAACTTCTTTTTGTTGATGTCTCCTCTGGGTCCCATCTTGGAAGACTTAGGGTTCTTCCGTTTTAAGCTTTAACCGTGCTCGACCACGTTGGCTTTCACAGTAGCATGAGAGAACAGTTTTTTCTCTAAATTCTTGTTGTCTTCTTCGATGCGAAGTCGAACAATGAGTTCCTCCACATTCATCTCCTTCTGCTTGTGCTTCAGGTAGTTGTTGAATTCCTTCCAGCCGGGAGGCAACTTCTCAATAATAGCAGTCACTTGGAAGGTTTTACTCAGAACCATCCCTTCTGAGTGGATCTCGTGCAAGATCACCTGAAGCTCCTGGACTTGGCTGATCACCGTCTTGGAGGTAACCATCTTGTAGTCCAGGAATCGACCCAAGATGAACTTCTTGGCCTCAACATCCTCCATCTTGTACTTTTTGTCCAAGGACTCCCACAAGTCCTTAGTCATTCTCTTCATGCTATACACAGTGTACAGCGAGTCAGCAAGGCAGTTGAGGATGTAGTTTCGGCAAAGGAACTCAGAATGAGTCCATGCTTCCACTGCACTGATGGTCTGCGCATCAGTATCCTCAGCACTCTTGGGAGGGTCCTCGGTCAAGAACCAAGCTAGGTTGAGCGTGGTCAGGTAGAAGAGCATCTTCTGCTGCCACCTCTTGAAGTTCAGTCCACTAAACTTCTCTGGCTTTTCCCTGTGATTGATTGGCATAGTTTCAATCGGGACGGAGGGGGCCTGCACGTGTTGAGTATGTTGCACCTCAACATTCCGTTCTGTGGCCATCTCAATATAATTGAGTCTGTTTTAAGATTGTTACAATAGAAGTTGTCAGAGATTTTGGGAAAACGCTGAATTTATAAACTAAATTCAAACTTATCTGTTGAGAAACTTGAGCTGATAATTTCAAGTTATCGGCTGAGGGCCGAGTCCTTTTTGGCGACTCCTCTGTCAAGAATCCCGAGTGCCTAGTGACCGAGTCCAACTACTAAGGGGCCGAGTTGGGGAAGCAAGTCGACCGAGTAGGGAAGCATGTAGCTGAGTCGATCAAATGTCCGACTGAGTAGTCGGGATTCCAAATAGAGTGCCTGTGTAGAGTGCACAGGAATTGAGGAGCCAAGATTTGCGTTTAACACAGATTCCTTAAAACAGATTCGTCCCACCTCCACGGTGCTTTGAGGTTTTTGTGGGTCGTCCATTTCCCAGGATACAACGACTAAACCGTAATTTCCACCAAGCACAGGTGGTCGTGGCGAACTAAAAAATACCCGAATGCTATCACCAGTATTCTACCAAGCGAGAGATGCCCGACAGAGAGGAAGAGAGAGGGCGAAAGGTAGATGGAGTTTTTTTTTTCTTTTTTCTCCTTATTGTTTTTCCTCTAATGCTCAAGGCCTTTTATAGGATGTCTTGTATGAGGTTACTTTTCATTTGCTAAAGAAATGTCACATGCATTATATCAATGTGTGTTTCTTATTTAAGCGTTAAGGAAAAAAGAATAATTTAGGTGGCAAAAATGTTGGTTAATTGGTTTGGGCGTGCATAAGTCGTGCTCGCACACGAGCCAACTTGATTCAGTGCAATCCGGGCCCTAGATCTGCATCCCCTTGCACACCCACACACAAGAGAAAGCTTCTATTCAAGCATTTGTTCACAATATACATGCTTGAGAAATAATATAAACCAACTATTAATCATTGAAACTTCCAATGTGGGGCTAAAGTCTCATGTACAATGAAGTCTCCTTCATCCACTCCACCACTTTCCATTCACATTTTTTTTTCAACATCAAGTACCTCCATCTCCTCATTAACTGCACCATATGGATCTAGTGAATTTAAGACTCAGGAAGTTCTAACATGTTATAATAAAAAATCAACATACATTCATAAGCTTATACATGTATATATTGTTGGGATTGAAAGGTTCCAAACATAGTTCCACATTGAAAACATATGATAAAGATCATTAGTTTATAAAAGAAAGATATTCCATTGGTATGAGGCATTTTGGGTAGAGACTAAAAATAAAACCATGAGGACTTAAGCTCAAAGTGGATAATATTATACCATTATGGAGATATATGAATTTCTTTTGGTCTTATCAATTAGTATCAGAGTCCGGACTGTCAGAAAGTCTAACCGCCGACTGTGCACAAGAGCTATAGTCAAATCGAGCTATGTGAGTAGAATATTGACCTCAAATAAAGGAAGTGGGAACTCCCATGTCTGGATCAAAAGAATCAGACACCAGGTAGAAAGTCCTAATTGTGGTTAGGTAAGGAAGTCGTAATCGGTCTGTTGGACGGAGGGGCAGGAAGACTTGGTGGGTAGAGAATCGAACGTCAAACGGATAGACATTGACATTTATTAAAACTGTCATAAGAAAGGGTTTAATATGTTTTCTTTTTTTGGTCTTTGATAAATGTCATTATAAGGTATTTATTATGATATTTATAAATAAATGTCGTTAAGATAATGTCACAATAGATTAACTTTCTTGTAGTGATAATTGAGTGCAATGTCTCCTCTAATCACATGATCTCTAATGAAATAATATTTAACCTCTATGTGCTTCGTCCAAAATGATGAATTGAATTTTTGGTCAAGTTTATGGTGTTCATATTATTACACAAGACTGGTACATTTTTATAGATGAGACCATAGTCCTCTAAGGTATAAGTCATCCATAACAATTGCAATACACAATCACCCATAGCAATATATTCAGCTACAGTTGTTGAGAGTGCTACACAATGTTATTTACGACTTGACCAATTAAGGATGAACTATGAAATTGACATCTTTCATTGGTACTCTTTCGATCAAATTTGTATCCATCATAATCAAATTGAAGTATCCCACTAGGTCAAAGGTTTCGGTCCTAGGGTACTATAATCCTACATATTGGGTTCCCTTTAAATATCATAGTATTTATTTTAATGTGCTTAAATATAACTCTTTGGCATAAGATTGATATCTCGCATACATACCCACAGCGAATAATATATCGGGTTTATTAGTTGTAAGAAATATGAGACTACCTATAACACTATGATATAATTTGAAATCTACCTCATTTCCTTTAGGATCATTATCTAACTTTGAGTTAATTGCCATTGGAGTAGTATCTCTTTAACATTGCCCATTCTAAATTTATTTAGGATTTCTTTTGTATATTTTTATTGATGAATGTATATTCCTTCTTTAGTTTGCCTAATTTGCAAGCTTAGGAAAGTTTCAACTCATCAACCAAACTCATTTCAAATTCACTTTTCATGTGATTTATGAACTTATTTAGATAATCATTGTCACAAATAATGTCATCCACATATACTTGGACCATAAAATATATTCTCTACTATTTTTCAAAAATAGTGTAGGATCAATTTGACCTTTATGAAATCCTTTAGACATTAAGAATATTGACAACTATTCATACCAAAAATAAGGTGCTTATTTCAGTCTGTACACGTCCTTTTTCAGTTAAAACTTGTGGTTTGGAAATTTTAAAATTTCAAACTCCGATAGTTATTCAACATAAACTTTTTCCTTATGAACTATTTAAAAATGTTGACTTCATATTTATTTGATACAATCTTGTGAATAACAAATGTTAATATTATTCTAATAGATTCCAATAGAGCTACAAGTGTGTATGTTTCATTATAATTCAATCCTTCTACTTGGTTAAAATATCTAACAACTAATTTTGCTTTATTTCTTATAGTCACGTCCTTATCATCAAGTTTATTCCTAAAGACTCATTTTGTATCAATAATTAAATTTGCTTCAGGTGTAGGGATTAAATCTCAAACTTGACTTTTCTCAAACTAAGCTAATTCATCTTGCATTGCTAAAATCTAGTCTAAATCAAGTAAGGCATCATCAATAGCTTTTGGCTCAACTTGGGAGATCGAGGCTACTTGACTTCTTTCATTTCTAAAATATGATTGAGTCCTCACCCCTTGAACAATGTTTCCCACAACTTGCTCCAAAGGGTGATTTGAACTTGTTCTAGTGGATCTTGGTGCTTGAGTTGTGACAACTACATCCTTAAGTGATGACTCTTCTATTTCACCTTGTTCTTTATCTTATTCTTCCTTAACTCCCCCTTGATCATTACCCTCTTCCAAATTGAATTTTTTAAGTTCAAACAATATGTCATAATATGTTCTTTGTGTCAAGTTTTATGGTAGGTTTTCTTTAAAAACTACATTTAAGGATTCTTTAACTAAGCATGTTCTTTTGCTATAAACTATATAGGTCTTGCTATGACCGGAGTATTCAACAAGAATACCCATATAAGTCTTGCTTGCAAATTTTTTTTAATTGATCCTTAGTGTTTACAATATAAACCTTACAACCAAACACCTTAAGATGCTTAATTATTGGATATTTACCAAACTAGCGTTCATGAGGAATTTTACCTAAGAATCTATAAATTAAGGTTCAATTTTATAAGTAACATATCGTGTTCATTGCCTTTGCCCAAAGGTGACTAGGAAGTCAATATTCATTTAACATACTTCTAACCGCCTCTTTCAACACCTTATTCTTTCTTTCTACAACTTCATTTTGTTGTGGTGCCTTAAGATTAGTTGAAAATTCATATTTATAACCTTTTCTGAATAAAATTTAGAAAATCTATCATTTTCAAACTCACCTCCATGATCATTTTTTATATAATTTATTTTGTGTTTCTTTTCATTTTCTACTCTTCAACAAAAATAAATCAAGGTATCGAAGATTTGATCTTTATACTTCAAGAAAAACACCTAGCAATCAACTACTAGCCACCAATCAAACTAACCAGTTGCATTGTGAGTGTTATGTTCGCTCGCCATTGTTACTAATCTATTTCTTTTACCTAGCAATTGATTGCTAGGGTTACTATGCAAAATCCTAATTTGGGATTTAGCTCAACAATCGATTGTTATGATACAATCGATTATTCTGCTAAACTCTTTTCTCATTTTGGGTTTAGTCCATCAATCGATTAATGGAACCCAACAATTGACTGATAAATCCTATTTTAGGGTTTGCACGCCCAACCCCTCAATCACAAACTCCTTCTCATTTGCAATGTATCAATTGATTGTTAAACTCTATCAATTAATTGATATATAGTTTCAATCATTCTAATGGTTGGAATATGCCTAACTTCACTATTCTCATCCCATGAATATCTCATGCTAGATGAACCTCTTGTTCCCTAGACTTTTATGCTTAAAGTTTTCTCATCTTTAAATCTTTATCTACCCTTATATCCGATTTCATAATCCTCTCATTCCTTCTACCAATAATCTAGCCCTTTGGCCTCCTTAAATTTCCATACCTTGCATTCAATCTTCTGATTTGTAAAAACTTCTCCTTGACAAGAATCTATCACTTGATGTCTCCTCTTATCTTGTATTTGGTCTCTAGACCCGTAATGACTTTTCCAACAACTTCTCACACAAGACAAGTAAGATCCACATTTCTCTAAGTTTAAATACTCGTCAGATATTGAAACGTCACATCCTAATATAATTGCACCAACATCTCAATTAACACCTTTCATTGCTTCACTTACTACACTGAGCCACTACCTGACCCATTTTTGGTGCACGCACCCAATGAACAAATTTTAGTGTTGTTAATCTTAGGTATCATGACTATATTTTATATAAAGTCATCATAGCCTTCACCCTACGTGTGAACACTGGAGAGCTTACCGCCATCAAAACCTTCCACTCATTTATGTTTTATCTTTTCGTCATAGATTGGTCATAAATGTAATTCTCCATATTTCCCACTCCATCATTTACTACTCTAACATTAGTGTCCATTCCCCATAGGCATAAATGTAAATCAAGCAACACAAAATAATCTGAATCCTTCGTTAAAATAGGATTTATGCAGTTGTCTTTAGCCAAGATGGAAAAGGGGGATTGATTTATGATTTGGAAAAATTTAAACAAAAATTAGATCCATTATCTTAACGGCCCCTTAGTATCGGTCCTACGGTTATGGAGGGAGGTACATGCAGGTATACAGGTCATAAGCGTATGGTGGAATAAATTCCAAGTCATCAGTTCCTAAGAATCGACACCTGGCCATTACGCCAGAGACGTCATGCGTCCATCGTCTACGCTACGCCTTGGGACAGACAATAATGATATGTCAGAGATCCCTGTACTAGAGTTGACACTTCGAGCTCCACTCACCAGGGAAGAAAGAATAACTAGATTCGAGAAAAATATGATGTGTCAATGGGGTGAGCGAAGGTTTATTAATAGAAAAGAAAGAGTGGAAGGGGAGGGGAGAAGAGAGGGGAAGTAAAATATTTATATTATTCTTATTTGGGAGAGAATGAAGGTTTATTAACATAACATGTGTTATCATGTTTGGGAGGAAAGTGAGGGTAATGAAGATTAAATATATAAAGTTATAAAATTATCCTAACTTTTGTTAAAGACTTATGTAGTGCATTTTGTATGCATTTATTGGTTAATGATCCTGTCCGAATGTTGAATCAACGGACGCTGGGTACGTGGCGCTCTCAGCTGCTGACGTGGATCTTCGACTGGTTGCACGAACCTCCGGCGAACCTGCACAGAAGTTGGGCCGGGAAGGGGTTCCCGGCGGCGACCCTCCGACGCTCAAGTCAGGCAAGCAAACAGTGAAGAAAGTGGCTCCAGAGGTGTTGAACGCGTACCTCCGGCGAAGTATGCGACTCTTTATATAGAGCGGTGAAAGAGCTCATGCACGTCCACCGAGGTGCATACGTGTCCGCAACTCATACCTCGGTATGTGTCTGTCAGAAAGCTTACCTGACGACATACTGCTACAGTCCGAGTGTGTCCTTGATGGAACAACAGAACACCTCGTTGTCAGACTTGGAGCATGGCCTAGCCATAGGACTTGACGGCTGTCAGAAGGTGTTCTTGTCCATCTCTACCCACCACAGGTCGGGACGTCCGTCCGTCCGGCTGGATGGGGAGTTCACGCGTCGGCCGGACGGACCTCATCTCACGCCCTGGCCGGACGAAACTCCCCTCCCGTCCGGACTGCCATTTACTTCGATATGCTGGGGAGAATTTCGGTAGGGTGTTATGTAAGGACTGTTAACAGTATATCACCTTCTCTTAAGCCTTCCGCTCGGCTCCTTGATACTGTTCCACTGAGCGTCAGAACCCCGACTCCCGCCGGGGCTCCTTTTACCGTCAGATATTCCTCGGTCGGCCGGCCGGGAGGTCCCTGCCGGCCCATCTTTCTCCGGTCGCCCAACTGGCCCTTTGACTTCGGCGGGGGGCTCCCCTGTTCTAACCATCGTATCACTTGCCTCCCCCTCGAGTCTAGTCGAAGGAGGCGAAGTCCGACTGACTGGACTGCCGATCTGACTGAGTAACGACCGCTATCTTAATCCGCTCAGCCAGACTTAGGGATGCTCATCCGTTCGGCGGTATCTTGTTCGTGCCTTGTATTCTCTTGGAACTCATGCCCGATTCTCTCCCCTGCTACCCATCACGTGTGCTGCGCATGATAAGGGGCGCTCATTAAATGCGACCAGTATTCTGCTGACACGTGGCGATCGTACGTTTGTCAGCGTATGGCGGTGGCGTCACTTCCGATGGGACAACCGTCGTTTGAAATAAACGGCTGGATGATGGCCTCGTTTTTCACGACCTGGATCGGACGGTGGAGGTTGCTCCCAGGCGGCGATATAAGGCCCGCGACTCATTTTCCGCCGCACTGTTGCTTCGTCCTGCTTCGTCTTCGCGCTGCTGTTGCTTCTGCTCCGGCGATCGTTATTCCTCGCCTGTTTGGTGCGCTCGCCCTCTTCCTCCTTTCCTTGATCTTTCTCGTACCCGTAAGCCTTCCTTTTCAGCTCCCCTTCTCCTACATTGCTTTCTTTTTCATTCGCGCGGCCTTTTCTTTTAGTTTTTCTGTCGATATCTCTTCTGTTTCGATCATGGCGAGTACTTCTACGCCCACAGTCGGAGCTCCTAGTCTTTGGTATACGACTATGGAGAGCCGATTCGATGAAGAAGATGCCTTGCGTCTCATTCGGACGTATAAAATTCCGGCCGACCACGAGATAGTTGTAGCCACTCCTTCCGATCGGCCCAATGATCCGCCGCCCGGCACCATTTGCTTCTTCCGTGATCAATTTTTGGCCGGGCTGCGCTTTCCTCCACATCCGTTCATCATCAAAATATGCAACCACTTTCGCCTCCCGCTCGGCCAATTAGTCCCGAACTCGATTAGGTTGCTGAGCGGGGTGATCGTCCTTTTCAAATTGAACGATATCCCCTTGGACCCCCAAATCTTCCACTATTTCTTCTACCCAAAACAATCCGAGTGGGGAACCTTCATATTTCAATCCAGGTCGGGTTTCGTTCTATTTACCAACATGCCGAGCTCCAATAAGCATTGGAAGGAGCACTTCTTTTTCATGCGTCTCCCCGAGCGGCCGGCCTTCCCTACGAAGTGGCAGACGGCGATGCCGAATCAACCGGGCCTCGGCAAATTCAAGAGCCATCCGGCGTATCTTCATGCGGCCAACCAGTTGGTCAGCCAACGTTACGATATTGACACGTTACTCCTTCCTGGAGTAATGTACATATTTGGCTTGTCTCCCATCGAAGCCGATCTGCCTTGTAGCATGAGTAAGCGATTCTTATCCCCCTTTTTCTTTTGTTCTAACTGATTTATTCTTTGTTTCTGCAGCTGAAGTTATGTGGCGTGCTAAGACAACCGAAAAGCTCAAGCTGAAAGCCGCCAATATTGAGGCTTTAAGGACAAAGAGGTAGTCGAACGGGGTTTGGCTCCGACCGGCGCTGCAACTGAAGGGAGCGAGGGAACTCAAGTTGCTCCCGAGGCATCGACTGCCAGGGCGAGGAGGAAGGCCGATCGGCTGACGAGACACCTTTGGTGACTCGAAAGCGCCGTCGGCTAGAGCAAGCCGCTCAACAGCCTTCACTGAGGGAACAGCTTGCCGAGCGGAGTGATGAGGCTCAAGCGATTTTGGAGGCGGTCTCCTCGGAGCACACTCCGACTCAACTTGACTTGCCGCCGACCATCCGTGAGGCGCAACCTTCCACTTCTCGGACTTTAATTCGCCTTAGGCGACTGGGCGACCGTCCGGTCCCGATCGGCGAGTCTTCTGGCTATGCCGCTGCATCTCAAGATGATTCGAGCGGCCCGAGGGTGATTAAAACCGTCCTAAGATTTCCCTCGGAGGAATACCTTCAGGCCGCTGATCGGCCATCAGCTCTCGAACAGCAGATCACCCTCACCGGTCCGCTCACCAAAGTTTGGGAGGACGCGCGCTTACGCGTCGCGCTCATGTCCCCCGGTCAGTTAGTGGACAGTAATCTGCAGCAGGCGACCGGGGTATGTCTTTCTGCTTTACTGATGCTTTTTGTTTTAGCTTTTAGCCTAACTGCCTTTGTTCGCAGAGTTGGGTAGAGCAGATTGCGGTCAGCAATCGACTGGCCGAGCTGGAGGAAGAAATGAAAAAACTCAAGCTTTCCGAGGCGAACCAGGGGCAATCCACGGCTGCTCTGGAGAAAAGTAAAAAGCTTTTGGAAGCCGAACGGAAACGCGCTTCTGATCTGGCAAACGAGGTCGCTCGGCTTGAAGCTGTGATCAACTTACATATTCAAGAAATTGTAGCTTATTTATGAAAGTTGACGTCGAAATCAGTGTTAAAGTCGGTGTCGGTATCAAAGCTGACATCATCGTTGGCATCGATATCGGCATCGGTGTTGACGTCGAAGTCAGCGTCTGCATTAAAGTCGGCATCGACGTCAACAATGTACGAATATTGGGCAATATTAGTCGGACGATGCGAGTGTTTTTCATCGCGACATAAGAAGATCTAAAGTAATAATTTTTAGAATTAATATAATAAAATAGGGATAAAATTGAAACATAAATTTTTAAATTTCTCTTATCTTTTCTTACACCTTAAATCAAGATGAAAAAATTCTTTCATTTCATATATGTAAAAAAAAATTAAATTTACCCTTTATTATCATTCTTTTCAGTATGCCACTTTCTCCTAAACAAATAAAATTTCAAATCTCCTTTTTTTTTTTCTTCATCTTTTTATTTCCTTCCCTGCCTTTTACCAAATAGTAGGATTCAGGTGGCAAGAGGAGTAGCCCCAGGAGGTGATGGATTTTTACAGGTCCTATCACATGGGCCGGCACCCACCTTCATCTTTTGATTAACTTATATTTGATCTTTTGTACTGATTATGTGACTTTGGTTGACTTGACATGATGGTTGGATGACTATAATTCACTTCATGGTTGACTTTATGCATGGTTTTTTTATGGTGAAAACTATGAGTAAACTTATTCAAGATGAAAATATGAATATATTTTCACTTTTGAAGACTAGATAATTTGGTTTTGATAAGGCAACGAAGGAAGTTAAACAAATGATAAGTCACACGTGAGTAGAAGCTATCTCCAAAGAAAAATATATTATTTGAAGAAAGACACCATTTGATGAAAGTGATGGTGAAGAGATAACACAATCAACTAAAGAGTCTCTCAGTTAATATTACTTTCTTTTTTTAATAGATCAAATTTCTTCACAATAAACTCGGTTCGAACAATTTTAGAAATATGATTTTTTATTTAGTTTGGAAAGGTTATTCTATTGATGATAATTTACTGAAATCATGTAAATTTTTCGAACAAACTTTAAAGGCATAGTAGGAATTCTAATATTAATGGCCATGATTTATATCTGGACTACTTAATGATCTTCTTTACTAGCAGAAGTAGAAAATGACTGTGTTGATTTATCTATAAAAAATAAATAATTTTTATTCAAATGTTTATGTTATCAATATAATTTTATTAACTATATTAGTTATATTCATAGAAAGAAGTTTCTTCAGGTTAAAATTGATTCTCCTGGGACTATAATACAAATGGTAAGAGTATTCAGTTATCTCTAAAGTATTTATGGTTTAATTTTAAGATATAATACATTTGTAGATATTTTTTTTCTAAATAAGTTCTATAAATAAGAGATACTGGATTTCTGAATTGTCAATCACTAGTGCTTCCTAATTTACATTGATAGTCGATGCTTCTCAACATTACTCAGCCTAATTAATCATATTTTTTAAAAGTTAAAATCAAATTTATATCTTATCAACTATGTAAAAAAATATTAATCACTATATTATCCATTAAGAAAAAAGATAATTGAACAATTGGATTATAAATTTTAATTAATAATTTTATTGTTAAAATTATAAAATATGTAATATTTAAGTGGTTTTTTAAGAATAGTTTTATTATATTATTTGAATATATTATGCCCATTGTGAGTATTATATGTTATTTAATATTAAATATGTTTTATTTTAAAATTATTTTATTAATAAAAAATATGTGTGCTTTACTATCTGTGAGATTGTTTTTTTTTAAATTTACCTCTCTAGTAAAGTTTGAAAATTTTAAAATGTCCCGATACCTATGTCAGCCTGATGCCTTTAACGCTCGAGGGTAATGATGCAATGCTTCCAATGAAAAAATTAAGGGGTAGATTTAAATGTTAGATGCAACATATTGTAAGAAATTTCTCCTCTATGAAAAATGGATTTAAAAAATGATGGTAATTTAGATGAGTCATCATTAGCACTTTTTATTTATCCTATAATTAATAAATAACTTTTAAAATTAATCGAATACCTCATGTCAACTAAAAAAAATATAATATCTTTCTAATATAATACCAATAGATTTAACCATGTGTATTACTGTGCGTGTGAACACAATTAAATCAAAATTATATATATATATATATATATATATATATATATATATATATAGTTTTGATAAAATGCGGACCTTGGCATGCGGATTCCTCCGCAACCACATAATTTGATTTTTTTTAATATTTTGTTTATTTTTTAAATACAACTTCTTCTCTTTTTATTCTCTTCGTTCTCGCCGAAACAAACGTGCTCACCGCGCCTCCACCCTCGCGGCCCGCCGCCGACCAGCAGCCCCACAGCTGGCCTCGCGCCCCGCCGTCGACTGACCTCCCCCGCCGCTGGCCCGGCAGCCTCACGTTCGGTCGTGACACGTCCGGAATCCGGCCGCGATCGCGCCAGATTTCGGACATGATCGCGACCGGAATCCGACGTGCGATTGCAGCCGGATTCCGGCGCGATCGCAGCCGGATTCCGGTCGCGATCGCAGCCGGATTCCGGTCGCGATCGCAGCCGGATTCCAGTCGCAATCGCGGCCGCGCCGGATTCCGGCCGTGATCTCGCCGGAATCTGGCACGATCGGGTCTAATCGCGAGCGTCCAGTCGCGATAGCGTCCGGAGTCCGGTCGCGATCCCTGACGGATTCACCCCTTGGGCTATAGTGTGGGTGGGTCCAAGCGGCCGGAAGCCGCCGGCCGTGGGCAGATGGCTGTGATCCCTAGCTTCGTCGGCGACTCTGTTAGCTTGTGGCGTCGGCGAGAGGAGAGCAAACGCGGAGTGTGGCCTCGGCGAGAGTAGAGCAGGAGAAGCAGGAGAGGATCGCGAGGCCTCGGCAAGATGAGAGCAGGCGCCGCGTGTGGTGTCGAGGAGGATCGGGGCTTCGGCGAGAAGGAGAGGATCGCGGCTTCGGCGAGAGAGAGGATCGCGGCTTGCTTCGGCTACTAGAGGAAAAGAAAATAAGGAAAACTAGGAAGCCGCGATAAAAAATAACGAGATAAATATGCCACGTGAGTTGGTCCGTATAGTTCCGTAGAAAAAGGTCCGTAGGATATCAATTATATATATATATATATATATATATATATATATATATATATATATATATAAACTGAATTAAAATTTTATATATATATATATATATATAAACTGAATTAAAATTTTAAATTAATTCGATTTATGGGTTATTTTGATTTAATCAAAAGTTTTCATCCTTAGTCTGACGTTGTGTTCCACGTTGGGCGTGCTATGCCAATGCAGCCATCGGTTGAACATCATTGTACCCGAATTAAGTGCTTGAGCTGCTTAGTTACTTTACTGTAATTAAAGAACGGCATTGGCCACGGGTGCCACGAGACAGCAGGAATTGACCAGCCGCGACACTCACGCCGCCGAGAGTTTGAACCACGTGCTGTGCTACGATGCCTGCTAGTCAACTACTTAACGCATGTAGCCACGCATGAAACAACAGCATGCAATGAGAGTCTTGCCACCGTGTGATCTTGCTGAAAAATGTTCGGCAAATATTAAAGAACGGCGTACGCAGTCTTAGGTAAAGCAATCGATTTAAACTGAATTGATCGAATCGACGAAATAGATCAATAGATCAAACCAATTAATCTAAAAATGACTGACCTTTTGAAAGAATCGAACCAATTAAACTGATAAAATATTAATTAATTAATTCAGTTTGATCGAAATAATTAAATTTTTTATACCAAAGTTCTGGCCTAACCGATGAGCAATAAACTTGGGTTTTGCTTTAATTTTTTTTTTAGTAATATTGCAATCTTTATCCTCACTTTATAAATATATGTGAGAACTGACAACAATTGTTTAAAGAGTTTCGGAATACTAACAGAATTTTAGATTATTCATGGTTATGATTATTTGTAGGTAATTATAAGCTTCATTGATATATTAGATAAGTTTTCAATTTTAATCATTTTATATTTAGAATAATAAATGTAGCTCCACACGGTTCAATAAATTATAAAAAAATCAAAATAACTCTCCTGTATTCATAGAATTAAGTTCTCTGTGCATTTATAGAATTAACTCAAGAAAATACCTAAAAACTATTTATATTTTTGCATATTATAAAATTAATAGCATTCTTACAATAAACCCCGGCCCGAATGATCTACAAGTTCCAAGTTCCAAAGTTACAAATGTCACTACATGGTCAAAATTCAAAATTAGGAGATTACAAGTTTTACCAAATGTCAATTAAAATTAAAGAGATGATACATATAATTCAACTTCCACGAAAATAATTCATTGTGAAGATTAAAGATCACATTGCAATCTTGATTCTTACATGACATGACAAATCTTGATTTTTGCACGATGTAATCAATGAACTTCTAAAACAATCAAATATCACTAGTACTGAAAGTGGATTCTAAAGTAATTGTTGATATTAGAATAGCTGTGACAATTTTATTTCCACCATTCCAAAATGTCAAAAGTATTATAATATTCTTCAACTATTTCATTAAGATACTTGTCTAATTCTGATATATTGTTATCACGAAAAACTTGTGCCTTTTGTTTCTTATACTTGTCAATGATTGATTGTCTTTTCAAATCTATTTAACTCATACTTTCTAGAGCATTGTTATTGTCAGATTCTGAAATAGATGAAACTCTTGAGGTATTACATTGAGGCTCCATTTTTTTCTTATAATTCTTGTACAAAGCAAACAAAGTATCTTTTATTATCTTTCCTACTTTTGCACCATTCTCATCTCCATATAATTCAATTAACAAAAATTTTACAAAATCCAATTTATGCCTTGAATCAAGCACCACTGCAATATAAAGCAACTTATTCGTCTTCTCAGGATCTCCCCAATACTTGTCAAATTTATTTTTCATTTTAATTCCCATCGAATACACATCAAGATCATTATTTTCTTGCCACTCCTTCAAGATGGTATGAATATAACTAATCTCGTGTGCAAAAGTATTAGATGCGACATACAAAGATCCTAAAACTTTTAATATTAGATCATAAACAACTTGCAGAAGAGATGCAAAAAGTCTAACATTATTCCAATCTGCACTTATTAACTTCCCATCAAAAGTCTTCAATTCTCTTTTAGGTTTACCATTTGATTCAAGTATCATCTCTCCATTTTCATTCAAAACAGCATGTCAATCTGTATATTGAAGATCTAATTTAAAACATGGATCTTGTTCATCAAATCTATCAAAAGTTCTTTCAATTTTTTTAGTAATATTCAATATCAAAGTTGAGTTCCATCTGGTCAGCACATCTAAACATAATGAGTTCTTGCTTTCATTTTTTTCAATCTCTACACATTCTTTGAACTTGCTTACTATAGAGGCGTTGGAATACAAACAATCTGTTACCGGAGATTTTTAGGGGACTCAGTTGAATTTAAAAATTACACAGAATTTAAATTCAACTTACAGTTGAGATGACCTGAGCAGATGATCTCAAACTGCCAGCAGGGGCTAGTTTTTATCCAAGTGTCAACCTCAGAGTGACTGAGTGAGCAGAGCATCCGAGCAAAGAGGTCGGTCGAATGAGGCAGACGGGCCTAACAGGAGAGGCCGATCGGACGAGGCTTGTGTAGCCTTGTCGACAATGGAAGTTGTGTAGCTTGTGCATCAGTTATGCAACAAGCTGTCTGGTTGAAAAGTTTCCTGAAGCATTTGAAGATTATTGAGGACAGTGGGAGTCCTATTACAGTGTACTGTAATAGTCAAGTTGAGGATCCCAAATATTACAGCAAAGGAAAACATATAGAATTAAACATAATTTTGTAAGGGATATTGTGGACAAGAAAATGATAATTCTTGAGTATATCCATACACGTACTATGCTTACAAATTCTTTTACTAAACTATTGACTAAAGAGTCATTTCAAGGATATGGGAAGTTTTGTGACTTCGTAAAATGTAACACGTTGTAAAATATCATGATCTATTCAGTGTATATATTGTTGCATTTTGGATTAAAGTCTCGATGAGCATGTTGGCAGATTGAGATTGGTCCACTCACATGGACAATCATCTCTATTTGTTAAGTATAAATCGAGGTAAGATTGTTACTTATGAGATAACTTATATAGCTGTGAATAGAGACATACCTATAAATTAAGGTCGTCTTGATAATTACGTTAAGATAAGATCATTTATGTAATGATCGAAGTAAATGTACCCAAGGCCAGATTGGAATTTATATGTTGAATTCAGGATTAGACATTAGGTATGTCTAGATCAAAATATGTACGATGTTAAAATTTGAGAAAAGCATGCACTCTTTTTAGTAAAGAAATAACATCATAGAATGTGATTCATACCACATGTGCTATGGTGACAAGAAGGGTAGTAGGAGAATGGATCCCTGCTTCTCTACTATATGAGCCCCTTGAGATTATAAATTAATCTCAATTTTACCCTCAGTGACTATTTAGCTGTCTACTTGAAGTTATAATCAATGTCTGCTACTTTAGCATATTTTCTATTACCTATGGATGATTCATTCTATGAAGCATAATTAGAAAAGCGATTGATTAAAATGAATAGATTCTAGCTAAAAAGGAAGAATAAATAGATTTGCATCTTTTAATGTTATTTACTGGTCGACCCATTTCTGTTATGATAGAAATGATTGTGAATATTGAATATGGAACATGCTCTTGACATAATAGTCATTATGAGAGATTAGAAATATTCATATTGATGTAAATGAAGATTATTTAATCTGAGTAAATAGCAAGACATGAATATCTCCAAGATAATGGTTGTGTGCTATTGAGAGATTGTATATTTCCTGGATAACGGATATGTACCACCAAGAGAGAGGCTATGTGTCATTATGAGAATGTATCTGATTCATTCTTTAGAGCAACTATGTAAGGAGTAATAATCTTCTTAGCAATAATTACTCAGTGTGTTTGCTGTCGCACGAACTATTTTCCTTAAAGTATGGATTGGATGTTCTTACTTGGTCTTTGTAACTAATTAGTGTTTTCCTCTGGTCTTTGTGACTTGATTACAATATAATCTATATGACTTACATGATCTTTGTGACTAGTGACCTTTATGGATTGACTTGAACGAGTGGGAGATGTTAGAGTTAAGAAGATGAAAGAGTAGCCCTTCCCCTTCATCTTGCAGCTCATTTAATTCCTCTATTAATAGAGGGAGAGGAAGAGTTATCTTCCTCTTATATATATACGTCCAATCCAAAGAAGAAAAAGGGGGAGTTTTGCAGGAGCTTGCTATGTGTGAGGTTTGTGCAAAGTCGAGTTCGTCCCATATGTGAAAGGTCTCTATGCAAGGTTCATCCATGTACACAAGATTGTAAGAGGAAAACATCCATTAGGAGGGATTTAGCTCGTGGAATCTTGAAGAGCTTTCCGATTTATTCGTGATCGTTCTTCCGACGACAAGTTATTCTTCGATATCTTCTCTGATATTCTTCTTCGAGTATCATCATGAATTTTTCGTTTTGTACGAAAAGAGAAGATCAAGATCTACTATGGGATATCACTGTGAGTTTTACAGTTTTTGTATTTATGTATTTTTCATACTTTAGAACTATCAACATCTCCATGCACCAATTATCTTGGACGCTCTTTTATAGAGAAAGATTACTCTTCTTCTATCTCCATTAATAAAAGAAGGCGAAAGGGTTGGAAGATGAAAAGGAAGAGATACTCTTTTATCTTCGTACTCCTACACTTAGCTGTTAATCATGTTTTGATATGGAGATTTTATATCATCAACTAGATTGTGTTGCCTATCTTCTTAACACTCAAGGATATAGTTATACGAGCCGATAGAACTGATCCTGTTCAAATAAGGTTGAAAGTTGTAATGATCAGACAATAGTTGTCGTAGATAATAGAGTAGCAGATCAGCTGATTAATTGCGATCGAACAACAATTATAAAAGGAAAGTGAAGATTGCTCAAACAACAACATTCATGCAGTTTCAAAGAGAGTGCTATAGTATTCTAGGTCATTGTGAGCAATCGACAAAAATCAAAATCAAGCATTCAAAGTTCTTCCATATATATTTTTTTTATTCCCGCTACTATTTTGTTATTTAGTTGCTAAGTTGCATATTTGTGTCCTTTTTATTTGCTACAAGAATAGAAAATGCAGGAAGTTTTTTCTCCTTCCTAGGTATTTGAAGAAGAGAAAATATAATAGTAACTTCTAAAAGACAACGACAGATCGTAGGTAGATCGTAGAGTAGGAATTCAGAGTTTTGAACCATATAAATTAATATATATTTTTGTGTGCTTGTCTTTTTATGTTTATTATGTTTTACATTTCTATTGTGCAACTAACAAATTATATAGACGAACACAACCGAATAACAAAAATGATACATGTCTAATTCACCCACTCTATTGATTCAACACATTTAACAACATTAATGTCGAAGCTCTGAAAAATAAAATTTTATATCTATTAATTTTACTAATTTTATAATATAAATATTATATATTCCCAATTGTTATGGCAGTGTCTATTCCTTCCCTAGATAAATTTATGTCCACTTGCGATGGTATCTTAATTTAGTAATGGTTTGCCGTCGCTTTTTTGCCAACTTAATTTAGTAATAGTAGCTATCGGGAGCATGGTTCCGTGATAAGTGTTTAGAATAAGACTGTAGAATTTGAAGATCAAATCTCCACATAGGCAGGGGCGGATCCACAACGCGTCGGCGGTGGAATCCCTAGTATTATGGGGTTCCAGGCGAGTTGTGACTCTCGAGGGCGGCGAGGAAGTGGAATCCAAGGCCAACAACTGAGAAAACGAAGAGGCCAACCATCTTCGGATCGGCCCAGTGGGTCTACTACTTAAATTGTGTTGATAAAAGGATAAAGAGGCGGCGGCGGCGGCGGCGATGTCTCTTCAGCTCCGAGTTTGTGTCGCCACAGGATCGAGGTTCCAAGAGAAAGAGAAGCTCCTGATGAAGAGGTTGCGAAAAACGCCGCCTCTTTCTTTTACCGTACTATTAACTCGGGACGGTCACCCGATTTAATTATGAGCTAACTTATATAAATTTTAAATTCTTTAAAAATAAAATAATATAAATTTTGTAATAAGATGTCTCTAATTTTTTTTAAGTTAAAAGATGACTTCATTCCTATAAGTGTTTTTTTACCATTTGTTCTCAGATTAATTTTCAGTTCACTCTCAAATAATTAGAAGATTGGAGGATTTTTTTTTTTCAAAAATATATGTCCTCTGCAATTGACTCCTTATTCGATGAGTCTATTATTTTACCCCTCGATAGTGAAAATATCAAGATATTTATATCTTTGTTAATCATCAGAATTTAATTCGAGGTGTTGTTAAGTAATTGAACGAAATAGATCCATGACGGTAAATTGTATGCGAAGTTATTTAAAAAATACTTGTTAATTACATATAATTAATTGACTGTTAAAAAAAAATTAGTTGTGCTCAACTCATACCGCGATCGTCCTTCCATATTTAAATTTCTAGATCCGTCACTACACATAGGGTTTCATCACCTCTGTAAATCTACTTGCTACTTAGGTTTCTCTACGTTACTTTCCTTTCAATGGTAATGAACAGGCTGAGAGACCGCTAATATGGTGGATTCATATATTTTTTGTAATTTAGTAATAGTTGTCCTCACAATGAAGTCAAAATGGAATTTGAATGATTGAGTTATTTTATTAGATATGGATGGATTCTCATATATATGGTTCGTCCCCTGAGGATTAATGTCCTATTTAAGAGGTGGCTCGATACTTTATTTCCTTTTTTTTTTTTGTCATTTTGTTATGGCGCGGCATGAAAAACGTTCAGTAAAATCACATGTTTACTTCATTAATTTTGTAATAATTTCAAAATGATTTTTCAGCTTATCAAACAAAAACTTTAATTTTATAATATTTTTTTTAGGGTGGACAATTGCGAGGTAGGAATAAACGTAACCAACTGTGGGTCTGACGGTGCATCAATATTTATGCACGCCTATAATTTCAATATTTTATTAAGAATATTCACATGTTATTAATTGATTTTAATGAAATTAAAATTAAAATCATGTTAATATTTTATTCTCTTTTCAACTTTTCAAAACTAGTATTATTTTAAAAAAATTATTAATCAATCATTGATATAGAGTTAGAGAATATATTATTAGAAAATTTTTTTATTAATCAATTGGATTTTATTAATTAGAAAATATAAAATTCTCTTTAGTCTCATATATTAAATATCATATTTTTTTAATTTTTTAGTTAAAATAAAATATAATATTAAATTAATTTTTTTATAATAGGAGTTAGGTTACAGTGCACGATCTCTAATAAAAGGAACAAACGTGAGCAACTTGTGTGCGTGCATGCATCCATCGCAACATGGGGCAAAGTGTAACTTTTTTCAAGTAGCTCAAAGTCGGCTTATCTAATGAACCAATCAAATTGTATGATTCAGGGACCATAACCTTTTGGTGGCTTTTTATAGAGTTGTTAAAGAAAGACTAACAGAAACGTAACTCCTGTTAGGAGATTTTGCTAAGTTAATGTCAAAGGATGTGGCTCCGGACTACCATCTAATATTACTTTAAACTCAAGGCTAAGTTATTTTTAACTTGGGATGACTGATGTAGGAGGCTCTCACAAATTGTGCCATTGTTTCGTAGCTCCATCATCTAAACGTGGTGGTTTTTTTATAGAATTGTTAAAGAAAAATTAACAAAAATGCAGCAGCAGCTGTTAGGAGATTTTGCTAAGAATACCAAGGATGTGCCTCGGACTATCACCTAATACTACTTTAAATTCAAGGATGAATTATTTTCAACTTGGAACGATTGATACGGGAGGATCTGAATAATTTTTATCATTATTTAGAGATTTTTTTTTGTCTTTTTACATCTTAGGATCTTGAATTTATTTTAGGATTTATTTGGCTTTTTTTTTTTTTTTTGGATCTTAATATTTTACATCTATTTAAACTCTTATATGGGTTGATGTTAGATATTCTATTGTGATTTTAAAAATAAAATTATTTTCGTTTAAATCTAGAGAGATGACTCCTTTTCATTTATCGAATTCTCGACCTCTTTCTTTGCAATTCCTCTGGAAAAATAAGTCCGTAGAATAATCATTATTTTGTCAGGCGTCAATTAGTCATCTTTAAAAAAAAAAAATTAATTAGGTCAGGTAACGTTGAACCTGGGGTGATCGGCTCGACCCCACAAAAGTTTTCCACTGTCTACCATGGTAAATCGGGGAATTGCACATAGAACCCCATCTTGATAGACCAACATTCTCAAGTTTGTTACCCATTAAGGAGAAAAATATTCAAAAATACGCTACAACTGAGTCTCGAACTCTAGATCCCTGACCTATCATTGGAGAGTCTAACTATGATATCTTGCCCCACGTGGGCCAATTAGTTACCTTTAGAGTATCTACAATAAGAGTAAATATTTTTCTCAAATATTCGTGTGGTTCACATGTCTATATCATCAATCAAATATCTCGCTCAAATATCTCAAATTTCATATTCAAATATTCCTCAAACCAAATATTTATGGGTTCACTCATCAAATATCTTAGGGCATCCATCTTAGGGGGTATTTCTCCAAATATACTCCATTGGAAGGGGATTTGAAATCACATGACATAGAGTCATATGGTGTCTCTTTCTTTATTTTTTTTTAAAATAAAATATATAACGGTAGAATTTAAAATATTTGAGAGTAGAATATTTAATAGGAATGTTCCATAAATATTTGATTTGTTGGATATTTGATTGTGGAATTTGAAATATTTAAGGAATAGATATTTAATTGATGATGTAAATATGAGGATCATAAATATTTGGAAGAAATATTTAATATTACTGTGCATACTCTTATAAAAAAAATCATATGTAAAACTTTTTGCCTGATAATTTCTAATATCCCAATCTCCACATGGGGATTTAAAATTTGGGGATATTTAGATACATACCCTCTTGAACTAAAACCTTTTACGGATGCTCTTAATTGAGTTTAGTTCACGTCTAGCATAACACAATGACGGTGGTGATTACAACAGCTAGCTAATTCATTAATAACATAGCAAGAATATTCATTACCCAATTAATAACCATGCGTTGGAACGCAGACTGGCGTTAAATCCTAAGGATCCTTGCTTGAAAAATTGCGAAGCGAAGGTGAAGCTCTGATTACCGACCAACTATTTCACTCTCACGCCATCAATTCGTTAAATTAAACGTCAATTGCTTCCGCAGCCTCCGTCTATAAATTTTGTGCGGAAATGTGCAACGGAAGCGTATCAGATAGCTAAGCTCCGAGCTAGCTAGGTTACTGAGTTAAGGAAGAGGGAGAATGGTGGCATTCGACGGTGCAGCGGCATTCAAGAGCATAGACCACTGCTCGTCGGTGGGCCGTGAGAGCCACACTGTGGTGGCTGACATGGACGGCACCTTGCTCCTCGGCCGCAGCTCCTTTCCCTACTTCGCCCTGGTGGCCTACGATGTAGGGGGCCCCTTGAGGCTCCTCCTGCTGCTTCTCGCCTCGCCTCTGGCCGCCCTGCTCTACTACTCCGTGTCGGAGTCGGCCGGCGTCCAGGTGCTTATTTTCGCCACTTTTGCCGGGGCACGCGTCACAGACATCGAGTCGGCGGCGCAGGCGGTGCTGCCCAAGTTCTACTCCACGGACCTCCACCCTGAAGCGTGGCGGGTGTTCTCGGCGTGCGGGCGGAGGTGCGTGCTGACGGCGAACCCCAGGATCATGGTGGAGCCCTTCTTGAAGGAATACCTCGGTGTCCATCTTGTGATTGGGACGGAGATCGAGGCGTACAAGGGCCGAGCCACCGGCTTCGTCAGCCGCTCCGGGGTTCTCGTTGGCCGGAACAAGGCTGCGGCCATGAGGAAGCAGCTGCCGGAAGAATCGCCGCAGTTAGGCCTGGGCGACAGGGAGACCGATTACCCATTCATGCAGCTCTGTCAGGTATTTATTTATGTCTTTAACAGTTAACTCTCTTTCTTTAATGCTATATTTATTTATTTATTTATTTTTCACATGAACGAATAGATTAAACTGCCTACGGAAATATTAATATACTAGTTCACAGCATTCTAGAATTTAAATATTTTGAATCACTAAAATATATTTTTTGAAATTTTTTAAATGTGTTTAATATAGACAACGTACTATAATAATCACTACCCTATATCAATTTATCTATCTACTAGGTATTTATATTTTTTATAAAATTAAACTAGTCTGTATGAGAAAGAAATAATTGGAAGAAGAAAGTTAGAGAACTTTTTTTTTGATAAAATAATTTATTTATGAAAAATAATTCTTAAAGGATTTTTAGTGAGAAATTAAATTTTTGTTGTGTTGTTTAAAGAGGGCATTAATGTTGTTGAAAAATATGTTTGTCTGATATAAATAGAGCATGTTTGGCCAATATAAATCGGATATGTCGTTTAGATATATCCATTCAAGTGAGTGATTTGACCAACCCAAATAGATTGAGCTATTCAAACCAACTAACTTAAAACAATTGGCCAATTAAATTGATTGATCCAATCAAATTTCACAAGCTCCCTAACTCTATTGAAGTAAATATCTCTTGTTTAAATTGGATTTAAACAAGATTGATCGATGCCCCTAGCTTGACTAGATCAGTTGGTCATTAGCTCGATTAGGCTCATCTCGACTTAATCAACTGCCCTATGCTCCTTAGGTTCAGCCTATCCTCACCTTGATTGACCCAATCAGGTCATCAAACCTGTCTACTGCAACTAAATTAAATGCCTTAATCAAATTATTTAACCAAATCTACCGATCATATATATTGCCCAATTCTATTGACTTATACCAATCAATCACCTGATTTTTTTTAGTTCCTATCATTAATGATTAGGTCAAACAAATGCTGATGAAAATTGAGATAAAAGAAAGTAATTTATTAATCGAGCCAATGACTTCTGAACCAAAAAAAAACATATTCTTAGCGGAGAATGATCAGAAACCGTCACACTGAATCATGAAACAATGACAGATATAATGCAAAGAGTTTGATTCAGTTGATTATGACACTCCAACTAGATGCTTGGCACTGAATCAATGGTCCCTCTGAGCAATGCGATGATTGAGATATGAAATATTGTCACGTTAAGTCGATCAAAATTTGACGTGTCCCAGTATATTTTCTCTCATGCCTTATCTCCTCTATATTGATTGATCTAATAACGAATTGACGGGAATCTTATTCGGACTGCACCAGCATATAGATTATATATTATGGCGAAGAAAGATGCATCTTAATGAGATCTATCGTCCAACCACCTTTAATGAGTAATAGTAGTGCATGCCTGTAACAGGAAGGCTACGTGGTGCAACCTAAACCAGGCTTGAAGCCCGTCCCGATAGAGAAGCTGCCGAAACCCGTCGTCTTCCACGACGGCCGGCTGGCCCTGCGACCGACGCCGCTGCTGGCCCTCCTCACCCTCCTCTGGCTCCCCGTCGCCTTCCCCCTCTCCTGTCTCCGCGTCGCCGCCGGATCGCTGCTCCCTCTGCGCTTCACCTATCTCGCATTCCGCGCGCTGGGCGTCCGCATCACGGTTCGCGGGACGCCGCCGCCGCCCCCGCAGAAGGCCACGGGTCGCTCCGGCGTCCTCTTCGTCTGCTCCCACCGTACCTTGCTCGACCCGGTCATCCTCTCAATTGCTCTCCGCCGCCCCATTGCTTGCGTCACCTACTCCGTCTCACGTCTCTCCGAGATCATCTCGCCCATCCCCACCGTGCGCCTCACTCGCGATCGCGCAGGCGACGCCGCCATGATTAAGAGGATGCTGCAGGAGGGGGACCTGGTGATCTGCCCCGAGGGCACCACGTGCCGTGAGCCCTTTCTGCTGCGTTTCTCCTCGCTCTTCGCGGAGCTGACGGACGAGATCATCCCGGTGGCGATGGCGAACAGCATGAGCATGTTCCATGGAACCAGGAGCAGGGGATGGAAGGGGATGGACTCGTTCTACTTCTTCATGAACCCCACCCCGGCCTACCATATCACTTTCCTCGACAAGCTGCCTGTCGAGATCACTTGCGGTGGCGGTAGCAAGTCCAGCCACGAGGTCGCCAACTATATACAGCGTGCGATTGGCTCAGTTCTCTCATATGAATGCACTCACTTCACCAGGAAGGATAAGTACATGGCCCTCGCCGGCAACGATGGCACCGTGCCGGAGCCGGAGAAGGCCGAGCAGAAATGAAAGCGCAAAGTTCAGGGTTGAGAAATAATTATACATTATATATAATATATAATATAGAATATATTTGTAAACCAAGCAAAGACAAGCTTGGACATCCAGTGTATTTCTCCATATATATTATTGCTGGGTTCTTCTACTGCATAATGTATGCTCGGTAAGGTTAATTTGTTGCCTTACCTTCAATGATAAATTAAAGTTTTGACGTACACTTGTGATGCCGTCTTTTTATCGTTCTATAATTGTCTAAGCTTCTTTTCTTAGTACGTGGCACGTAATTAAAAAATGTTGGATCCTTGAACCGCATGCTACTATGAACATTTCTTAATTTATCCTGATGACCGGTGAAAATTTTCCGTGGGACGGAACCGATCATCCCAAACTCGATATTATCCAATCTGATTAATCAATTTTTTTTTTTATAATTGTCTAATCTTCATCCACAAGGCTATGATACCGTGATAAGATGTCTAGATTGTCACTTAGATATTGACGGTTCAATCTCCAATTATAATATATTTATAGAAAAAAAAATTTCAAATGGAGAGCGCAATCAAAAAATACTGGACTTCTGAGTTAGTCATCGTATGTATTTTTCGATTTAACTTGATAACTAATGAAAATTTTCTTTAGGATCAAACCCATCATCCTAGATATAGTCAAAATTAATAAAAATTATTATTTTTATAATTGTCTAAGCTGGCCTATAATAGTGAACACAAATTTTATAAAATCTCTCTCTACGCATGATCTTTGAAGGGGTTGTATCACACACTAGTTTTGTTTAAGGTCAACTCAAAATTTCTAACATAGTGCATTATCAAAATACATAAAACTATATATTTTATAGTTTTATATTTGTCATGCGTACTTCGGTCTGTATATTCATATATCATGATTATACCCATTTATGAATTTTGACGTATGAGATAAATATCTCCTTTATATATTAATTATTATTCTTAAAATTAATAATAATTTGTGTTAAAAACGGATTATCGAAGTACTGCGAGTAAACGTATTCAATGATGATACGCACTTGCTGTAATTTTACATTATTTAAATCATAAACTAAAATGTAAGCCCACTTTAGCCATGCACACCACATTTTTAAGTAATCATATATTATGTTTTTATATGCGATGTTTATATTACATTATATTAGTGTATATACATATTATGTTTAAACATAAATTTACACAGTACACACAGTACTGGTTCAATTTATTCTTTACTATATGATTTTTAAATTTAATATAATGAAAATTTTAAGATATCTACAGACTACAGGTAGAGCTTTAAAATTAGTGTTTTATAACTCTCTTTGTAAAAAAAAATATTAAATCAAGTAACTTGCGATCGTTCGAATCAGACGAAAGTTTCTTACTTGTTACTAGAGTAAATTAAATCGGAAAATGTTCATGGTAGACTACCCAGAACTCCACCATCCCATAGTTACGTGTCTCATTTGGAGAAAAAAATCCTACAAATGCATTGTAGCTGGGATCAAACCGTCAATATATACATGGATGACAATTTGATGTGTCATTCCCCTACAATATAATGTAGCCCCAAAGGCTATAACTCTCTTCATAAAGATTACCTATATATGTAGGGGGCCTTCATAAAATTTGTCTCTCCTCTGTTGGGACTTATAAATCCAAGCCGCATAAATTCTAGACAATTGAAATAAGAACAGAAAAATAAGAACAAGAAGATATAGTTACATCAAAAGCATGACATAAAATTAAAGCATATATAAATAAACATGACAAGGAACCTGATTAAGGAGTCATCATCCTTATCATTTAGCGCCATCTAGAAGATTCTGAGGAACAAGAAAAAGCGGAACCAAAGGGAGAAGATCTTCCTAGGGTGCTAAGGATAACGACGCTGAAAAACTCTAGGTCAATGAGAAACTAAAAGTTCTATCAAGTTACCCTAAACCCTAGGATACTTACCTCTATATATAGAGATCCGATCTGTTATCATCCCCTAGATGATAATGGATGGGTTAAACGGTTCTATATATTAAACCAGTATATAATAATCTGAATCCCAATAAACATAAGTTTGATCACTTTAAAGAGTTCAGATTGTATTCACATGTGTAGCATATAAATAAACCCACGTAATAGGAATAATAATATCCAGCAATCACCTTCTTGGGATACATGTGAGTTGTATGTGAAATACAAGTACAACTTTAGTTGATATCAAAATTTATGGGTATAGAATACCCTTGTAAATAATTTGGTCCATTAATTTCATTAGTATAGAACTAAAAAAGTCATAACTACTGCATATGATCATAACAAGTCCCGATAGTAATCACAATAATAATGTCATTAATGACAAGATCAAGATACAGATGTATAATATGAAAATTACATGACATGTGATCAATATATGTCAATTTTTAACATATCTTAAGGTGATCTCAAAAAAAGTCAAATCATATTTGTAAATACTTTTTGCTAAACTGCAAGAGTAAATTATAATCCAAACTTATGATTTCAAAAAAAAATTTATATCACATTTATAAGCACCAAATGCTAAATAACAGAAGTAAATCATGATATTATATTTCAAAGTGTCAACCAAATAAAATCCCATGAATGTTTTTAAACTTAGGTACATACAATAATCAAAACATAATGTATGTCAAAAAATTATAGAGTAATAAAGAAAATACTGATTCTTACTAGATGAGTTCTTCTTCTATAAGAAGAATTCTCATATCCACAATATGCACATGAAATACCTTTGGCACCAATCCCTTGGTGAGTGGATCTTCCAACATGGAATCTGTGTTAATATACTCTATCATGACTTGACGACTCTAAAATCTTTCTTTAACCGCCAAAAATTTGATGTTGATGTATTTAGACTTCGACGATCGAACTGCTATTGCTCTTGGCATACAATTCTGCAGCTTTATTATCACAGTTGATCCTCAATGACATATCAATATCATCAACAATCTCCAACATTGTGATGAAGTTCCGCGACTAAATACCTTGATGTTACGTCACCGCAAGTGCACGGTTACGTCGTCAGTAATATAAAGGATTATCGATCACACAGGGACTGTTGATTAAGCACTAGTTAACTTCGCACGGCGAATTATCTAGACAATCAAAGGTTAATTGAAAAAGAGAGAGTGAAGAAAAGAGAGAATGTAAAGAGTAGAGAAAGAGGGAGAATTGGATTTGGGGATGGATAGATACTAGGGTTTCGGTTTCACTATGATGCTAGTTAATGTCTCTATGCATTGTTCATCTACCTAACTCCATGCTTACACTCGTGTAGGAGTTCTAATTAAAGTCCAGTACTATCCCACGAAGATCGCACCGAAGAGTTTACCCAAGTTCTACCGCCATTAAGTAGAAGAGGTAATTTAGGAAGTCCGATTATAGGGAACATCCTTCTATCACCAAGGCCCACGATCCACGTTCCTAGATTACACAGATCACTTCCTAACGGTAGATTAATGCAATTAAGTAGAAGAGGTAATTTAGGAAGTCCGATTATAGGGAGCATCCTTCTCACACAAGAGCCCACGGTCCACGTTCCTAGATTACACAAGTCACTTCCCAACATTAATTTGGGAGAACCCTTTAAACTCTAATTAGTTTCCTAGTAGAGAGTCGATCCCCATTTTAAGGAATTGCCGTAGAAAGTAAGGGATACCTTCTGTCACAAGGTCCCATGATCTTACATTCCAAGACTCTTCCTCTACATGGTGATCTAACCCTACATCTACATGGAATTACCTCACACACATTTCGTCAAACGCATACAAGGCACAACACACATAGATGATGATATAAACACTTCATTGCATAGGAAAATATTCAAATACATAGTCATACATTCACAATCACATCACAGCTACTTCCTACATCCTAGATCTAGTACATCTAATTCATAGCAAAGGAAATACAACCAAAGATGAAGAAAGAAGCAAACTACAACCCAATACAAAGAAGTAGAGAGAGGATAGTGCTTATCCTTGAAGTGTAGCATCCTTAGAGGCATTCCCTTGCTCCGAAGGTGGACGGATCGACGAAAATGAAGGAGATTTAGGGCCTCCCCAAAGGAGAGAACCCTTCCCCAAGCAATGGGGAAGTACCCCAAGCCAAAGATGAGCCCAAACTTCGTGAAAAGGGGACAAACCCCCCTTTTATAGGGCAGGGCATGGGTGTCACACGACCCGTGACATGGTCGTGTGGATCCACACGGCCTCAAACATTCTGCTCTCGGCCAAGGTCACACAGCTGTGTGGCTCACATGGCCATGTTCTGCTTTGTTTCTGGATGGATTCATACGGCTATATGGCTCACATGGCCATGTTCTGCTTTAGTTATAGATGGATTCACACGGTCGTGTGGCTCACACGGTCGTGTGGCTCACACGACCTGACATTGCTTGGCCTCTGGAAATCTTGCACGGTCGTGTGGCTCACACGGCCTAGCTCTGCTTCTTCTCTGGAAATGTGACGCAGCTATGTCATGGCCGTGTGGTTCTCACACACCCCTTGCATGGCCCTTGTCATGGCTCTGAATGGTTATATTTTATTGCAATATCTTTTAGACCACTAATATGGGGTTTTCTCTAGTTGAAGTCTTCAGTAAAGTTGTAGATCTTAAAGTTATCTACATTTTGATATAAAGAATAGCTCGTAACTCCAACCGATCACAAAGTTATGGTCATTTTAGTTTCAGTCTGTAGTGTTGAAAATTACGCACGACCGTGTGGATTCCACACGGTCTTGACACGGCCGTGTCGATTCCACATGGCCTCCACATACTCCCACACAGCCTTGACACGGCTATGTCAATTCCATACGGTCAAAACATGGAAAAACTTAGGAGGCATTTGATTTGCGTTTTTCACGCTGTTTTCTGTTTTCATTTTCTGAGAAAATGAAAAACGCGTTTGGTTTGCGTTTTCCACGTTCATTTTTAAGAAAATGAGATAACGTTTTCTAAGAAAACGAAAAACACGGAAAAGTCATTTTCTAAAAAATGAAAAACGCGCGTTTTTCAGAAAATGAAAATGAAAATGGGGCAAACCAAACGCACCCTTATTTTTCACATGCCTATGTGAGTTCCACATGGCCCAGACACTCTGGAAGTTCTAGACTTCATTTAAGCTCTGTTTTGCTCCAAATCACGTCCTATCAATCAAAATAAGCAAAGAGTAGATCTCCGAACAGAATATAATGGAAGTATGATATTATAATGAAATATGGTGTAATAAACATAGATTATGCTCATGAAATATAAGTAGATGTGCGTCAAGACATGCATAAAAGTGTATATAATCATGCTACCAACTTGACCTCCATAGTAAAAGTAGCTACTAGTGTCTGCTTGATGCTCTTTCAAGATATAGCTCCTCCAGCAAGCATGAAAATTGAACTCGAAATGGACCTCATGCTATCCAAGAATCTCGTAAAATTAGAGTTTGAATATCCAATCACCTTTAGGTGATCTGATCTTCGATACGTGAGCATGTGTCATTTAGTTCTTTGTAAATACACATCACTCTTTTTATCACTTTCCAGTACGACGGTCCTGGGTTACTTACATATTTGCCTAACATCCCCACTATAAACACTCTATCTGATCATGTACAAACTTGTACACACATGATACTTTCTATAGCCAACGCATAAGGGAATTAAAGGTGCTTAGACATAAATATTAAATAAAAATACTAAAATAAGGATGTTGTTTTAGGGATTTATCCATATTTCTCCTAGTAATTAACCTAACAAATTTTCTTTGCTAAAATTAAACTAATGTTTAAATAAGTTGGCAAGGTAAGTAAGCATTACAAGAAAATAACTTTTTCTTTTCTGATTGGTAATGGATGTTCTGATGAATTTCAATGTTTTAATTTGTTATTTTGCTCTTTTATGTGATTTAAATCATGATTAATGTATATTGAGTGTTCCTTACAGGTAGTGAGTTGTCAAGGTGCACTCTCACTCATCGCTACCAAGGGCCGACAGTTTATGGCCGAGACCCAAAATTTGACAAGAGTTCATCAAAAAAAAAAAAAAATCTGATCAAATTGATTGGATACTTCATTGATAATATAGCCCTGGGTCTTGTTTATGAATACATGACTCAAGGAGATCTTCGTGAACATTTGAAAAGTCCGACAATCATAAAACTTTTGCAATAAGTTTATCAAGTCCTAGCTTTACAAATTATCCATTTTTCTTAAAATTCCAGCAACACAGGTTTGAAATCAAAAGGAGAAAGGGATGGTTGAAGCTTTGTCAAACCTCATAAGATTGGGAAAAAAAATAAGCGACATCAGAAATTCATATTCCTCCACATAATATGATCCATATAGTATAGAAAATAAAGTTTGAAGTCTTGCCTTAATGTTTGGCGTGTGAAATGATACTTAGCAAGGCTTAGGGGAGGCTCTTCCTCAATGTCCACAAAGGTTTCTAAAGTTTTGGTTAAAAGAATGATCCACTAAGAAAGATAATTCCATAAAATTTAATATTCTAAATTAATTAGTTTTCTAAAGGCAAAAAAAAAATACCAAATCTTTTTTTTAAAAAATAGAATTATTATTTTTATGGAACAAATGAATTGTCACAACTCTGGTCATAATCATTCCATTTAATTTTCTTGTTTTATATATTAAAAAAACAAGGGTCCAGAATGAGTATCGAGATTCAATGCATCATTTTCATCAATGCTATTAATTAGCGAAGATGCCATTCTAATTCATCCATCATTTTTTTTTTCAAGTGTCAAAATCGATTGCAGTTGGTTGTACCTGGCATTAACCTTAATTAATTACCCACGTCCCTGGCTGGGAATAGTAAATGGCGACCAAGAGCAAGATTCTAGTGATCGGTGGCACCGGCTACATCGGCCAGCGCATCGTGGCGGCGAGCGCACGGGCAGGGCATCCCACCTTCATCCTCGTCCGTAGCACCGCCGACCAATCACCCGCCAGGGCCAAACTCCTCAATGACTTCCAAGCGGCCGGCGTCGCCCTCCTTCCTGTAAGAAATATAAATATAAATATATGTATTAAATATTGTTATCTATTAATTCCATAGTGATCGATCGATCATGTTTGTTACCTTTTAATTAATTAAACAGGGAGATTTGCACGACCACGAAAGCCTTGTGAGGGCGATCAAGCAGGTAGACGTTGTGTTCTCCACTGTGGGTTTCTTACAGCTTAAGGACCAACTCAAGATCATCGACGCCATCAAAGATGCCGGTCAACACATCAAGGTCGTTCGTCACCCTTTAATTTTCATCATGTATATATTCGATAATTACTTTTAACTTTAACATTAATCACGTATACATTGCAATTTAATTTCTTAACCCAAAATTAATTAATATGCACATATCTAATTAATATAATTGTAGAGGTTTTTCCCTTCTGAGTTTGGCAATGACGTGGATCGAGTCAACGTGGTGGAGCCAGGAAAGTTAGTGTTCGAAATCAAAGCACAGATCCGAAGGGCCACGGAGTCAGCTGGGATCCCTTACACCTACGTGTCCAGTAACTTGTGTGCTGGGCACTTCCTTACAACCCTAGCACAACCAGGCGCCACTGCCCCTCCAAAAGACAAGGTCGTCATTTTAGGCGATGGCAATACCAAAGGTAATATATCTATATAATTTTCCGGCCCCATGCATGCATGCTTTCATGCAACTTCAATCTTTCATTCATGGTGGCAGCTATCTTTCTCGATGAAGAAGATATTGGGGCATACACTATTAGAGCAGTGGACGATCCGAGGACCTTGAACAAGATTTTGTTCATGAGACCAGTAGCAAATATTCTCACCCATAATCAGCTCGTGTCGCTGTGGGAGAAAAAGTTTGGCAAGACTTTTGAGAGGGTATATCTTTCTGAAGAAGAAGTTTTGAAGCAAATCCAAGGTATCTGCTTCGGACATTTAATCCCTTTCGGACAATATTAATTAATATTCATGATCAATAATTATTTAAGGTATCGATCATATATAGGTATTTTAACTAATTGTATTAGTAAATTGTGCTATGCAGAAGGCCCACCTCAATTGAGCACCATGCTTGGAATTTTTTACTCCGTCTTTATCAACGGCGATGAAACCAATTTCGAAATTGACCCACTGAGTGGTGTGGAGGCTACGAAGCTCTATCCTGATGTTAAATACACTACGGTTGATGAATACTTGAATAGATTGCTTTGAATATAGCGGCACAATATATGAAATTACTATGTTATTGATATTAAAATAAAAGCCGCTTTGTTATCTTGTGTTGTGCTTATCGTTCTTTCACTTTTGTTGATTGTTAATGTTCGTGAACAATATTCATGAATAACGTTCGTGATCAACGTTCGTGAAATATTTGTGAATAATATTCGTGAACAATATTCATGGATCATATTCATTAATAACACTCTTATCAATATGTTAAATAAGTAATAAATAAAATAAAATAAACAAATAGATTTGAATTATCAAGTTCAATGATCAATCAAACAAGTAAAAGTTTCAAATAATCAAACGACGAGCTTGAATTGAGAGTTCAATAACAATTAACATCTAAATGAACCAAGCTTGAATTAAAAGTTCGATAACATTTAAACAAATCAAGTTCAAACAAAGCTTCAAATAAGCTCAAGCTAATAAAAACTAAATCAAGTCAAGTTTGAACAATCATTTCAAGGGCTTGGTTCATTTTAATCTCGGTTATGCTTGGCTTGGCTTGGCTCAGTAACCTTATCAAATAATCTTGAATACCTCAAAGTTCGACTCGACTCAGCTCGTTTAAAGCATATGAAAGTTTTATTAGAAAAATATTGGCTATAATTTAAACAAGTATACAGAAATCAAAAACAATTTATGGATCAGACAAAATGCACAAATGCATCTTTTATAGAAATCCCTATAAGTATGATATACAAGATCCTTTTAAAATTAGTTTTAAGTATCAAATATAGTATAGTGAATTAAAAATTAATATAAAAAAAATACTTGAGTGATGAAGGATTGACTTGACCTAATCTAACGAGGGCATGCATAACCTTGTATATAAGAAACATGATCCAAAAATATATATGAATAAAAGAATGCTAATTTGAGTATCTACCAATATTAATTCTCGTAGAACTAATAAAAGGTGAGCGAAGGATTTTTCTAAACGAATTTGGCTAGAAAATTGAGAGTGGGTGATAGAGGAGAGTGAATAGTGCTTGGTCGAATGTTCTTGCTAGTGTTGTTAGTATATAATAATAACGACTAAGTCTTATCCCATTAGATAGGGTCGATTATATGGATCGCACTAAATCATCATTTATATTTAAATAAATTTTATTTTATTTTATTGTTGTTAACCAAGTCTTTTTTTGTCCTTCTCTTCCTCGTTTGATATGCATGTTTGTCATAGTTTTGTCTAACTGGAACATTTATTGGTCGTCTAAATATATTCTCGTACTATCTAAACATGTCTCTCGGAGTTTTTTCTCAATAAATGCAACTCCGACTTTTTCTCTAATGCTCTCATTTCTTATTCTGTCCATCTATATATCCTCGTATGTCAATACATCCACCTTAACATTCTCATATCTGTAACTCTTATCTTCTGCTTATGTGCTCGAGTCATAACCTAGCATTCCGCTCCATATAACATAGCAAGTCTAACTATAGTTTTGTAGAACTTTCCTTTAAGTTTTAGAGGAAATTTACGATCACATAAAACACCCGATGTTTTCATCCATTTTAACCATTTTGATTGTATTCTATGTAAAATATCTCTCTCAATCTCTCCATCATTTTGTAAAAATGATTCTAAGTATTTAAAGCTCTGGTAACTCATCGTCTCCTATCTTAATAATTGTCTCATTATGTCTAATATTCCTAAACTTAAATTTCATATATTCTGTCTTTATTCTATTAAGTATAAAATATTTCCCTTCTAGTATTTCCCGCCAAGATTCTAGTTTAGCATTTACTCCTTCACGTGTTTCATCTACGAAAATAATATCATCTACAAGCAACATGCAGCACGGTACTGTGTCTTGAATGTGTGCAGTGAGTTCATTCATAATTAGCGTAAAAAAATAGGGGCTTTGAGATGATTCTTGATGTAACCCTATCTTTATTGGAAATGCTTTAGTTACTCTACCTGAAGTTTTTACTCTAGTCGTTATATCCTCATACATATCCTTAATTAATTCAATATATGTTACGCTAACATCTCTCTTTTCTAAAATTCTCCATATAATTTCTCTTAAAGCTCTATCATAAGCTTTTTTAAGTCAATACATACGATATGAAGATCTTATTTTTTGCTCTTGAAAATTTTCAATTAGTTATTTAAGAAGACGTATAGCTTCTATTATCGACCTTCTAGAAATGAATCCAAATTAATTTTCAGTTATCGTGGTCTTCTTACTTAATCTTTTTTCTATTATTCTTTCTCAAAGTTTCATGGTATGACTTATTAGTTTAATACTTCTATAGCTTGCATAATTTTGTATGTGTCGCTTATTCTTATATAAGAAAACTAGAGTACTCTCTCTCTATTGATTAGGTATTTTTTTTATTTTCAATATCATACGTTGTTAGTATGCAGTGAAAAATAAAAATAATATAAGATAATTGCTACTCTATGACCTACTTTTCAACGTGAGTCAACTACATTCCTCCTTTCCAAAAACACTATGGAGGTAGAGAAACCACTTACTAGTTTCTTTCTTAAAACTAATATAACCATACAAAATATAATAAAAGGAATGCTATAAACAAACTTTACAATAATTAATCACTCATGGAAGCCCAAAACGCTATCTATATTCATTCTAGAACCTCTAGATCACAAGAATAATAGCTTTGAGCAAACGGATATTTTTCTTGTTGTCTTGAGATATTTTTTGAGCTTTACCCACAACCTCCTTTTATAATGGTTTTTCAGTCAATTAGATCAAGCTCTGGTGGACCAAACCTAGAGTTTTCTTTTGCTCTCACAAATAGCATTTCCATGTTTATTGCTTGATGATTATCCATATTCCAATCTACCAAAACTAAATCACCTAGAATCGCTTTCGATCACCTAGATATAACAACAATAAATCCTTATCCCACTAGCTGGGATTAGTTATGTGAATCTTTTTACGCTATTGGGTTCTATCTCCTACTATATCATTATTTATATTTAAATAAATTTCATCTTATTTTATTATTACTAATTAAGTCCTTTTTTTGTCTTCCTCTTCCTCATTTGATATACACATTTGTCATAGTTTCACATTGCCTAACTAAAGTATTATTAATCATTTAAGTACATGTTCGTACCATCTTAAATGTATCTGTCGATGTTTTTTCTCAATAGATGCAACCCTGAATTTCTTTTTAATATTCTCATTTCTTATTTTGTTCATCCTTGTATGTTAACACATCCACCTTAACATCCTCATCTCTGCAACTCTCATCTTCTACATATGTGCTCGAGTCATAACCTAACATTAAGCTTCATATATCATAATAGGTCTAACTGTCATTTTATAGAACTTCCTTTTAAATTTAGAAGTACTTTATAATCGCATAGATCACCTAGACACAAGTGTTTATATATATATATATATATATATATATATATATTAGGTCTACTTAATATCTGATATACCTGACCTATTAGAACTTCCTTACTTGCCTACAGTTCACTCCTTTAGGACTTTCCATTTACCTACAGTTCCCTCCTCTAGGTCTTCCATAGTTGTCTAAAGTTCACTCCTTTAGAACTTTCTCATTGCCTAAAGTTCGCTCCTCTGGGGCTTTCTCCTTGCTAGACATCCGATCACTTTTGACCTGCCTAGACTTTACACCTGATTTCCAAACATTTGCTTGGACTTCCATCGCATGCCTACCAATGGGTCCTCTATGACCTATTAGAAATTTCCATTACTTCCAAGTGTTCAATCAATCATGACTCACTTGGACTTCTCCCTTGTCAACTCCCTATTGGCTTCCAATCAAATGTCAAGCATCCGGTCACCTCTGATATATTTGAATTTCTTTCTTAATAACTTTCTATCAGACTTCCAAATAAATATCAAGTATCTAGTACTCTTTGACCTGCTTAGACTTTACTTCTATCTAGTCTTTAGTTAACCTTGATAGAAGTTGATTCCCTCTTTACTAACAACTATCTTAATAACTGACAGTTTCCTTCCAGCATATTGATCAATCATCAAAACTATATTCAAAATCGGTCAACCTTGACCATGAGTTGATTACGCCAATAACATCCCACCTCCCCCCAACATCTAATCTTCTACTATACCCTGTCAATCTAACATTATGTGGACAGTGATGATTCATAAGTATCAAGCCTAATGTTTCTTAGGTTTGATTACCCTTTCTACTAAAGGGTAACAAAGCCATCTTAACAAGTAAATGGGATTACAAACATTATATAATTCCTGTAGGACTGTAGGATAGGGTAGAGGGGAGGGTGAAAATCCAATCGAATTTGATTGCTCTACAAAAACAAATTATGTAGTGGGAAACAAATATATTGCATGCAAGAATAATGAATGTACAAACTCTTTCTCCTTAGTTAGCAACTAAAGGTGGAGAAATCTTCTTATATTATATATTTACAAGGATGAGAAATAAATCACAAGAGATCTTTACAAGAACACTCTTACTAAGGAAAATGGACTAGAGAACTTAGAGCACATAGAGAGAAAGAGATTCAACTTAAGGCATTTCTCCCATACCTTCTCATGTTGCCTTGAGCTCTTATTTATAACCAAACTATCAAATCTTTTCTCTCTCATCAAAATAGTCTTTTAGATGATAAATCGACTATCACTACAAGGAAAAAGCCTATTAGCAATAGAATTATAGATCACTAATCGGTTGCTATTTACGATTAGCACTCGATTAGCGACCAATTATTTCCTTCTCCAAAAAATTGGTCGCTATTGTTATTTACCAACGGGATTTTGATTTCGTCACAAATTAGAGAAGGAAATAAATTGTCCTCTCTAATTTTAGCAATGCAATATAAATTCCATCGCTAGAATTAGAGGCGGATATTAACATTCTGTCTCTAATATTAGTGATGGAATTAATATTTCATCGCTAAATTCATAGACGGAATTACTATCCCGTCATAACGTTACCAATAGAAATTTAAATTTTGTTTCTAATTTTAGCGACAAAATATTAAATATTCGTCACTAATTAGAGACGGATATAAAATATCCGTTGCTAATATTACAAATGAAATTAAAATTTTCATCCCTAATTAAAGACATAAATTAAAATATCTGTCGCTAAATTTCATTAAAATTTTGGGAAGCCCTCCCTATTTTCATATTTTTCCTATTTACATATTCACAAATAATACATCATCACAAACGATGGTTTTCACAATACATTCACAACACAAACAATATAACATCCAATCCAACACATTCACAACACAAACAATAAAAACACCACAGCTCATTCACAAATCCACATATTCACAAACAATACATATCAACATCCACATATCCACAAATCGACATCCACATATGATACAAAAGATACATATCAAAACTAAATTCAACAAGTTTTCAGATTCAATCCCAACATATCAATATAATCCAACGAAGACAATAAAAACCTCCTAACAAGCACATACAATCTTACTCCAAAACTAGCTAGTAGTATCCAATCTAGCATAAAGTATAATACAATAGGTTATTAATAAAATAAGAAAAAAAATTAGTCATGCATCATTAGAATTATGACTAACAAATTGAATTTAACTAAACAAGGTGAACATTATAATAATGTTAGTTTAGATAGACAAAGTATGTTAACTAGATAATTATTTTACCCACCTGAATGCTAGTTTAGATATCTATTGATGATGATATATAGAATAAATCATGTTCCTGAAAATATATAATATAATTAGAGATGCATCTAATATAAAAATTAATAGATCTATTTTGCATGTTTCATAAGTGATAAACAAAAAAATAAAAGTAAAAAGTCAACACACCTCTAAGTCACCTACTAATCAATATAGTCTTGAGGGTCCTGAGTCTCCTGAGAGTCAAAATGATGTGTCGTTTGACTCATCTGAGCTATGCTTACATAGTATGAAAGGAATGATTATTTCTAGCCGAAGCATATTAGCCATCATAATACACTTCACTATTAAATCTAAAAAATAAACACAATTCTATGAGTGCTTGCCAAATATTTTGAGGAAGTAAGTCATAGAAAGCTACTGGAATAAGTCTTTGCATGAACACATGATAGTTATGATTCTTCATTACAAATATTTTTAATTTGTTCATATCCACGCATCATGTCATATTCAACGTTGACCCATTAGGGAATTTGATTTCTTTCAACCAACTACATAAAGCTTGCTTATCTTCTTTGTTCAATGTATAACAAGTCTTTAGAAATTGATTTGTTGTTTTATTCTCGTGCAACTCAGGTCTGCTAACCAATTCTTTTAATTTCTCATATGATTTTATGATGTCTTTAGTTCTTGCAGGAACATTCATCACAGTATTGAAGATATTATCAAAAAAATTATTCATAAAATGCATCACATCTAAATTATGTCGAATGAATAGATATTTCTAATATGGCAGCTCCCAAAAAATATTTCTTTTCTTCCAACCATACTTGTACAACCTAAGATATATTTATTTATCTTGTCAAAACCAAAATAGATACTTGTAGAAATCCATAGCTGACTATTTGGTCAATAATTTATTTACCTGACTTGATTGTTAGCGAAAGTTTTTTGACTACAACATTCTTTATGGGTTTTTTATTTTGCCTGAAAGGGTGTTCAATTGGTAAAAATTTGTGGTGATTATCAAACCAAGATACCCACTACAAAGTAATGAAAATGCATCATACTCTGCATGCAACGTGGGCATGCTAATTTACCAGTTGTGCTCTATCCTGACAACATTGAGTATACTAGAAAATCATTGATCGTCTATAATAAAGCAACATGTAATGTAAAATTAGTTTAATTACAATATTATAAATCTCTGACCCTATATTCCATAATTTATTCAGGTTGGCAATCAAAATATCTACCTTCTCTTTCGGATTCATTGGACCTAGAATAAGTATAGGAAGGAACATGAATTAGTCTTTCATGCACACCCATGGAAGTAAATTATACGATATTAGTATAACTGGTCATGATGAATATTGCTATCCTAACTGACGAAATAGTTGAAATCCATCTATAGAAGGTTTCAGTCTCACATTATGTGGTTCCATTGCAAAGGAGAAAAATATTGTATCAAAATGTTTTCATGCGGGGGAGTCACAAGGATGGCACATTATACCTCCTTTGTGAATATGTTCATGATGCCACCTTATGTGGCTTACTATTGCAGTAAATGTATATAAGCGTAAAAGTCTAGCAATAAAAGGGAAGTAATACATAACTTTTCATACACTATTTTTCTTCTTTCCAGGTGTACGACTACTATGCTTATAATGATGACAAGTACAATTCTGCATTCAATCAATTCACTGTTTTCATTTCAAAATATCATGTTGTTATTTATGCAACAATCAATTTTTTCTACAAGCAAACTTAAACCCCTCACCAATTTCTTTATACTGTAGAAGCTATCAGTTATTAGGTAATCAAAAGGGAGCAATTCTGACATCAATTGATAAATGTCATCGTAACATCATTATGAGAAATGATGTTTTACCTTGATATTCAATAACCTTGTAGTAGTTGATAGTTGGAAATGATAAGATAGAATGTCTTCTCATAGTTCTCTTTCACTAACCTTTAACATGTCATATAGTTACTGAACTTCAGGTATTGGTATTTCATCTATATTGAAATAATCAATTGCATTCATTGTGTTGTGAATCATTGATTGCATTGCATTCTCATTAGATGATGATTCCCTTATAGTAGGTGTGCCAAATGAAGAAGCAACTAAAATTTAGTAAGGCTCTTCATTATAGTACTAGTTGCAGTAATTGTAGGATTGAAGAAAGCACTAAGAGGGTGAATAGCGTGCGTCACCTTTTTTACTTTTTCACTTTTTCAAAGAAACACAAGATTACACAGTGGAAAATAAAATAAAACAAGCACAAGACTAACACCTTTGTTTTTACTTGGTTCAGAGCCCGACGACTGCTAGTCCAAGGTCCGTGATCGTTGATCTTTTTTGTTAGGAAATCCACTAAAAGCATGAAGAGTACAAATATGGAATACAATTGAAGACAATAAGAAAACTTATAACAACAACTGAATAATATAGAATCTTGAGCATTGGTTGTCGAATTAGCATTTCTATGTTGTAAAGCAATGTTTGGAGTAGCACACAATCACGGAAGTCATAGATAAATTGATTATTGAGGTGTTGGTTGAACCCTTCTTTTATAGCCCTTTTTAGGCGCCTAGATACTTTCAGGCACCTCAATCAAGATTGATGTGGTGTGACCTCGACAAAGCTCTATCCGTCAAAACATATCCTGACATAGGTGTTTGAATCCCTTCTTCCAAGTGCTTGGAACCTAACATACTCTAGCCAATCGGAAGTTGTCACCTCATCTTGTCATTAGGCTAGATTAAGAATTTATCTTTTGTATCACAGAGTTATCATAGAATAATAATAATAAAGTGTAAAGTAGTCAGTCTAGTTTGGATTGTCTAGTATTAACTATTGGTACCCCAAAGTAGTTTTGATGTGATCAACCAAGTCAGGTTAGGTCCTGTTGGTGTTTGATCCTTGTGTTTAACTGTGCAGGAGCTTAGGAACACAGGAAGTTAAGAGGAAGATGCAACAAGCGAAAAGGATGGCACGGGAAGGGAGCTGATGGGCTCAGTGCATCCAAAGGGCAAGGTGTTGCGGAAGAGTACACCGATGAACGAGAGGAACGTGCACAACGTTCGAGGGATGAGAAGTCGGGGAGGAAACCTGCCCAAGGAGAATGCCAGAAAATGGGTTCGAGTGAGCCCTATTCTAGTTGACCGAAATCACCGAGGCGATCGGAACAGCAGAAGAGCAAAAGATGGCTGGAAGTGCTGCTGGAGGCGCCTTCAAAGGGAGTTGAAGGCGCCTCCCGCGCCTCACTATGGAAGGCACCTTCCATGGCTAGAAGGCGCCTTCGATGAATAGTACGAAGGCGCCTTCCAGCCTTATGGAAGGCATCTTCGACCAAAAAAATATTGTCATTGCCAAAGGATAAAGCTTTATCCTTTGGCACCTCGCTGGAGGCACCTTCCAGCCTGTTTGAGGCACCTTCCACCCACGGATAGGATTTTCTAGGAACTATAAAGAGGTCATTGGAGATAGGAAATAGACAACAACTTTAGTATCAACTCTAGTATTCATATCCTAGTAATAGTCTGAGCAGTCAACGAGTGTAAGAGACTTCTTTGCCTTCATCAAAGGAGATCTTTTAGTGTTTTTCATTTATCTTGGATTAACAACCATTTAGGTTGTAACCAAGTAAACTCTGCGCCTCTTCTTTTAGATTTTTTTTTTGTTTAATTCATTCTTAACTATACTGTTGCTACTAATCTGAGTTGAAAGAACGAGAAAGGTTATTTCACAGGAAATTCACTCTCTCAAGTCGGCCGTCAAAGGTCCTAACAAGTGGTATCAGAGTTAGGATGCCTCAGAAGGACTAATTGTCGACTAAAGCAACGAGACAATGGCCGGTGCAAGTAGTCACCCACCAAAATTCAAAGGAGACTTCGCACATTGGAAACACCAGATGGAGGTATTCTTTAAAATAGATTTTTAAATTTTGTTAATTATGAAATATGACTTTATAGTTCTGAATGACAAAGAAGAATATCAGTGGACGAAGAAGGAGCAACCCAACTTCATGACGAATGGTAAAGTAGAGTTTCATCTGCTCAGCGTCCTTCCACCCCAGGAAGTAAATTGAATCGGCAACTATGAATCTGCCAAAGAGCTCTGGGAGAAGTTCCTAGAACTCCATGAAGGCACTTTGGAAGCAAAGTTAGCAAGGCAAGACATCCTCCGAACCCAGCTGACAAACCTGCGAAAAGGTCCCGTTTCTCAAGTTTCACCTCCGAGGTTCCTTTGTGTAGTTCTAAGAATTTCTCTCAGAGTTCTTTTGCGGACTCATAGGCTCTGATCCGGTTGACTTCTTGTGACGGAAAATGCTCAGCAGATGAAACTCTGCTTTACCGTTTGCCACGAAGTCGTCTTGTTCCTTCTTTGTCCATTGAAACTTTTCCTTGCCCTTAGGTACTTTAAAATCAAATTCCATTATTAATAATAAATTGAAGTCTGTTTTAAAAAATACCTCCATTCTCTTTTTCCAGCTCGCAAACTCCCCCTCAAACTTTGATGGGTAGATGCTCGGTCTGGCCATCTCATGTGCTTCTTTCGGCGGTTAGTCCTCCTGAAGCTGTTAGGCTCTGATACCACTTGTAGGACCGGGTAGGCCAGTTGGAGAGGGTTGAGTTGCCTGAAACACTAAAACAAAATACCTTTCTCCTCTTTCAACTTAGATTAGCAGCAATAACATAAAAATAAATAATACAAAACTAAAAGAAAGAGACTCAGAATTTACTTGGTTACAACAGGGGTGGTTGTTAATCCAAGGTAGATAAAAGCTCACTAAGAATCTCCTTTGGTGAAGGTGGAGAAGCCTCTTACACATACTAACAGCTAAGACTATTGCTAGGAAATGAATACTCAAGTTGTTACATTTTTCCTAGGTCCAGAAGTCTTTTTATAGCCCCTAGAAAAACTTATCCATTAGCTGAAGGCGCCTTCCATAGGGTTGGAAGGCGTTTCCAGTGAGGCATCGGTGGATAAAGTTTTATCCACTGCAACGACTCGAATCAGCCTAGTCAAAGGCGCCTTCCATGCGTAAGGAAGGCGCCTTCCATGAAGGCTTGAAGGCCCCTTCCATGCACAGTGAAGGCGCCTTCCAGTAGAAGGCTTCAGCTTCTTTTTCTCTTCCTCTCGCTCTTCCACTTGGGTGATTTCAACCAACCGAAATAAAGCTAACCCGAACCCAATTTCAGCCTTCTCCTCGAGCAGCCTTCCTCCCCGCTTCTCGTCCCTCGGACCGCCGCGTGCGTCATTCTCATCCACCGGTGTACTCTTCCACGGCACCTATTCTCTCAGACGCACCAAGCATGTCGGCTCTCTCCCATGCCGTCCTTCTCGCTAGTTGCGTCTTCTGCTCGACTTCCTGTGCTCCTAAGCTCCTGCACACTTAGACACAGGGATCAAAACATAACAGAATATAACCTAACTTGGTTGATTACACCAAAAATAACTTTAGGGTTCCAACAACTTAGACTTTTGGCAATGAAAGCAAACCACCTCATATTCCTTTGGCTTCTCTCTTTGACAAAGACTACTTCATGCCACTAGAAAGACCAATAAAGGAGTTTTTGGCAAAACTATTAAGGGTTACTCTTGTCTTTCTTTTTAGAAGCATTATCCTAATTAATTCAAATGCACTATACCCATAGACTTGTGTTAAATCTCAAGTTCAGCTTTAACTTTCTAAGAGTTTTGTCCACCTTTCAATTCATGATGACTAGTGCATATCAATCAAACAAGGATTATAAGCAAGGTCAATCTGCAACTCAGCATCCATTCTGAAACTTAGTTCTGATAGCTTGTTGATTAAGGCAATCGACCTTATTTCATGCTTCTCTATGGATGCTCTATTAGGCATGACACTTGAGGAGTCATCTTAAGACTTCATACAATTCCAAATGGGCAATCTTCTGATACAACTTTCTATTTTGCCAGTATGTCACAAACTTTATATTCACAATGATGTTCTTCATAGATACTAAAATAAAACACTACACTTTGATTGCATCGTCATGCTTTCCCCTCCATCATTCATGTGCTAATTCCTCTAATGATGGTTTGGGGCCAAAAGACTGCTCTATCACATGGAGTTGCTTCTCATGACTGAATAGGATTTATTTTTCCCTGGATGATAAAGCGAAGAGATTTCTTTCCGTCATATTAGTCAACAAACTATCATAAAAAAATTAGAAAAAAAGGATCAATCGTTAGCAATTGCACATTGGAGTACTGAATCAAATCACACATTCCACTACTTTATTGATCTTCAAATGCTCATTGGAATCATACTATGGACATCAAGTTGGCGCAAGATTGACTAGGTAGATATTTGTATGCACCTAGAGTTAGCTGGTAGACTAATCGACATCGGTCAGGATTGATCAAACTCAAATTGGTTTGAGTTGAATTTCTTTATTTGATCAACATATTTATTTGGTTGAGCGAAAAGTTAAATAGATTAAGGTTGACACTTATAGTAGTTGAAAGTTAAACAAGAGTTGATAAGGACAAAGTCCAAGTGGATCACGATTGACCAGACATTTGGTAATTAAAAGTCTTACACGGAGTTAGTAAGGATGAAATTCAAGTGATCCACAGTTGACTAGATACTTAGTAATGATGAAAGTCTTAATAAGTCATGGAGGATCCGATGTTAAGCATAAGGCGAAAAGTCATGATAGGTCATAGAGAATCGGGCGTTAGGCACGAGATGAGCGGTCTAAACAGGTCAAGGAGGACTGGATGTTTAGTAATGGTGAAGTCTTGGCAAGTCAAAGTTGACCGAATGTTAACTAGTAGTGAAGTTTTAACAAGTCAAGATTGATTGGACGTTAGGCAATGGTGAAATCCCAGAAGGTCAAAATTGATCAAATTCTAAGCAACGATGAAATCCCAACAAGTGAAGGTTGATCATATGCTAAGCAAAGGAAGTCTTGATAGGTTAAGATTAATCGGATACTAGGCAAAGGAAGTTCTAGTAGGTTGACGTCAACTAGATATTAAGAAAGGCAAGAATTTAATCTTGGTAAAGCTGAAACATAAGTTGACTACTAGAGACTAGCAATCAACTGATGAATCCCTAAACCTCAAGTTTAAAGTTTAAGAGGGTTTGTTGTATATCAATTGACTGATAATATTATTACAATAAACAGAATGTCAGGAACTTAGCTGATCAACTCGACTAATCGTCATTAGTTAATTGATGGAATGGAGCAATCCATTGTTATCATTGTTCGAACGAACCAAAAAATTAGAACTTGACTAGGAGGCTTGACTATTTAGGTAGCAGTTGATTGATGATAATGAGCAATCGATTGTTTTGGTCAATGCTCAGTTATAAAGAGTGGTTTTGCAATGTAACATTCAAATTCAAGTAGAGTAATCAACTGATAATGCTAGCAATCAATTGTTAGATGATTTTCAATCACGACAACAACCCAATAAAGAAGAATTTTATGGAAGATTTGAGATGCTGATTCTTTGAGATTTTGGAAGAGTGTTGTATTTTTAGACTTTCAAAAGACAATCCAAATTAACTACAATACGAACAACCCAAAGATCTCTTATGTAAATGGTGTATTTGCATTGCATTTCACTTTCATTCTTATATTTGTATTTGATTATTGTTGCTCGTAACATTGCATCTTATTTCTCCACCTTCAGAAGGTCTCCAACAAGCAAAAAGTTAATGGTGATACCACTAAGATACTAGACCGTAGAATAAGAATCGGGAATTTCGAACTACATAAAATCAAGATGTCGTTGTACTTGTACTTTCTTTTATGTTTTATGTTATATTTTTCACTACCCATTAATACACAATCAATTTACCCCTCCCTCTAGCAACGTCATCGATCCCGACATTAATTAAACAGATCTTGTTATCCATTGCACCCATCCAACTCCTACATTATTGAGTTGATAAATCTTTTTGAAGACTAAATTCATCTTGTTGTCAACATCAACCAGTGTATTGCTTTTCTAGTTATTTTATTATGTTTTAAAGACATCCAGAGGTTAAGGATCCACCCAATCAAGTCCTTAACATGGTGCAGTGGGTCAGAGTGTGGAATCAAAATTTTCTGATCCATGCATAGCCGTATCAGTTCAACAAAGGCATTTAAGAGTGATATTCATCCAACAACATAAGCAAAATTTCCTAAAAGTTAGATCATTGATAGATGTGATTGATGGGAGAGATGGTGTGACATATTGACAACTTCAAAAATAGATGATTGCCAAATTGAAATGTCCCTGATAAAGTTCAAGAAAGTTAAAATAAAATCTCTTCGAGGAGTCACCTGAATAAAGAAAGCCTTGGTACAAGGGAAGCATAATAAATGCATTATGGATGCAAAGTATAACTAACGAAGAGATGAAGATCAGCAACAGAAGCATTTATGTTTAAAAAAAATTGGACTTTCAAATCAAATACATCAGTGCAACTCACATGGTGTCTGTTAAAGATGATACATCTACATAAATTAGAATTCAAATTTATGCTCTAGCCTATCTCAATTATAATTAAATCATGAATTACTTGAATTGATGTTCTCCATTGAGCTAACAACCAGAAGTGCGTTTCAAGCTATGAAAGAGAATCCATGTCAGAGTAAGCATGCTCTCTATGCATTCTATACATGATGACTATGCAACATATATCTCATCTCATTCCAATTTCACTGTTTCTCACTGCATAATTTGTTACAATCTGATTGGCTTGAGCTAAAGAAGATTTCCACATGTCCACAATGAGGAGTAGGTGGTAGCTTCAAGAGTTGCATGGCTGATACTAGTCTGAGGATGTAGTTGCATAGAAAAACTGGCATATCATTCTGTAGTGCCTTGCCTCAAATTGATACTTTCTTCTTGTATTTGCTTTTGAGAAAAGACAATCTTCTCATAAGAGGCAGTTTCTCATCCCTCTTTCCCATTTTATCCACATAAAAGGCAACCTTTTTTAATGTTGTCACAACCTCCTCACTCTCATAACCTAGTTCGCTCTCTTGAATTGTCAACACTCTTTTGAGGATTGCTAACACATCATTATCATTTTTCCCCAGTCTCATCTGAATTGATGCAAGACAATCAAGGGCTTCACCTACAAATAATGAAAAATAATAACAGTAATCATCCTGTAGCCTATAAAGCATGAGAACAATTTAAAAGAATCCAACTTTAAAGATGAACAATGCTAAATAAACTGTCCTTTTGTCATCATTAAGTTAGTTAACATGACTGCAGAAGTTGAAGCATTTGTTCAACAAGTATTAATGAACATTATGCAAGATAAGGCATGCTAGGTACACCATAGAATAACTAAGTAATTGAAGAAAGATGTACACGTGTTTATTTTGGAATTTTTTATCATTGGTCAAGTTTTCAAATAAATAGACTGCCATTCAGTCAAAGAGTTGCACTGATTGGAATAACTAAGAAACATGTACATGGGATAATCAACCCATGTACATAAAGTATTGAAAAAGCTTGAAAGTTTCTTCAAAAGTACTTGAGCCCAATTTGGCCTACTACTTTAAGCATTCATAGTAGTTCTTGATATTGTTCAATTTTTCACAGATTGACTGTATCCTTTCGTTGACCCTTCATTGTCAGTTCCTTTTCATCTGAGGATTGAGTCTGACCTGTTCAATCTCCAGCCAAGCTTTCAATACCAGAATTCTTCTTTTTTCTTTACAAGTGAGAATGCTGCTGTTTTCAAACTATGATCTTACTACAAATAGTAAGCAATGTGATCAAACTATTACTGAATATTTTTTCTACGAAAGAGACTACAGTTGGAGATGGATTAACATAGGAATATGAAAAATGAAATTTAGCAAAGATACCCAACAAATACTCAAGTGATTGTCTGTTTGATTCTCTCACAAGGCTTAACTCAACCTTTGATCAGTCCCAGTTCAAATCCTTGTAAACCAAAAACAAGCTCCCCTTATGAGGTGTTCTCAAAAATTAGAGAAGAAAAAAGTAAAATGGTTTTGATATTAGAGTCTAACTTGGCAGAACGCTACACCTTGATGATTAGTTGGTGATGAAACCATAGGCAGTCCTATATTAATCAAGGGAGTCAAATGAGACTATCAAGTTTACCGTTAAAGATAATTTTGGGCATACCTACTATAAAGTGATTTTCCACGCAAAAGAAAACTGTTTTAAGCTTCATCAAAAAGCATGATTAAGCCATGCCATCCAACATGACTGAGATTTATGTTTGACTGTGGTGTCAAGATGTGGAATGGCTCTGACATAGCAAAGAGTTGACGATGAGAAGCAAGAGCCTTCTTCTTCCTTGTAATTCCTCATTCCCATTGGACTGCAGCAACCAAAGCAATTTCAGAGAGCAAAGTGGCTGACTGATCCTCCTTGAAGTCTGGCAAATCATCCTTATGGAAACAACAAGCAATTCCTTGCAGTTCTCCGGCACTTGTAATGCAATCAATTACTCATCTAAGCCATTTCAATCCTTCCTCCTCATGGTTCTCTAGTGCAAGTGATGTTGTCCCCGGGACTATGGTGCCGCGGTAGGATATCCAGGTTGTCACCCAAGCACCCGCGGTTCGAACCCCAGCTACGGCGTATTTGCAAGAATTTTTCCTCCAAATGAGGAGCGTAACCAACGGATGCTGGGCTTCTGGGCTAGCCACCGTGTGCGCTTCCCGATTTACCCTGGTGACCGGTGGGAAACTTCCGTGGGGCCAGGTCGGTCACCCCCAAAGATAGTCAATGAGGCTAACTAGGATTATCATTTTTTTTTCCTTTCTAGTGCAAGTGACGTTGCCCCCCGGACTTGGCTGAGTTGGTCACCACATAGTAGATTACCAAATCAACCAAGGGTCGATTTCCAGCGAAACCGGAAGAAATATCCTCTCATGTGGTGGCCTACTCAGTTTCCTGATTTATCTACAGATGGATGTGGAACTGGCGATGTGGGGCGTCCGGGGTCAACATATGACCCTTTGCCAAATCTATTGCAAGTGACATCAAGTCAAGTCCACGTAGCTTCTTCCTTCTTTTTCTCCTCTACCATCTCTTACTTTCTTCCTCGTTCTTGGTGTGACTGGCCTCATACACGGAGATCCGTGTCTCAGGACGGCATTGTAGAGGAAGTAGGGTGGTGATAAAGGCTCACCATTTGGCTTTGTCATCGTTGATACATTATATGTGGAGGGCTCAAAATCGTAGTTTTTTTTTTGTAAGGATCAGTTAGATGTTGAGAGGATATTCAAGAATATGCAGATATATGTATATAGATCTTTAGGTATCTATTCAGGTATATCAAACATGAATAGATCCTAAAACCTCATTTTGTATATTTTGAATACATGATAAACCACTTTTACTTATCCCAAAAAAAAAATTCTTTCCAATCTTTTTCGCAAGAAAACCTCGATTCTAAATGAGATTTTAAACTTGTGGAAAAGTACTAAGCACTTAGACAAAATGAAGGACTTAAAAGCCAACCGTGTCGATAAGGGAAATCGACTGCCTAGCTCAAGTAGTAACTACAAACCTACAAGAGTTTAAGTAGAGAATAACGGAGAAAATGACGAAGTCAACGAAGAAATCAAGTAGAGAGGTTAACTCAAGTTTATGCTTATTGAATAAAACAAGTAAGAACATTGTTTTTCTAATGTCTCTTTAACCAACTTAATATCTAAATTTTGAATTCAATGGCTACTTATCATAAAACACATAATCCTGTCAAATTCAACTCTTGTAAACTATATAGAGAGAGAGAAATAGAGAGGTAAGTGTAGTGTTCAAGTTGAGGGTTCCTTGTAACTGATGGTTATAGCTTATAAGGACCCATCTAAAATATCTTCTTTGATGAATCCTAGCAATTCTTATAACTTATAAGGATCCATCTAAATAACATATTATATATATATTATGTTTTTTTAGATGAGTCCTTATAAATTATAAGCATTGCTAGCAAGGGAACTATCAACCTGAACTCTACTTTTTCCTTAAAAGCAAGTTTGAAATTATCCATCGACCTTGCTTCTATTTCACAGGTAACTGCAAAGACGAAAAAAGACAATGTCACTGGTAATGCAATAAGGCTATGTTCAGTATGAAGGAACCATTCTGAGAATGTAATTTTTCATTCCAGATCCAACTAATATTTTTATTAGTTCAAATTTATTAAGTTAAAATAGAATCAATAATTTCCCCCAACAAGATTCCACATTCCAACCTCACTCCTCCCAACATACTTCTCCAAGAGTCACCAGATGCCACACACACCCTCACCACATACGAAGTCACAGTCAAATGCCACAACTATTTCATGCTATCGTTTCCCTATCTAAGTGTTGTTGCCATTGTCATGACAGGGCAAACAACCATCTTCTTCATTCGCAGTGTCCTGGTAGCAAAAGTAAGTAGGTCAGGGATAGGAGACAAATCTGCTGAGCATACTTGTGAATACAAGAAGGAAATCGTTTCTTCTGTTGTCACCAAGGAGTCAGCAGGATCAAAGTACTGCTTGGCCAGCAACAACAAGATGGGGGTGCTACAGAAGTTAATTGGGTTGGAGCATGGAACGAAGGCAACATAGGGGCACACATTGATAGCGTCAACATGGGGAAGAAAATGTAATGAGTGTCAGAGGCGGCAACAAAGATGGCAATGTCAATGATGTAGAAGCTATGAACATGGAAGAGGGAAAATGGGAAGGAGTTGCTACAAGTCAAGGTGTTTTAGAAGTAAAGGAAAAGGCTACCGATTTGCTGAGGAGATTGAATGAGATCAGGGGAAGGCAATAGGAGTGCATTGCACCATGGATTTCACGGGTTCAAAAGGATTTGGGAGCGCATTAGTATCATAGTTCTCTCACATTGCCAATAATTTATTTTCTTATTCCATTTCATAATTCAACCAAACATAGAAATGAAATTCATCAATTCATTCATGATTCCTCTTCAAACCATTCCATTCCCATTACCATTACCATTGTCATTTCAATTCCATTCTATAAATATTTTAAAATCCTACATAAAAAATTTTAGTTTCTAATTTTTATGTTTTTTTAACAATTGAATCTTAATTAGAATCTTTAGAAAATTTGATTGAGATTTTTTGGGATAACTAAGTTGTATTTTTATGAAGGAAAAATATCTTAGCCTCCAGATTCTTAGGCATTTTTATGCTAAAAGTAGTCAATGATCTTAGCCTACTTAGATGTCTCAGTACTAGCACAAATCCGACTTGGGAATGTTTATTTGTCTTTATCTGCTACTTGTTTTTTCACTCTTGTTATGTGACCATAAATTTGTTGTGTTATATTTTATGTTAGGGATAGTTAGGCACACAACCCATTATAAAGTTGTATTCATAACTTATATTACAATGGAGGCGTTGCCAAAATTTTCTTCAAAGATTCCCCTATGAAATGCCTTAGTCAGGTCATATATATGGTGGAGAGGTTCAGAATCCAGGGCTTCACAACAACATTCCTTATTAGCAGACTTCACAAACAAGACTTTATGATACTTTTGGTATCTTAAGAATTATCAGTGAAAAAAATGTTTAGTGTTGTCCAAATAATGAATTAATAACAGTTGGTTCTTTCCAAAAAGTTTGATAGTCATAGAATGATTTCTAGAGTATGCAAATGATTCCACCTTAAAATTTCAGTGCAAGAGATTTATAATATAAATATGTAGAGAAATATACAACAGGCTCACCTACTGGAAGAGATGCCTTTCCAAATGCATTCTCACGGATGTGTACTACTTCTATAGCAATAAGCTCAGCTTCTTCATCTCGTTTTAAGTTGTATAATGTAACAGCAAGGTGCAACATAGGGACTGTAATTGACTGATCTTTAGGACCCACTGATTTCAACATAATATTCAAACATGTTCTGAGCAAGCGCTCTGCCTCCACAAAGTTTTTTGAACGAGAATATGACATAGCAAGGTTAAGAAGGTGAGTTACTGAACTAAGATGTTCTAACCCTTTGTTCTTTTCTGAGACAAGTAAGCATTCCTCGAGTAGTTCCCTTCCCTCCTGTACCCTAAGAACATGGAAGATGCAAGAACAGTTTAAACTTAAGGCATTCCATCAAGTTAAACTAAGCTCAATATTGTTGGTCGAAAAGGAAATTGAAACACACATCTGTTCATCTAGATGTGTGTATAAGCATATAACACATCTGTGAGTAACATTGACACTTAGATGCAAGAAATATGGATCCAAATTGAAACACAACAATAAAGTGGGTTTGATATTACCTTATCATTTTAAAGACGTGTGGCTACATACAGTGTTGATTTAAAATGAATTTTTTAAAAGCAATTTAATTTTTGTAAATTTTTCAAAGTTGCTCCTTCCAGTTTTGTAAACCCGCTAATGTAGATCTCAAGCCCAGATGAAAAAGGGTGAGGGTTGCGCGTTAAGTGTTGACTTTCACACAAATGTTCAATGAATGGATCATCAATGAATGGATCATCAAACTATTTGTTTATGATAAGTTGTTCCCCGAAAGGAACGCATTGTACGGTCCGACTGTAACGTCTTAGTAAAGGACCGCTACATCTCCTTTAGAACTTGGATATAGTATTAGATATACAACAATTTTCACACCATCAGTTAGATAAGTACAACAACAACCAAGTCTTATCCCACTAGGTGGAGTCGGATATATGGATCCTTTTACGCCATTGAGCTCTATCTCCTACTATATCATCATCTATACTTAAATAAATTTTATCATATTTTATTGTTGCTAATCAAGTCTTTTTTGGTCTACCTCTTCCTCGTTTGATATGCGTATTTGTCATAGCTTCACATCGTCTAACTGGAGTACATGCTCATACCATCTTAAACGTGTCTCTCGAAGTTTTCCTTCAATAGATGCAACTCCGACTTTCTCTTTAATGCTCTCATTTCTTATTCTGTCCATTCTCGTATATCCACACATCTACCTTAACATCTTTATCTCTGCAACTCTCATCTTCTGCTCATGTGCTCGAGTCATAGCCCAACATTATAAGAAAATTAATTGTCTAAGATTTTGAACATAGAATCTAAGAATGTTCACGATAAAGCAATAGAGGTAATAGATATCATGATTAGGAGAAAAATAAATATTTTATATGTACAAGAGACAAATTAGGTATGAAAGAAGGAAAAGATGATAGAGAATTCAAAATTTAAATTAGGATACACAGAAAGGAATGAAATAAAAAAATGAAGTAGGCATAATTGTCAATAGTTCATTAAAGAATGAAGTAGTAGTAGTTAGAAAGAAAGATAGGATTATAACTCTCAATATAGTGGTGGCGAAAGAAACTATTAATGTAATTATCATAAATGCATCTCAAGTAGGATTAAATAAAAATATCAAATCTAAATTTTGAGACAACTTAAATGAGGTATTACAAAATATTCCACCAAATGAAATGATGTTAATAGGAGGATATCTAAATGGATATATAGAGTAAAAAATGATGAATATGTGGCAAAAGGCGAAATCACTCGGCCCCAACGGCCCCGACGCACACGACAGCCGAGAGGGCAAGTGGTAGTGGGATGAGTTACACAGGGTCCAGGGATTTACGCCCCGACAGCCCTGTGGTTCGACCCTGCGACCTCATGTAGCAAGCATGTCTCACTTACCATCTCAGATGACCCGTGGGGTCAAAAACTAAGGTAGGGTAAACTTTTTATAGTGACTGGGCCCACCCCTTCGCGGCCACATACCCCAGAAATCCCCGAAGGGATTTTTTGGGGAGTCTCAGTACCACTTGGTTGCTAAGAGCATACCACCGCCGAAGCGACGACCTCTGTCAACAGGCCCCAAATTGGGGACTTTTAATTGATAAGAGTTTGCGCAAGTGGGGGCTTGAACCTGGCACCTCAATCAATGGGTAACAGCATCATAACCAGAGCACCCCTAGTTCAGTTGTTGAAAAAAAAATGATGAATATGAAAGGGTGCATGGAGGTTATAGGTTTGGAACGAGAAATAAAGAAGAGAAAACTATATTAGATTTTACGATAGCATATAATCTTATACTAGCTCATATATTTTTTAAGAAAAAATAACACTTTGCCATGTTTAAAAGTGGGAATACTAAGTTGAAAATTAATTCTTATAGTGAGAAAGAAGAATAAAAATATTTATAAATATTATAAGGTCATCTCTCGAGAAACTTAACTACCTAATATAGTATAAAGGTTAATAATGTTGGATATGCACCTCAAGCATAATATCAATAGAAGGAAAATATATACGACTCTTACAATTAAGTGGTAGAAGTTAAAGGATGGGAAGCACAAAATATTTAAGATAATAGGGGTACAAGTATTAGGAGAAATACATGGCGACTTTAATATGACATGGGATAAGATAACATTAAAGTTAAAAATAGTAGTCAAAAGTATACTTGGTGAGTCAAAGAGATATACACCACTAAGTAAAGAATTTTGATGGTAGAATGAGAAAGTATAGAAGAAAATAAAAGAAAAACAAACCACCTATAAGGTATTATACACTTGTAAGAACAAGAAAAACTTTAAAAAATATACAATAGCCAAGAAAGAGAACAAGAAAGTAGTGAATGAAGCCAAGAATGAAATTCTAAATACTTATATCGAAAATTGGATGCAAAAGAAGGAGAAATGGGCATTTACAGAATAGTTAAAACAAGAGAGAGGGAGATGAGATCTTATCCAAATAAAATGTATTAAAAATAAATATAATATGGTATTATCAAATGATGAGGAAATAAAAGAACGATGAAAGATATATTTTCATTAGCTTTTTAATAAAGGTCAAAGTGACCAACTTAACTTAAAGTAATTTAAATAGGTAAATGAGTATAGAAATTTAAATTTTAATGGAATTTAAATTTCAAAAGTAAATCAAGTTTTAAATGGATGAAAAATGAAAAAGTAATTGGATCAAATCATATTCCGATAGAGGTATGGAAGCGCATAAGTAAATACGATATTGAATGGCTTACAAAGCTATTCAACCTGATGTAAATGAAAAAAATATCTAATCAGTGGAGAGTAAGTACTGTAATTTCCTTATATAAGAATAAAGGAGTACAAAATTATATAAACTATATGAGTATTAAACTAATAAGTTATATCATGAAATTTTAGAAGAATAATAGAAAAAAGATTAAGAAAGGAAACAACGATGATCGAAAATCAATTTGAATTTATGCTGGGAGTGTAGATAATAGAAGTTATACATCTTCTTAGGCAACTAATTGAAAAGTATCGAGAAAGGAAGCAAGTATTCGTTAACTTAAAAAAGATTATAATAGAGTATAAGGGAAATTATATGGAGAATTCTAAAACAAGAGAAGTGTTAGTATAGCGTATATTGAACTAATTAACAATATGTATAAGGATGTAATAACAAGAGTAAAGAATTCAAGTGGATTAACCGAAGCATTTCCCATAAAGATATAATTACATCAAGGACCAGCTCTAAATTCCTATCTTTTTACATTAATTATGAACGAACTCAGACATATCTAAGATATGATATCGCGGTGCATGTTGTTTGTAAATAATATTATTGTGGTAGATGAGACACAGTAAATGCTAAATTAGAATCTTAATAGGAAATTCTAAAAGTAAAAGGTTTGGACTTAGTAAAGTCAGAATATATGAAATTTAAATTTAGTAATATTAAATTTAATGAGACAATTGTTAAGAAAGGATTTGTTTATAATTGAGAATTTTAAGTATTTAAGATTATTTTACAAAAAAAATAGAGGGATTAAGAGAGATGTTTGTGATCGTAAAGTATCTCTAAAGCTTAAAGAAATTTTTTACAAAATAACGATCAAACCTGCTATGTTATATGAAGGTGAATGTTGAGCTATAACTTGAGTGAGTAGAAGATGAGAGTTGTAAAAATGAGAATGTTAAGGCGGATGTGTGGATATACAAAGATAGGTAGGATAAAAAAAGAAAAATATTAGGGAGAAAGTAAGAGTTGCACCTATTAAGGAAAACTTCAAGAAAAGCATTTAAGATGGTATAAATATGTACTTTAACAACTAATAAGTGTTAAAGTTAGGCAATGTGAAGCTATAATAAATATGCACATCGAATGAGAAAGATCAAAAAAGGCTTGATTAACAATAATAAAATAAGATAAAATTTATCTAAATATAAATGATGATATATTAGGCGATAGAGCCCAATGACATCAAAAGATCCATATAGCCGACTCCACCTAGTGGGATAAGGCTTGGTTGTTGTTGTTGTTGTTACTCCTTCAAGCTATGTAAAACACTTTGTCAAAAAAAATAATAATAATAAATAGTAACATAAAGATAAAGCAAATGCCAAAACATTCATTCAATATAACAAAACTTGTATATATATAAAAACTTGTATATTATCTAAAATTTTATAATCTTCACATAAATAATATTATTTTATTAAGTAATATAGTGATTTTTGTTTTCAGTTAAACCTTGTTATTGAGACTAATTTCATATGACTTTAATCTATGTTTAATTATTTATCATTAGTGTTGTCGCAGCAGAAGATAAGAGTTGCAGAGATGAGCATGTTAAGGTACATGTGTGGACATACGAGGATGGACAGAATAAGAAATGGGAACATTAGAGAGAAAGTCGGAGTTGCATCTATTTGAGGAAAAACTCCGAAACACGTTTAAGATGGTACAGACATGTACTTAGACAACTCGTAAATGCTCCAGTTAGACGATGTGAAACTATGACAAACGCGCACATCAAACGAGAAAAAGGAAGATCAAAAAAAACTTGATTAGCAACAATAAAATAAGATAGAAGTTATTTAAGTATAGATGATGATATAGTAAAGGATAAAGTCTAATGACGTAAAAAGATCCATACAGCTAACCTCATCTAGTGGGATATGGCTTGGTTGTGGTAGGGTTGTCGCAGCAGACGAGTTTATTAGTAAGGATTTGTTTTTAGTAATCTATTTAAAAAACAAAGGTCATAATTTGCTTAATTCTTTCTTAATTAAAATAAAATTCTTAATCAACAGCTTGTAATACTAATTTATTAGTTGAAAATTGTTTTTTATTAGATTTAATTACAAAAAAAATAATAGCTACCATTTTTTATTATTTATGATTGAAAATAACTTTGTTAAATATGAAGTACAATATTTCTATTGTCTATATCCTCCATTATATATATCACTAGTAATATTTAACTTAACTAAATCATTTCTTATTATAGTGATTTTTATTTTTTTAGATATCCCTATGCTTCATACATCTCCCACTCTAATATATTCAATTCTAACGAGAAACAAACTCAATCTATTTTTTATTTTGTTAATCTATTACACATCTAGTTTCTCTCATACATTAATATTTGTTTTTCACACATTCGTCTTATCATTTTCATTTCTATTATATTAACTTATTTTATATGTGTTCCTTCCAACTAACACTCTTGATCCATAAATTAATATGTATTATATCACAATTGTATAAAATTTTCTTTTAGTCTACGGGGAACATGACAATTACATAAAATTTAGGACAAATATAGTGAAGATAAGTTTCTGAGTGTGGTTTTGCTTCGAATTTACCGATAGACAAATAAGGAGGTCATCGACGTCCAAGATCAAGATCAAGACACTTAGATCACCTAGACACTTGGATTGCTTAAAAAATTAATAATACTCTATCATAATTAATTTCTAACTATAATAGAAGTCATATTAGTTTAAATTACTTAAATTTTAAAATACAATATCATTTTTTTGAACTTATATATAAAGTTGAGCCATGCATGTATGATCTACTTTAGAAAAGCAACTTTACAAATGTGTGCTCACCTAAAAGGGTATGCATTGAGTATTAGGTGCTTTTAACTTAAAATTATATCAAGCACTATTTTTTTATCTATTATGAAGTTTTCATGTTTTTTCTCCCTTGTCTTTTCCCCTTAATCTATTATTCTCTTGCTCAAGCAATAGTCACTACATCCTCTCACCTCTCCTTTTTCTTCCTCTTCCACTCGGCTACTTTTTCATCTTCGTCTCATCTTCCACCACTTCCTACTTCCAAGAATTTAGTTAACACTAAATCAACACATTGTACATCAATTGTAACTTACATAATCATGTCGAATCATAGATATGCACTGAGAATTATTTGGATCATTGGTTCGACTACATGGGTGAATAGGTGCAAACCGTATATCATAACACTTTGATCGCTCTTGCAGGTGCAAGACTTGTACAATTGTTAGCATAATAGAATTCTAATATTTGTTAGTACCCAGCAAAGATAAGACAAACAAATACAATAATGTGGTTTAAACTCTCAATAATACAAGAGAAGTTATTGAAAGAACATAGAAGACGAACCTTTATAGTTTCAAAGCCCTTAGAAGTTATCTTGTTTTTACTCAATTGTCATAGGTGAATCACCCTATTTCCATGCGTAGGTTGTCACAAAAAGACATGCAAAACTTATATAATCAAGGTTACAATGGGCTACAATGGATACTATTCAAACACCTCTAGTCGACTCTAGTCATTTGAAATTCAAAAAATTATCTGTTACACTGCCATAGGTATTAATGTATATTAATTAAAAAATATTTTTATTAATATTCAATTGCTATAATTCCCAATTAATTTTATACTTCGGGTGTTTATTATTGGGTTCAAATTTTAATACTTTCTTTTGAGATATTCAAAGTCTATTAATTTTTGAGCAATAATAGCATAGTATAAATTCCAAATTTCTATTTTATACTGTTGTATATAATAAAATACTCTTAATTACTTCAAGTTTGATTATAGATATATTGAGTAACTTGCATGTGATGAATGCACGTCAGTTCGATGAGTTTTCAACTTCAAATTGTCACAAATTTATAGATTTGATACTTATGAATATTGTTTATGTTATATTTACATAGATGTAAAGTAAACTCAAATTCTCACTACTTCAAATTATTCATATTATTCATATTCATGTATTTTTTGCATTTGCCCCCGCAAGCTTAGTTGAGATGGGAAGTGGATGGTAAATTTGTCCAATGAGCGACGGATCGAATCCGAGGGCTAGCGGAGCATAAATCCCTGCACCCCAGCACAACTCACCCTCACATCCATCTTACCTCTCAATCATTTACCTCCCTCGTGATGATCCAGGATGGGCTGACGGGAGTGCGGGGGGCGGGCATAATCATCTTTTTGCCCAATGTATTTTTTGCATTTCACAAATATTTAAATAATTAAAAAACATTAAATTTTATATTATACAATAAAGTAAAGAGACGATAATATGATGGTTTTAAGTTATTAATATAATGTGTACACTAATGAATTATGTGATAGTCCAAATGTGTATTTATATATATTTATAAAATAATAATTTCTATATTAGTTTTATATAAGTTTTCAACTATTCATGAACTTAAGATGGTTAGACAATTAAATAAACATATTTTTCTTTAAAAAATAATATATCATTAACTCGAAGAATTAAAATTGATATTTAAACATGTCACTTTGTTAATACTAAAAAGAATGTCATAAATTGGATGGAAATATTTATTCTTTTTTAGCAAAAGGTAATTACACTTACCCCAAGTGTTCCTCACAACTCATCCCTAGATTATATGAAGGAAGGTAAATCACTGGGCCAGCTTATAGTCGACCGCCAAGTTGGTTAGGCGATGGGAGGTATTTTTTTCTCCAAAGGCATGCGCCGATTGGAAATTGATCTCTTACCCCAATTATAGTAAGTTTGTCACCCTCTAAACAGTTGGTCATCCCGTAGACATAGGAAATATTTATTCTTGCAATATCCTTGTAAGCTCAACCCCATAGTTAACCCAAATCAAATAATTATCCTATAACATATGCTATTGATATTGATTTCTCCACATGTCCATTACCATGTCTCAATTCACTACTAGAAATTGGACTTGAACTAACACTAATGAAATCGGAATTGGAACTTCTAGAAGCATAAGATAAGGATAAACATGTCTCTAATATGATGGATCATCATATATGCATCAGATCTATAAAAAGAAAGTTAAAAATATGACAAACCCCGATCAAAATAGTCTCGGCTAGCCTCTCTCGAATATCTCAATAATCATTAGCTTCCTTTTGTCTGTCACTCTTATATCGGTATTGATACTAACTCATAATAAGTTTAGTTCCATGATCATCATCTTGAGTTGTATGTGAATAGCATTGCTCACAAGTCCATGTTGGTGTCGGGTGCACAACATTTAATCCAGAGATTTGATGTATGACTAAAGTTAAAATTAGGTTAGTTTTGATCTAACCGGTTGTGTCAAATGTGCAGGTGCAGGTCACTTGACAAGTGTTAAAGTCCTGATTAGGTATGAGACAGTAACTAAGCCCTAGTAGAATTAAACAACTGAAGTCCATGAGCTAAATCTTGGTTGGAACCAAATAAAAAATTTCTAGCTAGGTGCTAGGTAAATCAAGTCCAAGTGGTGAAGGCTTGACAGACAAATTCCTAACGGGAGGCTAAATGAATCAAGTCCAAGTGATGAAGGCTTGGCATACAAAAGTCCTAGCTGGATGCTAGGTAAATCAAGTTCAAGTGGAGTGGGAGCTGAAGGTTTGGCAAACAAATCCAAGTGGAAGTAGCTGGTTGCTATGGCTTAGCACCTCAGTCTAGATAAGTCAGCTAGAGGTTGAGCATCTAGACCCAACGTAAGTGCGAGTACTTTAAATTCTATATCCTACTCATTACGTGTAACCACAACAGGAAAACATGTTTTCAGTTCCAAGCAACCGGATGCAGTCCGGGGGCGACTGACAGGTGATAACTCTCGACAAAGGGATTTCAAAGGGCGACCAGAGGATACAAGTGACCGGGTTGCAGGTAGATGACGTTATCAGCAATCCGAACAAGTCGGGTCAAGATCAGATTTGACCCCTCTCCAGGTGACCGGAGGGATTATGGGCGACGGAGAGCTTCGTTAACGTTATTAAACAGATAACAATTGCAGTCACATCAGCACTTCTCTAAGCGATCGAGAAGGCTCCATACGATCGGAGGGGTACTATAAATAGAGTTTCAAAGCAAAACTTGAAAATCATTCAATTACTCATTCACACATTCTCTTGTGCTCGTGCTCTTGTGCTCTCGCCTTCTGTGATGTGATACGCTGAGACTTGTGCTTCATTTCTTATCGACAACACCTAAAGTAACATTTCCATTTTTTTAGTGGTCATATTTGTTTTATTGTACATAACTTTTTAATTTTTTTCTATAGAATTTTCCCATCTCAAGTGGCTTTCAGGAAAAGGTAAATTAAAAATAAGAATCATATTTTATAACTACTGCGTATGTCTATACTTTTGGCTTGATTGATCAACTGCTTGTAAGTATAAATGTTAGCTAAATCTATTGCATACTTATATTGCCTTATTTTAGTTGATTGAATTAGTCTAAGTAATTTTTATTTCCGCTGTACTACTCTGATTGATTCAACTATTTTTACTATCTGTTCATTTTAAAATTCGTAACGCTATTCACCCCTTAGGTTCGAGTTCGATCCTACAATTTGGTATCAAAGCGAGTTGAACTAATAGTACGCTAGGAAAGCCTGCTTAGGTGCATGTTTAGGCTGGGTAAGGAGTACCCTGCCTAGTGCATCAAGTCAAGCAGCATTAGAAGAAGCTAACTTATCTCACTCTAAACTAGTTTGACTAAGACATTGTATTAAAGTTAATTTAGCTCCATACGTTAGCTTTGTCTTAGGAAGTGGTCGTTATTCTGATACTCAAGAAGAACTTTGTGTCTCGCCACTACCTTGAAGCTAATATCAGAAACTCTTGCTCAATTAGTCCAAAGCAAAAGCCAAACTAACATAGGACAAACTTTGTGATTTGAGTCCGAAACAAATAATTAAATTGATTAATAATCCAAGCCTATCCCGTACCCAAATTCAAACCAAACTCAAACTAAACTCATCTTGTCCCAGACCTTAATACAATTCGAACAAATTTGTTTTTGAGAAATGTCTTTGTAGGCCCTCCTCTCTTCAATGGCAACAATTTCACTTATTGGAAGGGGAGAATGGAACACTACCTCATAAATGACATAGAAAACTATCTGATCATCAAGATAGGGTTTAAACTATCTAAAAATCCAGATGACACCCCAATTCTTTTTGAAAGCTGGCCAAGCGACAATAAAAAGAAGTCTCAAGTCAATGCTAAAGCCACAACTACATTGTAATGCGAGCTAACTCAAGAACAACTGAGTAAAACATGCCCTTTAGCAGCGTCAAGCAACTCTGGATAAGCTAATCAAGTTGCACGAAATTACAGACTGACGAACTGCTAAAAAGAATCTGCTACTAAGCCAACTTCAAAATATTCAAATGAAAGAAGGTGAAACGGTATATCAGCTCCACAGCCGTTTTAAAGATATATTAAACCACATCCACGCAATCGGCAAATAAGTAGACAACCGCGACTTGATCAGGTATGCACTTAAGGCATTTCCAATGACCACCTTGTGGGCGTTAATGGTTGATGCTTTTAAAATATCCAAGGATCTGTCTACACTATTAAATTAGATGGATTCTTTTGTGATTTTGAACTTCATGAACCGATAAATTTTGATCAAAAAGAGAGGGGTATAGCTTTAATTGTAAGAAATTTCCGAGAAGGATATGGCAAATGTTCAGTGCTTTGAATGCAAGAAGAAAAGACACTTCAGAATCGATCACCCTTTACTAGAAGAAAAGGAGGAAGAACATGAAAAGAGGAAAAAGAGGAGGAAGAAGAAGAAAGCCCTAAAGGCAACTTGAGACAAATCATAATCGAAACTTGAATCAAACTTTAGACCAAATCAATCTACTGGCACTAACAGCAATCACAGAAGATTCAAGTTAAGATTCTGAGTCAGAATGCAACTCAATATCAGACTCAAGTCATAATAGCGACTCAAACGAGTATGAGTTTTAACTGAAAAATTGTATGCTATTATTTCTTATTTGACTAAGACTTTAACTAAATACAAGTCTAAAGTTAGGATTTTACCTAAGGAGATCAAAGACTTTAAGGAAAGGACTAACATGGACTCACTGACTCGGGTTAGTCAAGTTGGAACCTCAAGTCAGGTGTCAAAGTTCGAGGAAGACAACTCTAATTTGAAAAACCAAGTTAGTGAGTTAAAAGTCAACATTTGAGCAAGTTCACGTCTGGGTCTAGATATTTGAATATAATGCTTGGGACTACACAGGATGCATACAACAAGATTAGATTTGGATTTAGCTCGAATCAAAATCATGTCTCTTACATTACCTTAGTCAAAAGGTAAGTTGGCTTGGATTTCTAAATCATGCTTAGTTAATAAAGTTAAAAATTATTATTATTGGGTACCCAAACAACATAAACATGCGATTAATGCTAATGTTTGCAATGTCAACCCAATTGCTAAATTGAAATCTATTAGAACTCCAACTTAGGGGGAGCTATCTCTTAGAACTATTAGACTAGGATTCATTTTAAACCATATTTCCATGTTTATTATTTTCAAATATATTTCAAATTATAACAATTCATGCATAAATGGACTTAGCTTAGGTTCTACCGTAGACGGCATATTCTTATAGATTTAAACAGCCAATATCTCACAAACATACTAGGAAATATCTTGTTTGTATTTGAAAAACATATAAAGGTGTGAAATGCTTAGGGTTACAGACTTTGATTCTAGATGCTTATATAAGTGCATTAATATGAATTGGGACTAAAAAATTTTTTAAATTGATAGTTAAGCTTCTATCCAAGATTGAGCTAGAAACTCTTACTTAACTTGACCAACCGATTATTAGCTTCTATCCTATAGATAGTCAAGCTCGAAATCAAGTTGAACATTTCAAAATGGTTTGAAAATTTTATTTTGATAAAAACTTAGATATTTTCATAAAATGTCATTTCCCATGGTTTCACTTCTTTTGAATGGCTTGTTAACTTGCTTTCAGGAATTTAACTTATGGACCTAAGGCGGGAATGATGAACTTAGTTCGAAAGTCAAAAGTCAACATCATTGGCCATCTGATCGCCATAACGTATACAAGCAACCAGTAACGAACCGACTAACATTCAAACCTCGTTGATCAGGTTAGGTGCAAAATCCATAAACAGTCGACCTTATCTCTACCCAGACACCGTATTAGAAAAGTTGAATTAATGATGACGGTAAAAATTAGGTATACTTGCCCATATAGCTATACGGTCGCCCGCGTGACCTCGAACATGCATAGGGTCGACCGTATAACCACCTGGTCGATCAGTAAGCCTTTATATAGGTGACCACGAGCACACGCCAAGAACTCTATCCGAGACCACCTTTTCTTCCCCCAAATTTTGTCTTCAACCCTCCTTCGAGCTCAAGTTTCCCAACTTATTCATCATGCCGAGGTATATGTTTTTGACTTATCTATTTCAAGTCATTTCATTTAAGCATAATATTCCTTGTATTTTACTAGTATGCTTAAATAATTTGTTTAAACTCAGTTATTTATTTCAAATATTAAACCCAAACATAGAGTAGAGGCTGATCTCTCACAGCATCCTTCCAATCAAGATTTTCCTTAGAGGGCTTTAGACTTAGATTTCAGCAGCATACATACGTACCCATGCATTCTAGATATCTAGGTAGAAAGTTCTTCATGGATCACTGTCCTAACATTCTAAAGATGATAGCTTACTATGGTTTATCCACGTTTGTTTACTGCGATCAAAGAGTAAACATCGATCTGTGTGCCGAGTTCTATAACAACTTAGCTAAGGTAGATGATTTTACCTTTTCTTCTAGAGCTGGAGGTCGTGACATCAACCTCACACCTAACTTGATTAGGGACCAAATCGAGTTGCGTCCCTTAATCTTCACATGTTATTGTTTTCCATGTCCTACTCCATCTTTTCCTTAGTCTCATTCTGACATCACTCTAGACCGTATTTACACTTATTTGTTTGGTGGCGAGCAGACTCCGACCATCATCAACTTCAACTCTAGCCAGCTTAGAGATAAAGACTGTGTTGTACAAGGTTCTCTATATCTGCATCTTGCCCATCAACACTAGAGACCTTGCTACCATACGACCCTTCCACTCATTTCTCCTTAATGCCATCGGAACATAGATTGGACATTAACTTTAGTTTGTTGATTTTTAGATCTATCATCTATCATCCAGCTTGTCCACCCGTCATCGAGTCCACATGTCATTTGTCACATTTTGACTCATCTTTTTGCATCTATAGGGATTGATGTTTCTAGCAAAAACATCAAAAACCATTGACTGAGTTTAACCAAATAGGACTTGCGAACTTCACCCTAGCTAAGATGCTCCTCGGAGAGAATGCATATGGAAGGATGGGAGGAACACTGCCCCCTCGATCTCCATATATTGATGATATCATGGTTGAGTTTGGGGTTAATCCAAATCAGATACCAGCTCATCTTTGGACTCCTCCAGCTCCTCCATGAACAGTGACATTAGAGGACCAAGTGGCACGACTCGAGACTGTCGCTCATGAGCATAGGGAGACGGGGGCCCAGATGCGAGAGAAGATGGAGATGATGCGTACTTATTATGTAGGCCAGCAGCCTCCTCCTCCGTCGACTATGGATGATGACTGACTTTCTTAGACCTACTTCCTTCTATTTGGATCTGTATATTGACTTGGAGTTATATATAACTTGCATGAAATAAATTATTTAAAATAATAATGTGGGTAAGGTAATTTAGGTTTCTTTTTTTAAAGCATTTCCTTTAAATTTTCGAAAATTTATATTTAAATTCAAAAAAAAAAAAACTAGAGTTTCAATCTCATTAAATAGGTATTGGTAATTATATGCTATCGGGCCTAGGTAATTAATAATTTAACTATTAAGTTAATGGGACTAAACTAATCTATGACAACCATATAACTCTATCCTAGCTTCATGAGGGTTTTGAAAAAAAAAAAACAAAGGATCATCTCCTAGCCTAGGGTTTCTTAGCTGTCATTCCTCTGTCAATTCCATCTCGAAAATTGTGTATAAATTGAGGAATTTTGGAAGAAAAAGTTTCTCGATCATCTCCCGTCGATCCCCTACGCTTTGCTCAAGTTGTCACATATTAAAACGCTATGGCAAGGTCTCAAATTTTATTTTCTGCACTATATCGATCATAATATACGTTTTAGGTGTTATGAATATGAATTAGGTGTTATGAATATGAATTATTGATGATGTTTTTTTTTACTTTTGCGATGTTATGGCGAAGTTTAATAATCCTTTTCATTTCTTGGATTTTTCATTTTCGTTTCTTGTAATTGGAATTATGAGGGGTTGGATCTTCCTTCTTGTTTCTTGTAATTGGGATTATGAGGTGCTGGATTTTTCCTTTTTGCTTCTTGCAATTGGAATTATGAGGTGTTGGGTCCTTACAAGCACGTCTAGAGGTGAATCGAAATGATTTAATGACCTTGGGGGAACGAGGTCAATAAGGCACTGTCTCGGAAACTTCGAACAGCTTTTAATTTTCTTACGAAAAAGGAAATAAAATTATTTGTTTTATGTTTGATGCAAAAAAAGGTAAAAGTTTTTGATTAACTAGGTGATTCGTATGTGGCAAATTGACGAGTAAGGATTCCGGCTTAGAGGATATCGGAATCCTTATCAAACTCAGAGGTGAATAGGAGTCCGGTTTAGAGGATATCGGAATCCTTATCAACTCAAAGGCGAAAAAGAGGGGTTGTGGAATTCAGCTTAGAGGACCACTACCAAATCTAGTACTATGAAAAAAGTTTGGCCAAACAATCAGACGTTGAGATAAAGGTGCCCCATTCAATTATCTGAACTTGCCTAAAAAGGACTTAAGACTCATGTGATGTTGAAGTTTATGTTTATGATCACTGGTTTAAGGTTAAATGATTAAGGTAAACTTTTCTTAAAAGTATTTTGAAATGCATGTGGATGTATATATTAGTTTACACTTGTTGAGTCTTTAAATTCACTAGATTCATATGATGCAAGTAACGAAGAGACAGAGGGGCTTGATGGAGGAGCAGACTCATACCAAGCAGTACATAACCAAGGCCCTTTTAGTTTATGTCTATTTCAAAATAAAGTTCTGAGAATTAATAAGAAAAAGAAGTTGACTCGAGTTCTTTGTTAACCCAATTTCTTTCTTTAGTTAGTTCAGTTCGGCATTTAAGAAAGTTTCATGTTTGAAAAAAAAAGTTTTAGATCTTTAATAAAATTCTTATTATGTCCTTTTAAATACCACTTGCTACTTGAATTATTAGGAAATGCAATATTTTGGAAATGTTTGATGAATAGTGTTGTGTGAATAGTAGCTGCGTGAACCACACAAAAAAAAAAAAAAAAAAATCTCTAACATTTCTTTTAAGGTCAGTAATTGAGTCTGTTCATATCTAATTGCAAATTAATGTTTCATATCTAATTGCAAATTAATCTATTCATCTGCTTGATTAATTAAGGTTGTAATATTTCACTTGAGTGTATACTTTATTTACTCTATTTTTATGATTTAACCCATTTTGATATATAAAAAAGGGGGAGAAAGGTAAAAGGGTTAAAATAAAAAATATTAAAATTATTTCTTTTAAATTAACTTCCTAAATTAAATCCTTATCTAATTAAGAGGAGCAATAATTAAAGGGAGTTATATTTCAATTGTTATATTGATGTATGACTTCATTATTTGTTATCTATTTAATATATTGAATATAAATTCAAAATTCAACTTATTTTTTATTATTTTATAATTTTAACTTAATTTTAATATTATCAAAAGGAGGAAATTGTTAGTACAAGTGTATAACATTTAACCCAGAGTTTTGATGTATGACTAAGTGATCTAATCAGTTGTGTCAAGTGTGCAGGTTACTTGACAAATGTTGAAGTCCTAGTTAGATACCCGACAATGACTAAGTTCCAATGAAGTTAGGCAACTGAAGTTTGATTGAGTGTCAGGCATGAGTTAAGTCTTAGTTGGAACCAAGTAAGAAATTCTTAGTTGAGTGCTAGGTGAATCAAGTCCAAGTAGTGAAGGTTTGGCAAACCAATTCCTAGCTAGAGGCTAGGTGAATCAAGTCCAAATGATGAAAGCTTGGCACACAAAAATCCTACCTATGTATTTGGTAAATCAGGTTGAGGTGGAGTCAAGGAGCTAAAGGTCCGGCAAACAAGTCCAAATAGAAGCAACTGGGAGTTAATGTGTGACACCTCAGTCTAGATGATTTAACTGGAGGTTGAGCATCTAGACTCAACGAAAGTGTAAATAACATTAAATTTTGTATCCTACTCATTACGTGTAACCAGTGTAGGGAAGCATGTTTGACGATTTCAGGCAATCAAATGGAGTCTAGGGGCGACTGGCTGGTGATAACTCTCGACGAAGGGATTTCAGATGATCTAGGCAAGCGTATCAAGTAGGGGTGACCGGAGGAAGCGGGCAACCGGAGCAGCTTCTAGGCGACCAAAAGATGACATTATTAGCAATCCAAGCGAGTCCAGTCAAGATCAAATTGGACACCTCTCAAGGAGACAAAAAGGATTATGGGCAACTAAAGAGTTTCGTTAACGTTTTGAACGGATAATAGTTGCACCACATTAGTACTTCTCCAAGCGGCTAGGAAAGTTTCAGGCGACCGGAGGGGTACTATAAAAAGAGCTTCAAGGCAGAACTTAAAAATCACACAATTACTCATTCATACATTCTCCTGTGCTAGTTCTCTTGTGCTCTCTCGCCTTCTATGTTACGACACGCTGCAACTTGTGGTTCATTTCCGATCAGCAACGTCTTAAATAGCATTTTCATTTGTTTTAGTGTTGTCATATTTATTTTGTTATGCTTAACTTTTTATATTCTTTTTCTCTAATATTTTTCCATCTCCAGAGACATTTTGGAAAAGATAAATTAGAAATAAAAAACATATTTTATAACTACGCACTATGTTTATACTTTTGGTTTGATTGATCAACTGTTTAATTGTTAGCTAAATCTATTGTATGCTTATATTGCCTTATCTGAATTGAATCAATCTAAATAATTTTTATTTCCGTTATGCTACTCTAATTTATTCAACTATTTTTACTATTTGCTCATTTTAAAATTGGTAATGCTATTCACCCCCTCTAGTCTCGAATTCGATCCTATAATCCAAGGCTTCGATGCTGGAGTCGAGGGAGCATAGGTTTTACAACCACCTAGTGCATCGCTACTATCCACTTCATGAGTACTTACACTACTATCGTAACACTATTATCATTTTGAACTTTCCGTCAACTACAATGTTAGAAGGTACTGACATTTCATCACTCTCATCATTTGTTCTTGCTCATCAGTTGCAACAAGTTAGTTTTCACCAATCCTCAATTGGCCCCTTCCCTCTTTTATTTTTTTTCCTTTCTCTTTAGGAAAGATTGTAGAAGTTTTACTTTTAACTTTATTTTTGGACTTTGGTTGGGGTTGTAGTATATGACATTATACTAGATAATACATTTTCAAAAAAAAAGGGAAGAATACTTGGTAACACCCCAAACATGGACGACTAAGTAAAGAATTTTGACGGTGGAATGAGAAAGTAAAGGAGAAAAAGTGAAGGAGAAACGAATAGCCAATAAGATATTATACCCTTATAAGAATGAGGAAAACTTTTAAAAGTATACAATTTACAAGAAAGAGACCCAGAAAATAATAAATGAAGTCGAGAATGAAATTTTTGAACGTTTATATTAAAAATTAAATATCAAAGGAGGAAAAAGATTTTTATTGAATAGCTAAAATGAGAGAGAAAAATAAAAGATCTTATCAAATAAAATGAATTAAAGATGAATATAATACGTTATTATTAAATAAAAAAAAAATGATGGAAGAGATATTTTCATCAATTTTTTAATGAAGTTTTATATAATCAATTTAACTGAGGTAATTTAAGTACGACAAATGAGTATAAAAATTTAAATTTTTATCGTAGGAAAACTCAGAAGTAAAACAAACTTTAAATGTGATACACAATAAAAAAAAAAAAAAGTAGATAGACAAGATATTCCAATAGAGATATAGAAGTACCTAGAAAAAAATAAGATAATAAATGACTTATAAAATTATTTAATTTGATATTAAAACTGAAAAACATGACAGATCAATGCTAGGTAAGTATCTTAGTTCCCTTATACAAGAACAAAGGAAATATACATAATAGTACAAACTATAAGGGATTAAATGATTAAGTCATGCCATAAAACTTTAGGAAAGATTAATAAAAATATCTAAGGAAGGAAATCACGATGACCAAAATCAATTTGGATTTATGTAGGTCGACAATAGAAGTTATACATCTTCTCGGGCAACTAATTAAAAATATCGGGAACAGAAGCACGACTTACACAATATTTGTTGACTTAGAAAAGAAAAGTGTTAACATAACATACATTGAACTAATTAAGAGTCTATACAACAACAACAACAACAACCAAGCCTTTTCCCACTAAGTGGGGTCGGCTGTATGAATCCTTTTACGCCATTGAGCTCTATCTCCTATTATATCATCATCTATATTTAAATAAATTTTATCTTGTTTTATTGTTGCTAACCATTTTTTTTTTTGTTTTCTTTATATAGATATTTATATAAATTTTATCATTAATCAATCAATATTTGCACACAGTTACCAACCATCTAAGTCTCTCTGAGTTTTTCCTCAATAGATGCAACTCCTACTTTCTCTCTAATGCTCTCATTTCTTATTTTGTCCATCCTCGTATGTCCACACATCCACCTTAACATCCTCATCTCTGCAACTCTCATCTTCTGCTCATGTGCTCGAGTCATAGCCCAACATTCAGCTCCATATAACATAGCAGGTCTAACTGCTGTTTTATAGAACTTACCTTTAAGTTTAAGAGGTACTTAATTAAGAGTCTATTTAAAAATATAATGACAAGAGCAAAACTTCAAGCGGATTAACCGAAGTGTTTCCCATAAAGATGGGGTTATATCAAGAATCAGCTCCAAGTTCCTATTTTTTTATAATAATAATGGATGAACTCACTTGACACGTATAATATACGGTACTGTAGTACATGTTTAAAGATGATATTATTTTGGTAAATGAGACGTGAAAAGTAAATGCTAAACACTAATATTGGCGAGAAACACTAGAAGTGATAGGTTTTAGACCGAGTAAAATTTAAGTTTAGTAATATTAGACATAATGGGATAATTGTTAAAATAAGAGATAACGAGTTGTTGTAACTAAGAATTTTAAGTATTTAGGATAATTATTGCAAAAGGATGGACGGATTAAGAGATGTCTTACAAGTAGGATGATTATGATGGAGGAGAGCATCGGGTATTCTTTATAATCATAAAATACCTCTAAAAATTAAAAGAAAATTTATACAAAACGACAATTAGACCTAATATATTATATAGAGCTGAATGTTGGTTAATGACTCAAGCATATAAGCAGAAAATAAGAGTTGCGCGGATAATTATATTAAGGTGGATGTGCGGACATACAAGGATGGTCAAGATAAGAAATAAAAATATTAGGGAGAAAGTCAAGATTGCATCTATTGAGGAAAAACTACCAGAGACACGTTTAAGATGATACAAACTGTACTTAGGCGACCAATAAATGCTCCAGTTAGATGATGTGAAACTATGACAAATGTGCACATCAAACGAGAAAGAAAAAGACCAAAAAAGACTTAGTAATAATAAAATAAGATAAAAGCTATTTAAATATAAATGATGATATAGTAGGAGACAGAGTCTAATAGCATAGAATAATCCATATAGTCAACCTCACTTAGTGGAAAAATGTTTGATTCCGAAGTCCAGGCGCCCGGAATCGAGTTTCTATCCACTCGACGTGGATGTTAACCGTTGCGCCGGGATAAGATTTTATCCCGCTCCAGGCGTCTACCCTTCCAGGCGCCCCGACCAAGACTATAAATACAGCCTTAGTCCAGAAGCTTTACGACAACAAGCAATTTGATATTCAACACTTGTACGCTTCTCTTGTTTAGTTTAGCTTCTCATTTTCTGTGCTTGAATACTGTAAGAGGCTTCTCCGCCTGAAGGAAATCTTTATTGTGCTTCAACTTTCTTGGATTAACAACTTCCTTCAATTAACAACTTCCCCGGTTGTAACCAAGTAAATCCTACGAGCCTCGTCTTTCTGTTTATTTAATTATTTATGCAAATGTTTCTTTAAGTTACAAGTCCGAGAAGGGTATCTCTTTTAATTTGTGCAGGGCTATTCAACCCCCCTTCTAACCGGCCAACCGGAGTCCAACAAGTGGTATCAGAGCTAGGACGCCTCAAAAAGACTAACCGCCGACGGAAACAACGAGATGGTCAGAGCTAACATCTATCCACCAACGTTCGAGGGAGAGTTCGCGTTTTGGAAGCGTCGAATGGAGTTATTTCTTAAAACATATTTCAGTATTTTACTAATAATGAAATATGGTTATGAAGCACCAAAAAATGCGAACGGAGAAGAAATTGAAAAACGCCTCTGGACCAAAAAGTAGCGCGACGATTTCATATCAAACTGTAAGGCTGAATATCATCTCATAAGTGTACTGTCGACAGAATCGGCAACTACCAAAGTGCAAAAGGATTCTCGAAAAACTTCTTGAAGCTCCACGAAGAACCGATTGAAGCCGAATCCGACTCCTCGATGGACACTGAGTCGTCGTCAGAAGAATCCGAGACCGAAAAAATTGACAAGACAGCCCTTATAGCCGAATTCCTTCCCGAGGACACAGAAAGCTCATCCCAAATGAGCATCGATGAAGGAAGAGAGTCTTCGGAAGAAAGCAGCTCAACAGGGGAACATCAGAAGGCGACAAGGTAAGTCAAATACGATCTCTACCACCTGACCAAATGTTCAAATTTATAAAGTTATTAACTAAAGACTGTTACATGCCAGAAAAAGAAAATAAAGAGTTGAAATTAATTCTAGATAAATCTTGTCTGTTAGATGATTTTAAAAGATTAGAATTAGAAAATGATAAATTAAAATTAGAAAATGATAATTTGAAAATACAAGTAGATATTTTAAAAAATTATGCATGCTCAAATAATCAACATATTAGAAAATTTTATGGATTAAATTGGTACTTTAGATATCATAAGGGACAAATTAGAAACATTTAAAGAAATATGCCCCGAAGAAATTTCTAATTAATCAAGTTGGCTGGAACCTATATTGGTTCTAAAGTCTTGTTTTACTTGAACTTTAATTAAGATTTAGTGCTTTCAGCGAGAAAATTAAACGTTTAATTTCCTTATGAGACTTTGTCTAGAAGTGGTTAATAATCCAATAACCGAGAAGGCCTAGTGTCTCGCCATAGTCTGAAGCCAAATATTGAAATAAAATGTTTAATTGACTAACTGATAAAGCATTAAATTGAAATTAGATAATGCTTTAAAAAAGTCTTTTCAAACATTTTTTTGGAAATTACTCAAATTCTTTTTACAAAGTTCTCTAAACCTAGAAATTTCTTTTGTAAAGTTTTTAACTTAGAAATTTTCTTTCTGCTTGAATTTTACTTAGAAATTTTTCGAAGTTTAAAGTTTCTAAAATTATTGCAAATTCTTTTTGGTGATATCAAAAATAATCTTCGAATTTTTCAAAATTTTCAAAGTTATTATCCTTAGACTTGTTGTGATACCTCATTTTTTATGTGATCAAAGAGGGAGAAGAAAAATATTAAGTCTAGGGGGAGATAGATCAAATTTTTGCACTTTCATGTAAAATTTATTACTCTTGATTTATGTTGGTTTACCCTATCTTAACTTGGGTTGCTCACATCAAAAAGGGGGAGATTGTTGGAACCCAGGTTGTTTTGATGTGATCAAACAAGTTAAGTTAGGTCCTGTAGTATTTTTGACCCTGTGTCTAAGTGGGCAAGAACTTAGGAACACAGGAAGTCGAGCAGAAGACGCGGCTAGCAAGAAGGACAGCACGGGAGAGAGAGCCGACGAACTTGGTGCGTCTGAGGGACGACGTGCTGCGGAAAAGTACATCGGCGAACGAGAAGGGAGCGTGTAGTGTTTCCTAGGGACGAGAAGCCGGAGCAGAAGATTCCTCGAGCCAGAGACGCAGCCAACGAGAAGGTCGGCACGGGAGAGAGCTGACGAGCTAGGTGCGTCCGAGGGACGAAGAGCTGCGGATGAGTACCCTAGCGGACGAGAAGGAAGCACGCTACGATTCCGAGGGAGGAAGCCTGCTCGAGAAAGCCGGAAGTTGGGTTCGGATGAGCCCTATTCTGGATGGCCGAGATCACCCAAGCAAGCGGAGACGAAGCGGAAGACCCGGACCGAGGCGAGCTGAACCAGAGCAGAGGGCCCGGACCAAAAAAGTCAACGAGGTTGACTTTAAGGGTCCGGGAGCCCGGAACCGAGTTTCTATCCACTCGACGTGGATGTTGACCGTTGCATCGAGGATAAGATTTTATCCCGCTCCAGGCGACTTGGGTGATCTCGGCCATCCAAGTCGTGAACTTTCAGGCGCCCCGACGCTATAAATATTGCCTTGTTCCATAAGCTTTTACAACAACAAGCAATTTGATATTCAACACTTGTACGCTTCTCTTGTTTAGTTTAGCTTCTCATTTTCTGTGCTTGAATACTGTAAGAGGCTTCTCCGCCTGAAGGAGATCTTTATTGCGCTTCAACTTCCTTGGATTAACAACCTCCCCGGTTGTAACCAAGTAAATCCTCGTCTTTCTATTTATTTAATTATTTATGCAAGTGTTTGTTTAAGTTATAAGTCTGAGAAGGGTATCTCTTTTAAATTGTGCAGCGATATTTCTAGCCGGCCAACCGAGGTCCAACAGAAACGACTAATATCACCTTGTGTTGAAGTAATACAAACACTTACACTCCTCCCCAATATTGTTGCAATTGTTAAGCCATTTCCACTAGCACCAATTCAACCTCTCCCACTAGCACTAACTATATTACCACTATATCGTATATTTTGCTCATACTCGTATTAAGTTTGAGAGATTATAAAAGTTGTTAAAAGTTCTTTATCGTTTGGAATACCTTCACCACGACCTTCAAGATTCTCAAAAGACTTGTCTATCAAAAATTTCACATTGCTATTGTTGTTTGTACTTTAACTCTTTTTTGTCATCAAGTTTCTCCTTCATTGCGATGAATTTCTTGAGAAACTTTTGGACACTTAAAACATCTAAATATTTACAACCAAGATGTTTTGGCCATGTGACTCCACTGCCATGTGACATGGTCCATGTCAATCATATCATAATAAAAACTGGCCAATGAAATTGATTCTCTAATCAATATGTGTCTCTAAACTAGATCATTAGACTATTATTTTGGTGTCATTTGTCTACTATGCATTACAAAAAAGTTAAGAGTAGCAAAAAGATGAAATAATTCACAACAAATATCCATAATTATAACATTGATAAAATTAATATGGGAAAATTATCTTATTCATAAAGAATCACAAGAATATTTAATTTTAACAAAAATACTAAATAAATAAAATGAATATCTTCATATATGAATTTATTCAAAACTTTTGAATAATTATTAAACTGACATAACACAAAATTTATCTAAAGCTCATGAGAAACTTTTGAGCATAAATTTCTCGAGAAATTTTTTGACACAAAATATTTAAATATTTACCAACAAGATGTTTTAGGTGTGTGACACCACTCTCGTGTCCAATCATAACGTAATATAAACATTGTCAATGAAATCGATTCTCTAATCAATGAGTCTCTAAGCTAAATCATGATATTACTATATTGGTGTCATTTGCCTACCTATGCATTACTAAAAGATAAGAGTACCAAAAAGATAAAATAATTCACAACAAATATCCATAATTATAACATTGATAAAATTATCTTATTCATAAAAAATTACAAGAGTATTTAATTTTAACAAAATTACCAAATAAATAGAATGAGTATATCCTTATATGAATATTATTTAAAAATTTTTAATAACTATTAAAACTGACATCAAATTTTTATATAAAGCTCCTGATGCTAATAAATATGGAGATTAATAAAACTAAGAGTTTAAATATAATTCTATAAAAATTATTAAAGAGTCAAAGATTATTTTAAAAATTGTTAATCATATTTTAAAGTTGTTTGAAGGTTTTAAATAATTTTTAAAATATATTAAAAGTTTAGAATTTTTAAAACTTAATTTAAACATTAAAATTATAGTTTAGAAATATAATTAAAATAGAATTTATTAAAAAAAATTAAATTATATATTTCTTAAAATGTTAAACAATTAAATATTATTTACTATTTTTTAAATTATTTTCTATTTCTTAGAAAATTTCAAAAATTAAATATTTTATAAAAAAATAAATAAAAATTTTATTTAAAAAAATTAAAAAATAAATTGATTCATATGAATTTAAATTGATTGAAAAAACTTATTGAGTTTAAATTTTTCAACTCCAATATTTTTTATTTTTATTTTAACTTATTTATATTTTTAATTGCTTAAAAAATGATAACAAAAACCAACGTTTATAATTTTGAACAATACCAGAATTTCGATTTAGGACCGAAATAGTATGATAAGATTAAGAATTATATTAGTGGAAAACAAAAACGAACATTAAAAGGTAAGTAAATAAAAAATAATCAATGAGAGGAAAGGAAGGAAATAAAATAAAATAAAGAAAAAGAGAAAAGGGGAAAAATATTGAAAGAGAAAAAAGAAAAAAAGTATTAAAAAAGAAAGGAATTAGTAGAAAAGAAAATAAATATGAAAGGGAAAAGTAATCAATTGGTAGGAATGGGAAGTAAAAAACAGAGAGAGAAAATGGGAAAAAAAAAAAAGGAAATGACTAGGAAAGGAAAAATATTAATAGCAAACAAAATAAAATAAAAAACAATGGGATTAAAGAAAGGGGGGAAAACAAAATAATAGAATGACTTGTGAAGACTCACCGCAAAGTCCCTACGAGCTCGCAGAGGCTCATAGTCTCACAACTCACAAGGCTATGTGACCTCGCGAAAGGCCCCATGAAGGCCCTAGCACCACGCTGCACACAGTTAGAGTTTTGGCAGATGATCTAAACCTCGCCATCCGTCGTCGTTGATATTCTCTTTGGATCTTTGTCGAATCCGATGTTGTATCAATTGGTGCACAAAATGATAAATTTCGTCCATGTCGTACAACACAATTTTAAACCTTGACAAAAACATAAATCTATATTAATTATTAGTTTAGTTAATTAATGATTGATATATGTAATATATATATTTATATAGTTGTGGTTTATAGGATTTTCCCTCTAGTGAGAAACGGACCTAAGAATGTTCGTCGTATGGATAGACCTCCATGAGCGCTTCTCAGTGGGATCGGGCTGATTACCCCAAGATTTGTCGGTTTGAATAATTGGATATCTCGTGCCAACATAAAAAAAAAGAGCGATATTAATTATATCACCATTAATGGTTTATATCACACATGTATAGCTTATAACAATTAATAACACTAATCTATAGTAATTATTTTTAACACTATTATAAATTTATATTACAAATTTTAATTTAATGGTTTAATTAAAACCATTATATCTAAATTATTTTTCCTAGAATCCCTCATCTCGTTTCTCTCACGATTTCCTTCTATTTTTCTCCTCCCCGAGTTGTTGGCTTGATAGTCGCGATTTAGTTGGCGACCATCAGTGATCGTTGATCCACCTACTATCTTTTCTTCCCTCTAAGACTCCAAATACATCAAATTATCAAAATCTTACCTATGCATATTGCTAAGAGCAAAAGAGTTGTCATCCATCCTCGTCATTGAATCTCTCTGGCCAATTGCTACTGTTGGACAAATTTTCAAGCATTTATAACCATGCATTTTGATTTCCCATGATTGATAGAAATTTTCTACAATCGACAAAAGGAATCAATTCAAATCCTTTTATCACGCTCTGTGCCGGAAGCAAGCACACGAGGACGCATGCAAGCATATTAGTCCCATGCCAAAACAATAAAAAAAACTATCCATTTCGAGCGGCATGATTGCCACAGAAATCCTTAGTTCTATCATCTCAAATCTATTTCAGATGACTTAAACACAATTCAATCAACTTGAGTGGTTAAGATCCAATCTCCAATAGTCTATTTTTCAAAGTCAACAAAAACTTATTTGTTTTCATCAGTTGGTTAGCTAATCATGTCAAACCACTTCAGACAACTCAAAATAGAACCTTTATATTCTAAGTAGAAAGTTGTTAGTCGACTTCCTAGTCAACTCAAGTACTGACTCAATTGAAAATTGTTTCAGTCAACTGAATTTGCTCTAGATTGAGCTCACTAGTCAAATTTAACCCAGGACAACCTTTTCCTTAAACGGACACATTTCCAAAAAAAAAAAAAATCAAGATTACATCCCTCATAATCTTACATCTTGCATGCCAAGAAATCTCACCTTTGAATTATCTTTCACTTGGCAAGAGATTGCACATACGGATCTTCTTCCGTTTACCAAGAGGCATCACCTTTGGATCTTTTTCATTTACCAAGAGATTTCACATTTGGGTCTTCCTCTGCCAACAAACCTTGCTTCTAGATTTTCAGCAATGGCACTTGCACCATTTCTAGTCAACCACATTGTTTTAAACATTTTGCCAACACATGTTGCACTTCTCCATTAGCCAAGGCTATTAGATTTCTCTATCTGCCAAAGACACCTGCTAGACTTCTCCATTGTCACGACCCCTTGAACTTCTTGGTTTTTTGAACACAACTTCTTCATATGCCACTATCTATTGAACTTCTCCATCTGTTGGGACCTATTAGATTTTTCCATCTACCAAAACCTATTGAAGTTCTCCATCTGCCAACACCTCTTGAAATTCTCAATCAAACAACATCTATTGTACTTCTCCATCTGCTAAGACTTTTAAGATTCCTTCATTTGCCAACATCTCCCACTGCCAAGACCTCTTGACCTTCTCAATCTACCAACACCTCTCGAACATATCATTTGTGCTTGTTCTATTTCAATTAAATTTCCTCCAAATCCGAAACTGAACAACTTTTACTATGAAGTAGGACAAAATCAAGCAATTTTTGCTATGAAGTAGGACAAAAACTGAGCAACTTTTGTTGTGGAGTTGAGCAATGCAATGGGGAATGAACTAAAGGGGTTTAGGGAAGGTACAGAGTGGTAGTCATGACTGGAACTTGCTAACCTCTATAGTGTCAACACAAGTCATGAAAAAGACATATTGGCCTGGTCAACATTGAAGCTACAATTTAATCCAGTCTTAATTCCTCAACTGATAATAAGTTGTTAATGAAGTGCCAAACAATATTTGCAACCCCATTTACTCAAAGAAAGGTAAAGATTTTGTTGATAGGGAATCAAAGTCCGGAAATAACTCTAAAGATCATCAAACTGGAAAAATAATCTATAGGCATGATTCTCCTGGAAGAAAAATAAGATCTGTACATTCTATCACTGTAATATAAAGGGTAAATTCAAGCCGAGTAAGTTCGAGTTCATTTTCAACATAAATTGCATGAGCCCAGTCAGGTCATTATGAAGTATTAGGCTAGGACTGCAAAGCCTACTGTAACCCAATTTTACTGATATAATATGAGAGTATCAAGAAGGTTCCAAATAAAGTTGCTGCCTTCATAGAAAACTGAAATTGTGTATCACAGATTAGCTAACAAGTTCATTGTAAAACAATTGACATAAATATAGTTGCAGTACGGTTACTGGGTATTTGAGGGATGAACCCCACCAGAGAATCCCATTATCACTAAATTTACAGCTAGTGAATCAACCAATGTTCCCAAATAAACTGATTATTCAGTCAGGGCAGTGTGGGCCCATTCATTGGGGTTTTTCCCACCCATATCTAGGAGAGCAAAGCTCATTATGGTGAGTCAAACCAAGTAGAACATGGGCGATACACATGGTAATTTATATTCCTGGTAAAATAAAGGTACATTTGCATTTACCTTCCTGCAGCATGAAGCAATTCTGCCAAATCAGTCCTCATTTTCTCAAACAAATTGTCATCTACAGACATATATTTTGTATCTCTGATTATCTGGAGACCACCTTCATACATGGAAATTGCTTCATTCACATCTCCTATAAAACCAGAAGGTTTAGATAGAGGGAGTAGATGGCTGTTATCCCTGTAAAATAAGTTAAAACTTTAGCATAACTAAAACAATGTAAGGAGAAGTTACCCTTTGCACACATAGCATATGCCAAAGAGCACATAGCCATTCCCACCCTTCCATCAGTTTCTCCGTACACTTTCCTGTAAATATCTACGATTCTGGGAAATAGAACAGAGAGTAAGTACCAAAAAACCAAAACTATTGTGATATTTAAATGACTTACTGCTTAGAAAAAAGGCAAAGTGAGATTTTCCAAGAACGATGTCTTATTAGTTAATTGCTGATGCACATGGAAACCAGTTTTGTTGTTTCAAGAAGCAAAGTTTTACACAATGCATTAAGATTGTGAAATTTCCTAATTGAAAGAAACTATGTAGCTTCCAATATAAAATAAATCTTATTTGTATTTTTGAGCTCATTTTAGTGCATAAAAATAGCTAATGTAAAAGCTGGCATGCCCTTTATCCATCAAAGAGAATTGAACGCTGAACAATGTCCATTAATTCTCCATCTACAAGTAAACTTTCTTATACTAGTGGTGACTGCAAAAGCTACAAAAATAGACTGGTAAATGCATAGAAAGCTACAGAAAAATACTAATTACCAATTTTCACATATATCTGGTTACACCTGAAAACCTACTGTCATTTGTAGACAGACATCATAATAAATAACAAATAGGGCAGTTGTTTTTACTTTTTATGTTTCCACCATTCATAGTTCTGAAGAGACCTTAAAGTTCTATCTGGTACTTACCTCTTGAAGCAACTTACAGCATCTGTTGCCTTTCCTTCAGTGATTAAAAGATTACCAAGCACTGATAAAGGAACCGCAAGTTCTTCATTTTCAGTTCCCCTCTCATTCTCCAGAATATAAATAGCCCGACCATAAAGTGCTACAGCTTCTGAGGCTCTTCCAGTAAGACCAAATGCTTTTGCCATTCCCATAAGAGGTGTTATGTTAAAAGGATTGTTGATTCCTGTAAAGAAAATTCTCTCACATGATATTTATCCTAATGCCTCATTTTATAATAATTATTTTCTGAAATATGGAATATCTACTACATTGGCTGCAAGATGCTAATTAAAACTTATGATTCTTGGATGCTGAATTGTATTCAAGTTTGAAAAATTGTCACACTAGTGATGGTATAATACCGATTGTGTGTGAGAGGTGATTCCAGGATGTTGAACTGTCTTCAAGTTCAAATAATTTTATCAAACCAATGATGGTATTATAACGATTGTGCGTATGAGGTGATTGGAAATATCTTCCAGCTTTGTCAATCTGAAAGATGATTATATGTTTAGGTTTAGTTCAAACTTCTGTAGATAATTTAGGAGACTTGCTCCAAATCATGCCAGATGTTTATCCAGAATCATATTGAAATTTTGCTTAATATTAATACTGAGAAATTGTTTAAAATTATGTTCCTTCATATTGTGTTAACTAAATTTAAAAACTCAAATTCTAGGAGGCACCCTTTATTCCTAGTGTCTAATGTCTACATGAGGGTGTTTCACTTCCACTCTTATTCCATATCCCTAATCAATCTACCCTTGCATTTCAAAACAACATGCTCCCAATCCAAGAGAAAGTAGTGGAGTTATTATCATGGTTATAAATGTAGTTGAGGAAAGCAAGATAAGCCCAAGTGCGCTCATTATAATAAAATCAGACATGTAAAGGATATATGTTGCAGGTTCGTCCTTGGTGAGGAAGAGGGAGGTGAATAGATGAACCCAAATTACCGATGTTCTTGGTAAACACATACTTGAATCAAGATTAGTGGCAAACACACAAACGTATTAGTATATCATGATAGACAAAGCAATAAAAAATGCATGTGTGGAAACCCTAAACCCTAACCCTATAACACAAATATTTAACATGCTTTGGAGCCTCGCTCCTACTTCACGGCTTATCCAAGATTCCACTAATTCATCCTTTACCACTAGATACTAGGGGTAAAGGTTATAGATCAAAGTTAAAGTTCACAACCTCAAAGGTTAACACATTTAACCTAACCAATAAGATTTTGTAAACTCTATCAATCTTTACCCTGCCTAGTCAATTAACTAAAAATAGTACAATAGTACTTCCCCAGGTTGATTAAGCTCAAATAAAAACTTTTTGTTCCCAATTTCATCGAGTAGAGGCTCTATCTAGTAGACTTATACTCATGTTTAAATGACTTCAGTTGACTAAAAAATATTGAGAAAAACTCTCTTAGCCAATTTGCAAACTCCATAAGTCACCTTAAGGTTCGGAAACTAAGTTGTTGGTAGAGATGACTTAAGTACCTTCCTAAGTCATAAGGTTTTTAAAAAAAATCACAGTGGCTCCCACTAGCTGGGCAATCACACATTCTATATATTTTACACACCTAAAAATAAAGACAAGATTACATCACCATAATACCAAGGTTTGAAATTTTGAGTCATAATGAAGTTTGGTTTAAATATACGCTTTTGATATTGCATTATACAATGCCGATACGGTTTCGATATTTTTTAAAATATAAATATATTAATTAAAAATATTTTTACTTAATATTTGATTGTTCTAGATGCTTACTATTGAGTTATATTTGAGATGTTAAATATTGAGTTCAAATTTTAATATGCTCTAGCGAAATGTTTGATATTTAAATGGAAGGTAACTCCAGGAAGATAAACCGAAGCCAGAGGACCCAAGGGCCAATAGCCCGGATTAAGAAACTTGAATGGTAGACATCATAAAACAAGTGAGAGAAAGGTTGGGCAAAGGATTCACCAATGCTCCTTGAGCCTGGAGGAAGACCTGAAGATCATCTAAGTTTGTATGCAATTATGTATTATAATCTTCAATTTGCTATTAGATTAGATCTATTGATGATATGATTGCCTAATTAGAGGTTTATCTACTTATTGCGTGATTGTTGGAGCCTTACAACTTTAAAAGGTACCTGAGTTGTGTTTATTAACCAATTTAAATCTCGGACCTTAGAATGAGTTTATAAGCAAGGTAAGAAGGTTGCTTAAGCATGTAAATCAACTAGATAATGATTTCCGCCAACTGAAGAAGGTCAGTGGACTATTGACCAAGGATTGAAAATTAACTAAATACAAAGTTTAGAAAAATAGAATATTTTATTTGATTAATAGTTGATTGGAGACAGTAGCAAAGAATTGAGATATAGTTATTGGCATCCAACATTCATGTTTTGGTTGTCCAATGACTCCAATCAATTGGAAAAGTGTTCCATTTTATTAAAGTTGCCTAATCAGATTTTCTAAATGAACATTAGAATTAAGGTCAAGGGTTTAAAAGACCTTAGAGAGCTTTTGGAAATATAACATTGACCGAACGATATCTCATTTCTTGTGCTTCATCAAGGTCAAGTGTCTAAAGAAATCCAAGAACTAGGGTGGGTAAGATTGAAAGCTTCGACTCTCAAACTTGTATTGAAAAAAATCTTGATTAGGATCGAGCTCATTGAGAGCTTGTGAAATCCCATTAGTATAGGTTAAAGTAGGTGTTTTAATGGTTTATCCTCAATTTGTACAATCTTACCCCATTACCTCGTGCAAAAAGGATTAGTAGAATCCTAGGGTGATGCACTAAATATCTTGTGTTCTAACATTAAATTTGGAACGACTAAGTTAGGAACACTAGATTCTATCATTCTTACGGCTGATGAATGTGTTTTAAGTTGTAGAGTTGGCGACATTAATTGAGACAAGTTTCTCAAGAAGCATCTTGCATACATTAAGACATTAAGAAATGATGCATCCAATCATGTTTGAGAGCTTGAAAATCTAAATGTTGAAGAGGATGGGATTAACCCATTCCAAGATGCTAGAAATCAAGCGTCAAATAGTAAAAAAGCTCTTTCTTGATGATATATTCAAGGAGCAATAATTTTCAATAGGATATCAATGTCAAGATGAACATCTTAAAATTTAAAGGAGAAGATTCATCTTAACCTATTCATTAATTAGCTCAATTCCATTGAGCAAGTCTTCAATTCCAAGGAAGAACACTATAAACATAAAATTAAACTACTTGCTATAAGATTACAAACTATGCTCTTACTTGGTGGAAAAATCCCGAGCATTAAAAAGATCATATAGGTAAGTCAAAGATTAAAGCATGGGAGAAAACAAAGGAAGTGCTTAAAAATAAATTCTTATTGGAGAAATATTTATAAGACGCCAACCTCAAGCTTTGTCTTTTATCTTACGAGAATAGATTCATTAGAAAATACATGGAGTCTAGTCACCTTATAATGAGATGTGGCATTTCTCAACCAATATAATAAAGTATAGGCCGTTATCTTGGTGAGGTAAGTCAAGACATATATGATGTCACCCATATTAATTACAAAGGTGGAGAGACAATTGAGGCATATAAGGTTTGACAATCTATGCCATTAGTGGAACTCAATCATTTGGTCATGAGAACAATTCTAATCGAGAATCATTCACAAAGCTAGTTCTCAAACACAAGTTGTTTTCTTCTTTTAAGCTAGACAAATCTACCACAAACAAGAGGTCTTCTTCATATTTTAGTCATGCTTCAAATGTTAAGGGTGTGTAATTATACTCCTTAGATCTTCACTGTTCCAGAAGAATCTATTGAAAAAGAATTTAGCATTTTTAATGTTTCTTAAACTCAAGATGACAAGGATTAGATTCAAAATGACAACTTTCATGTGAGATGCCCTTCTCATGAAAAAAATGCATTATGTTATCATTGTTGAAGTTGTGAGAATGTCGTTGAACTGAAGCATGGTATCATTCAAGAAGGTTGAGCATTCTCAACCTTATAATCTCTCTTGGATTCAAAAGGATGATATGTTAAAAAAGTAATAAAAGTTTCTCTTTATTTTTATTTTTTTACATGCTATTTTTTGCAAAAAAAAAAAGGAAGTATGGTACAATGGTACAATATCATACCTATGTATGCTTGTCATGTATTACTTTGTCTTTATGAAAACACGATAGAGCATTTATGCATGATAGTTAAAAGAATACATATTCTTTCACTAAAGATGGAGTTACAATCATTTTATGCCCATTTAAATTTATGCTCTTAAGAAAATAATCTACATCGATTCATAAAGCCTCTGGTTAAGTTATGTTGAAACTTTTTCATGATATTAATCTGGATAAAATTTCTTAGGATTATCCTCTTGTGTAGAACATTCAATATTAGATTGATCTTATTTAGGATTTGATAGTCAAACAAAGTGGCCTATCGTGAGAATCCTAAAGAGAGTAAAGAATTACAACAATAAAATTGGCAAGCATAATTTGAGGGAGCATTTTATGTTGTTCACACAATTCTTCTCACAAATAAAGATGGATCTTTCTAAATGTGTGTGGATAGTAGAGAAGTGAATAATATCACTGTCATTTTCTATTCCATGCCTTGATGACTTACTTGATCAACTTTATATTTTCTGAATTGAACATCAACCCGATCAAACCAATGATGAATGGAAAATGAATTTCAAAATAAAAGATAGATTATATGAAAGAATGAAGATGCTCTTTAGTCTTTCAAATGCTACTAGCACTTTTGTGTGACTGAAGAATCATGTTTTTTAAAAAAAAGTATTGACATTTATTTTTTATTTTGGTTACATTCTTGTGAATAGAAAAGACCTAGCGAAGCATATGAACATCAATATTTATTTTTTATGGCAAAATCTTTTTATGTTAACTTTGCACAAATTCTCATTCTCGAAAAATGACATTTATTAGGCCATCTTATCTCTTTGCGAGGCACTAAGATGACTCTTCTAAGGTGAAAGGCATACTCTTGTAGTTTTCTCTGAAACGCATCATAAAATTTTAGAAACTTTATTTGTTTTACTTCCTTCTATACTGATTTCATTAAGAACTTTAGTTCTATCATTTCTTCAATCATCAAATGCTCAAAGAATGGATATTTCAAGTGGTCAATCAATGGTCAAACGTGTTTGGACTCAAATGTTGGTGTTAGTCATTTTCAGCGTAGAAGCTAAACTTATTGCTTCCAAATTCTACATTATCATTTGTGCTTTAATACATACATTGATAATATCTTATTTCCAAAGAATTTAACCTTCTTCTATAATAGTAAAGCTTTGAAATACATTGATGGATGACATTAGTTAATTCTAGTAATGTCAAATGTGTAAAATTTCTTCAAGGATACTTGTTTCATCGAGTACACAACAGCTATTCTAAATAAAATAGACAATGCCCTAAATAGAAGACACTCTTTGCTTACAACTATGAGAGTAATGAATTGAGTCATTTGAAGTACTCAAAGAAATTTATTTTAAGCATGCTGTGACGAAGGTGTATTTTTTTGGTGACATTTAGGAAAGTATGCCAAGATGGCAGTTCTCAAATTTCTTGTGACAAAATGCTTTTCATTTCTCTTACCCATTCCTACTTAGTAGACATTCTAATCAAAATAAAAGTTCAGTAACATTTTTGTTACCATAATTACCTCAAGATGTGGTACTTTATATCAAAAGATATCAAACTTGTGAAATTGCTATAACACATTCCCAAACTACCACTCATCCATATCTAATGAACAAGGAAAAGATCCAATTATGGTGGCTGTTAATTTTTTTTTTTAAATGAATCACTTTGTTTCTTACAACAACTAATGCTTCTCATGTAGTTAAGCTTCAAAATGATAAATTATCGAAAGTTCTAAGAATTATTACATCTAACCAGCATTCAAGTTCATTAGATATTCTTGTTCACATTAAGGAGAAGCTTAGTACTTTAATTATGAATTTGAGGGAAAAGTACACTCTCAATTAAAACCTATATTAATATACAAACTACATAAATATTTGATATCTAAAAATATATAAATTATATTATAATAATTTAAATAATTAGTAGAAAGTGTATTAATGCAACTACTATCCAATTCCCTACTCAAGCATTTTAATGATTTTAAAGATGTTTGTAGTCTAAATTCTAGTTATTTTTTGATGGAGAATATTTTATACTTCAAAAAAAATCATGACTCATCATTCATTGGCATATTAAAGAAACTGCTTGGTAACTTTTTGATAACTTTGTGAGGAATAATGTTCCTGGAATAAGATTCCCTAAGATAAGTGTATTAGTGAATCCATAAATAAATATGATGCTAATAGATGCTATACTCAATTGGACAAATAATACATTTTGTAACCAAATATTAAGCACTTACCAAACTTTCGCTCTATGATCTTGAGACCTCTTGCATATAAAGAAACTGCTTGGTCAAACTTTCCCAAAGTAGTGTAACCACTTCCCATGTGCATCAATATTGAATCCAATAAGAGTGTGTCATCATGTAGATCATCTACTATTTCTTTCAACTGCAAGTCATAAAAGTTCATTGTAAAACACCAAGAACATTGTAGTAATAACTATATTCTTTATCAAAGAGATTAGTCCTCTACAATCTACATAGCCTTCATATAAAACAAAGAATTATTTGTCCTAAAAAATTGAGGTGATATTATTCAATAATTTGAATTGCAAGCAGTTAGCAAAGCATCTCATAGTGGCAGTTGGCGAATTAATGTTCACCATGTAGATACTACAATTTGATCATAATGCAAGTGCAGTTTGGAAACAACAGTACCATATTCAGCAGATGCTCGGCATTTTTTAAGTCACCTGCACCTATGAACCCTAATGCTAGGGTATCAAGAATAGCAGCTTGTTCTATGCCCCTAAAGCCACCATTTATCTGCTCCTCTACTGCTGCATAATTTGCTTTAAGTAGATTTAAAGCATCATTGATATGCCCCTTCTCAATCTTGGCTCTAACTTCAAGAAATAGATTATTTAGCTGTATCTCAAATTCATTCATCTCATTCAGTGAAGTAGTTGGTCCATCAAGGACATTTGACCTGCTAATATAAGATATTCTTTAATCTCAAATTTATAAAAGGCGGTTTAAAATAACCATCTTATCAATACACTTATTAAAGCTAAATTTGTAAAAATACATTCCACATGAGTTTCAAATTCCCATTCAATGTCTATAAGCTGGTTGGACAAGGAACAATAAAAGTCTGAACTTAAGTTTAAACTGAACAAAATTCTGTCTTGGAGTCACAGAAACCAGAGCTCCATAATAGTTAGTGTCATGAGAAGTTATAGAGAATATAAAATATGAAAGTTTATCTCAGCAATCTATACACATTATATATTAACAGGAATCAGCAAATGATTATGAACTATCCTTGTATGGGTATTTCCCAAATGAATGAGCATTATTACTCCAACCCTAACTTGACACAACACTAATAAAAACACAGCCACGAAAAAGGCTTAGCAAGCATACCTAATATTAACATGTTTGAACAGGTTACAGGACATAAAATACCAAATAAAAAGTATCAATTTAAAAGAACTCAAACAAAAGAACACATGTCTTCTATTTTTCCTAGAATTTTAAAAAAAAATACTTTTGCATGAATAGAATATTATGAGTATGTGTCAAATAGTTGGTGGAATTTGTTGGAGCTTTCGTCCTCCACTAAAGTTAGTCGTTAAGTATTTTCATAAGTTGGGTAAAGGGTTTAAGTTAGATTTGTTGCATATCTGATACATATGTGAAGTTACGCAAGATCTGCCATATATACAGGTCGACTTGGCATGGTCAATGTGTTTGTTGGCTTGATGGCTCAAGGTCCATGGAGATTGGAAAAGGTTGCCACTGGCAATTGAGAGATCACGGGACAAAATTAGTGGAGATCAAAGAAGGATGCACTTGCATCTGAGTCATCTAAGGATTCGCATGAGGAACATCGAAGCGACATAAAGCATAGGATGTGAACTACGTAGATGAATGCGTGAAGGATGACATTAAGAGGAGCCGAGAACTCAAGACATTGAGGGGCATAGCTTAACGAGAGAAGACCTCAAGGCTTGAAGAAAGTCCACTTGAGATGTGAGTGGAATGACTTGTATATATTTCTCTAAAAAGTAGGAGAAATGTAAGATTTGCACACAAAAAATTCTTAACTCCTGGATTATTTGGACCCCATTTTTGATGTTGACAAGGGGGAGAAGTAGGCAATGATAAATCACGACCTAAAATTAATCCAAATTGGAAAGTTAATCGAAGGAGGAGCCTAGGACTAGGTCTTTGATTTGATTCAACATTGCCTTTATTTGATTTGCATTATCTTTATTTGATTCTGCATTAATGCTTATTTTCTTGTTGATTTTCCCTAACTTAAACAATTTGTTGCCAAACATCCAAAATGGGAGATTGTTGGTACCCAAATAGTTTAACCATAAATTTTGATGTTTGGGCAGAGGGTGTGCAGGGCCCCCCCTTAGGAACACATATTGGCATACCCAATAATTCTAGGTTAATGAAAATACGGAGAAGAGAGATATAGGATACCCAAGGAACCAAAGGGCAATGAGTCTCGAAAGCAAGTACACCTAGAGAAGAAGACATAAGCAAGCGAAAAGGATGGCAGGTGCAAGTTTTACAAAACGACGGTTAAATCTATTATATTTTATAGACCTAGATGTTAGACTATAAATCGAGTACACGAGTGGAAGATAAGAATCACAAAGATGAGGATGCTAAGGTAGTGTGGACATACGATGATGGACATATGAGAACGCTTATTGAGGGAAACTCTGAGATACACATTTACGATGGTATAGAGAATTACTTAGGTAACCAATAAATGCCCCCATTTAGTTGATGTGAGATTATGACAAATGACAAATATACACATTAATCGAGAAAAAGAGAGACTAAAAAAATTTGATTAGAAATATTAAAACAATAACAACCAAGCCTTATCTCACTAGGTGGGGTCGGCTATATTTATCTTTTTACATCATTGAACTCTATCTCCTACTATATTATCATCTATGCTCAAATAAATTTTATCTTATTTTATTATTACTAATCAAGTATTTTTTTATCTTCCTCTTCCTCGTTTGATATGTGTGTTTGTCATAGTTTCACATCGCCTAACTAGAGCATTATTGGTCGTCTAAGTATATGTCTGTACCATTTTAAACGTGCCTCCCTATGCAACTTCGACTTTCTCTCTAATGCTCTCATTTCTTATTATGTCCACTCTCGTAGGTCCACACATCCACCTTCATCCTCATCTCTACAACTCTCATCTTCTGCTCATGTGCTCGAGTCATAGCTCAACATTCAGCTTCATATAACATAGCAGGTCTAACTATAGTTTTATAGAACATTCCTTTAAGTTTTAAAAGTACTTTACGATCACATAAAACACTCGACGTTCTATTCCATTTCAATCATCCTACTTGTATTCTATATAAGACATCTCTTTTAATCCTCCATCGTTTTGTAAAAATGATCCTAAATATTTAAAACTCTCGATTCCGGACAAATAGTCATTTCCTATCTTAACAATTGTCTCATTACATCTAATATTGTTAAACTTAAATTCTATATATTCTGTTTTTATTCTACTAAGCCTAAATCTTTCCCTTTTAGTGTTTCCCACCAAGTCTCTAGTTTAGCATTTACTCCTTCATGTGTTTCATCTACCAAAACAATATCATCTGCAAACAAAATGCACCAAGGTACTATGTCTTGAATGTGTGTAGTGAGTTCGTCCATATTTAGTGTAAAAAGATAAGGTCTTAAAGTTGATCCTTGATATAACACTATCTTTATTGGAAATGTTTGAGTTACTCCGCCAAAGTCTTTACTCTGGTCGTTACATCCTTGTACATATCCTTAATTAGTTCAATATATGTTATGCTAACACCTCTCTTTTCTAGAATTCTCCGTATAATTGCTGACTCTATCATAAGTTTTTTCTAAGTCAATGAATACCGTGTCTAGATCTTGTTTTTGCTCTCGATACTTTTCAATTAGTTGTCTAAGAAATTATATAGCTTCTATTGTCGACCTTCCAGACATAAACCCAAATTGATTTTCAGTCATCATGGTCTCTTTCCTTAATCTTTTTTCTATTATTTTTTTTTCAAAATTTTATAGTATGACTCATTAGTTTAATACCCCTATAGTTTGCACAATTCTGTATGTCTCCCTTATTCTTATATAAGGGAACTAGAGAACTTCCCCTTCATTGATCAAGCATTTTTTTCATTTTCAATATAATGTTAAATAATTTTGTAAGTCATTCAATATCTTGTTTCTTTAAGCACTTCTATAGCTCTATCGGAATATCATCTGGTCCAACGGTTATTCCATTATACATCCCATTTAAAGCTTATTCTACTTCTGAAGTTTGAATTCTACGATAAAAATTTAAATTTCTATACGCATTTTACCTACTTAAGTTAACTAAGTTACGTTGATCAACTAAACCTTCATTAAAAAATTAATAAAAATACCTCTTCCACTGCTCTTTTATTTCTCCATCATTTACTAGTATCCTATTACATTCATCTTTAATACATTTTATTTGGTTAAGATATCTTGTATAAATATCTCTTTCCTCTTCTTTTGTATCCAATTTTTAATATAATCGTTCAAAAATTTTATTCTTTGCTTTATTCACAACTTTCTTAGCCTCTTTCTTGGCTATTGTATATTTATTTAAGTTTTCCTCGTTCTTACAAATATATAATTCCTTATAAACTGTTCGTTTTCCTTCACTTTCTCTTGTACTTTCTTATTCTACCACCAAGATTCATTATTTAGTGGTGTATGTCCATTTGACTCACCGAGTACACTTTTAGCTACTATTTTCAACCTTGATACCATCTTATCTCATGTCGTATTAGAGTCACCATATATTTCACCTAATACTTGTACTCCTACCTTCTCCTTAAATATATTTTGTTTCTCATTCTTTAACTTCCACCACTTAATTCTAGGAGTCATATATATTTTCATTCTATTGATATTATGTTTGAAGCGTATATTCAATACTACTAACCTATGTTAGGTAGTTAAGCTTTCTCCAAGGATGACCTTGCAATCTTTAAAAATGATAAAACAAGATAAAATTTATTTAGATATAGATAATTTAGTAGAGGATCGAGCCTAATATGATAGGAGGATCCATATAGACGTCGTCATTTAGTGGGATAAAAGCTTGGTTATTGTTGTTATTGTAACCTAATAAGGATTAAAAAGTTATGAAGAAAGATTCCAATTGTTTGGGAAGAGAGATTTTAAAAAAGGAGGCACCAATTTCTAGTTATTAGGGCCTTAAGGATGAGTAAATATCGATTAACCTATAAATTAAATTTTCCACTCTTATTAATTCCTAGAAAATTCATAAATTATGCACAGCAGAAAAGCATAATGAATCAACATATATCAATCACTAACACAACGATGTATGTGAATCAGAACTCTCATTCGTACTCCACACCCTATAACTCATTAGTGAGTCACTCTTGAAAGTTCACTAGCTTTCTCTTGCTTGAATAAGAAACTTCTTACAACAATCTTCTCATACAAAGATTTACAGCAAGCAAAAAACTCTAAGTTATTAGGTAAAAGAGAAAGGTTCTAAATATCATACCATCAATATATTTTCACTGCCCTTCACGCCCTCCTCTTAGTTCTCCTCTTATAATCTTCAATCTTCTTCCGCTTTTCTTCTCATTTTATTGTTTTGTTATTGATCAATCGACTAGATCGATATTTACCTAGTTGTGGACTACCTCAGTCGATTGATCCAGTGTAGCTCCTAGGTCATCCGACACTTGCAACATTATCATGTCAGATCAACGATTCCTTTTGGCTTTCTTGTTATGCCAACAACCAATTGGAATTTAACATCGAACTCAATAAGTCAATCGACTACCTAGTCAACTAGGCTCCAAACCAAAACCTTTTTTACATGCCACCAAGACTAAGTTGACTTCATAGTCGACTAAGCTCATAACTCAACCAGAACCCACCATAAACTAATCAAACTCAATCAATGGAAGAGGATTGCTCAATCGATTGGGCTCACGATAAAAAATTTCTATTTGAGAGCTATCAAGCATGACTCTCCTTAGTCAACTTAGCTAACCAGCCAATTGACTCAACTATGATCTACTTAATGATTGAGTCTTTACTTAAGTTGAGATATACCCTCTTCAAAGGATAAGTCTCTCTAACTCTCACAGTTCATGCAAGAGTTTATCTTCCATAATTTGACTTTGTCACTAAGGTTATTTCCTACTAAGTTACTCATCCCCAGTATGCAATGAGCTAGACTCACTCTACGTGGTTCTTTACTTAAATATCATTCACGCTTCACCTACATAGTTTGCCTTCTTCCAACTTCAATCAACTATGTGCCTTGATGCTTTCCATCCTGCAATTCCTCAAATATCCCATGTCATTCTTCACTCTCTCTAGTGGACCTTAGGCCACCAACTCAACTGACTTGATTACCCCAAGTCAAGCTCCATGAGCTGCAGCACCACCTTAATGTTTCTTCTTTTACGATCCCTCGAATGCTTGATGCAACCAACTTGGTCGCACTAAATCAAGCTCCACGAGCTACTCTAAGACCACCTTAATGTTTCTCCTTGAGCAGTCCCTCATATGCTTAATGCAACCGTCTCCAAAATCCACCATACCTTTATGACATTGTCTATATTGCCTTGACCATGTCAAATCATCATCCACACTCCAACCTTATCGAGTCACAAGCTTCAAAGTTTTATATGTGTATTGCCAAGTTTTTGCACAACTTAACACATTAAATTATATGCAATGTCTAACTTATACCCTTTGATTAAACATAAAACATCAAGGTCGAACCTAACCACTGAGAGCATGATTATACCAACACTAGTACACTAGTGTGGTATGAAAAAGCGAATGAGATTTTATCTTTGCAATTGGGATAAAGTAAGAGAGACTACTCGTTAAGGAGAAACAAAGGAAGAATTATGTCATACAAAGGGTTCTTACTACTTCTTTTTACATGCAGGTTCTTTATTTCAATTCTATTAATCTTATGTTAAAGTCATCATATAATTCATTCATGCTTATATTGGAACTCAACCCCTAATCTATGTTTTAGAATGAATTATGAGAGGTTAAATAACAACTTTTGCTAAAAAAAGGCATATATTAGCGAAGTATAAGGGATAAAGATTGTTTCTCAATCTTTTAAACTGGCAGCCTATCAAGTGATCTATTTGTCAAGAATGTATACTAGGCGCAGTTCATGCATCATGTGGTTTGAGGAGAGTAGTACAAGAGAGAGGATTTAGGTTGTTATTATATATGTGGCTACAAGATTTTGAGAAAAATCTCAAGCTCGACTCTTGTGTAGTTGGGTTGCAGGTCATGCATCTTATGCATACTATTTTAGGTCAAGAATCTCTACCTATAAGCCATGTGTAGCACTAACTAACGTGAATTGCTACTACAGCACAAACCCATAAGTGTTGTAATTTCTCTGACATACTTCACAAGGTGAAAAATCTCAGACACTCAGAATAGTCATCAAGAAAAACCCATAATATTCAGAAATGCCTAGGATAGTCTACACTCGTTGTAAACTTGGAAATTAGGTAGCACAACTACATCAACATGCACATATAAGGCCTAGGGCAAGTAAAATTGGACATGACATACCCCAACTTGCATAAAAAATAATTAAAAGATAGAAAATGCAAAATTTATACAAGACAATGGGTCAAAATGTGTCCTTTATGCCTATTTAATAAAAATTTTAAAAATTTAATAACCTTTTACATTATAAAAAAGTTTGGTAATTTTGATTAATCTAGCATCATATTAATTGTTTTTTTAAATATGATTAGTATTATTTTATATTATTTGAGATGACCAGTTCATAACATGATTAATAAGGCAGCCCGGTATAAAATGCTTACCTCTAGTATTGAGCTATGTTGTGCTAGCATTGGATTACACGCCTTGTCTCACTAAGCCCGACAAAGGGAAGCGTGGAATACATGTTAAGGTGGCTAACTTAAAACCAACATGAAAAGGACCAAGCGCAACGAAGACACTTCAAAATTGAGACTAATGATAGGGAGATAATAGGTCATGATAAATATTGTACAGAAACCATTTAAAGTTGAAAAGCAATGGTTTGAAAATCACTTGCCAAAAGCACATGGATGATTAGACCGATTGGCAACCAAACCATTATAAATTGAATTAGTAAATTGTTTTCATCATTTGTATGTTCTTGTTTGCTTATTATCGTTTTATTCAAATCTGTCCAATACTGTAACTGAGATATAAATCAATAGATAAATTCAATTCATGCAATATTCATGCTAATTTTCTTGACCTAATATAATTTACCATAGCTTTCTTATAATTTAGAAGTTATGGTCTTATTTATGCTTTGTCTATGTTAATTTAAGTCTACATATAATTCTCTCCTGTCAAATGGTAGCATCCACAAGTCACGAGCTAAATTTCTGGAAAACAATGTTCAAAAGATGCTACATGAATCAAAAATATGGTTGTGAACCAATATCCAAGGGATCAACTTCGAGATCTTATTTACAATGATCTATAATACTATTAGTCTACTACTAATGATGCACATCTAGGAGCATCAGTTTATGCCTTAGTCATAAAATGTGGATTTTATTTTCTACATAATTCAGTCAATGAGACTAACCAAAATGTGAACCACTGTTGGAAATGGATTTGTGTGACTAATTAATTGAATAAGAACATAAACGAGTTATTTCACAAGTAAATCATCATAAATCAATTTCAATAAATTAATGCCTAAAACTATTCAAGTGATGAAAGAAATCATAAAAATTATCATGTTAATCTACTTTGATCCAACAAGGGCATAAGCTTATACAGGAGAATAGTTTATGAAGGTGAATGCATGAGAGTTAACTCGAGTGTACTTGAATGTTAATTCTTGTGAAACTAAATAATATGCATGAAGGATTTTTTTTCAATCCAATTTGCTTGAGAAAAATTGTGAACATTGAGTCACAATTTGGATTGCATCAAGGCTTAAATTTTACTTCAAGCCCAAGCAACGAGAAAAAAGTAGTTGCGATTAATCAAATGATCGAACGATAGAATGACCTCACTAGTGCAGAAGAGGAGGGATGCATCTCCTTTGCACGCGGCTTGCGTAAGTGTGGAACAATGTCGTTTGGCGCTAATTGAAATAAAAAAAATGATGAAAAAGAAAAAATAAAGGACTAAATTGAAAAGTTATACTCTGTTTTATGCCCTTTTGCCCCTTGGCTCGTATCTTTTCATACATTGGGGCCACCCCTTCATTAGTATATAACAAACCCTTCTTCACTCTCAAGTCACTCAATTCTTAAGTTTTAAAATCTACTGTTGAGTTGTTCTCCTCCTTTGTCCTCTCTAAGACTACTAAAGGTATTGAAAGTTTGTTAAAACTCAAAATTTTGAGCGCTCTTATTTTGAGTTGAAGGTCATTATATCATAGGAGCCAATTGCCAATAAATCGTTACCAATTAGGCAAGACAATATTGTCTTAAAGAGAAATGGTTCGATCCATGGCCTTACCATTTATCCAAATATCCAAATGGTTCGATCCATGGCCTTACCATTTATCCAAATATCCAAATGCGTGTCAACAACCCAAAGGGGTTACTTGAAAACTGACAACTATAAGTCAGTAACAATTATCCTGAAGGGATGAATTGACTAACTAGCAAGGTAGTCGACTAACTACTAGTTATGACCCACGTCACCATATAGAAGACCAACTGAAATGAGCCGCAGACAAGACAATTAGTCACATTGGCAAAGTTCCATTCCACAACTGTCACCACTTCGATAAAACTCTTAGGGGAAAGAAGAAACTGCAGACTAGGCGTGCAAAAGATACTTGAGGCACTTCGGAAATGGTGGATTAGAAAGTAAAATACATGCATGGAGCTTATAAGAATGAGAGACAACACCCACCCCTGCAAATTCTCCAACCCGCTGGAAAAATAGTCTCCTTTTGTAGCGTATTGCAGCCTGGCAAACTCTTTGGCAGTGGAAAGCCAAGATACAAGCTTCCTAGGGGCTTTGTAATGGCGTGCAGAGCAAAGCAAAGTAGATGAAAACCTAGGATCAAACGGTAAGCACGAGCGCGCAGAGAACAGGATGGAAATTCCCCCTTCCGTCATTCTAACAAACATATTGAGGACGGATTTAAGCTGACATTCAAACCTGCAAAGCAAGCGACTTCGCAGGAAGCTTTTTCGTACCTTGGGAGCGGAAGGCGAGAAAGATGGAAGGATTGAGCGGCCATGGCTGCTCCCCCAAGCCACCGCCACCCCTCGAAGTCGTAGCCGTAAGCGGAGCCGGCTCGGCCCTATCGGAAGTCCGGACGGAGAAGTTCGTATCGTCGAGTAAATTAGGAAGTCGCTCTTTAAGTGCCATACTTGTGATCACACGGTCAAGGAACAAACGGACGGCTGGATAAATGTTCTTCAATTAATTATCCATGAATAAATTTGCTGTTTGATTAAATAAGGATTTGTTCATATATATATATATATATATATACGTATCGTCGAGTAAATTAGGAAGTCGCTCTTTAAGTGCCATACTTGTGATCACACGGTCAAGGAACAAACGGACGGCTGGATAAATGTTCTTCAATTAATTATCCATGAATAAATTTGCTGTTTGATTAAATAAGGATTTGTTCATATATATATATATATATATATATATATATATATATATATATATATATATATATATATATATATACACGGACGGCTGGATAAATGTTCTTCAATTAATTATCCATGAATAAATTTGCTGTTTGATTAAATAAAGATTTGTTCATATATATATATATATATATATATATATATATATATATATATATATATATATATATTTTGAATAATATTCATAAATATATTTGTGAATAACGTTATGGACAATATTTATGAGAGATATTATCAATAAAAATTTTATCAATTTATTAAATAAATAAATAAATTTATAGTATCAAGCTTAATCATTAATCAAATAAGTTTAAAATATAAAAATTTTAAACAATCAAACTTAAATTGAGACTTTGATAATATCTAAATGAACTAAAATTAAATTCATAAAAAAAAATTTAAACTTAAATAATTATTTTAATAATTTAGTTCATTTTAGATTTAACTTCGGTCAGCTCGACTTGACTCAATTATCTTATCAAATAAATTTAAATATCACAAATCTTGACTCAGTTCTATTCGACTTATTTATCGTATTAGTTATCAGGGGAGTGTCTGTAACACAATGACAGTAATCGATGGGGCTATTAACTATTTAAGATAAAAAAAAAATAAAAAATTTGCAAATTGCACCAGCTGAACACAGATTCAAACGAACATCTATCCCAAATCTTGTTCATATTAATTCTCTAAATAAATAATGAAAGACGTTGTGAGAAGTTTAAACTCAGTAAATCGAAGCTCATGTTCTTAACGGCTAAAGTTAGATTGTAGACTTTTTAACTCGAAGCATATTTAAAACAATAAAAGACTAAAAGAAATGAATGAAAAGGGAATAAAATTATAAATTATAATCACTTGTACTAACTTAGCTTAGGTCAGCTTGGCACTAAATTACTTTTTATTATTGATTCAAGCAAACGAACTAGTATTTTAATATATTTTAATATATAGTAAAGGATTTCAAGTTAGCTATTATTGTCGTTGCAAGTAGATCATATAATTGAATTAGTATTTTAATATTCGGTAAAGATTTAAAGTTATATATTATGGATCTTATATGTGTTGAGTATATAGGTCACTTAACATGGAAATTAAATCTGAGTAGATGAGAGGATCAGATATTAAGTACCAAAGTTTTAGTATATTAGAAGAAACTCATAAAACGTAATGTAGACGGTGAGCACATAATATTTCTGACGTAATAGTCAAGAATCAATTTTCAGAAATTGACGATCTGAAGTTTACTCCTACCATGCACCTATGGTCTGTGTACCTGCATGTTCCTCCCTCTATCCATAGGGTCGGCACTAGGGGGACCGCTAAGGTAACCGATCTACCTTTTTTAGTAGATTAGAAAAATCAGACACCAGGCAAAGAAAGTCTATATAAGAATCCTATTTAACTGTTTGAGGTATTATTCTTCATATTGAATAAAGTTTTATTTTTTGTTAAAACTTAGAGAACGACGAGATTCTCTTTGTTTTCAGCGGATTCTCCTCAAATGTCTATTTTCGTTTACCTGCAAGATAATGGCTATCATACTCGACATTAGCTAACCATCCATAATTAGATCAATCTTGGTCAGCTTAACTTGAGGTCGATTATACTAACAATCTCCCTCTTTTTCTTTCTATTTAACATCTTGCTCTCATTAATAAATGATGTGGATATGTCTTAAGGCAAGGAGGAATTAGGAGAGGGAGAAAGGGTAATTTTATCTTTTTCACTATTTAGGACTTTAAGGATGGGGGAGGCACTGTCACAAGGGGCGTTGCCTTCTTCGTATTTTTTCCACCGCCAAGGACAACACGCCCCTCCTGCTCACATGAGCCCCTCGTCGTTGATCAACCTTCAACACCTCTCATCACATGCACACTAGTAGCCTCATCGTCTTTACCCTCTCATCTTCTCTCTCTCAAGTCCCAGCCGTCGATGACCACACCGCCGCCTTGCCTCCCCCTCCCACCTCTCTCCCACCTTTGCCGCTGGCCTTCCCTTCTCCCCGCCAATGTTGCTGACGTTGCCTGAGGCTCTCTTCCTTTCGGGCATCGCTCACGCTGCCTCGCCTTCCTCTCCCTTGTGAAATGTCGTCGCACAGGGACCCGCATCACCTCCCCTGCCGTGACGCAGCTGCCTCCGCCAACCAACAGCCTCTGAAGTCGCTGCATAGCCCTCGACGTCGCCTTCGTCGTCCCCACAATGGAAAATGCTTCATCGACCAATGTTGCCCTACCGCTCTCCCCCTTTCTAGTGTCGCCTCTCTCTCTCACACACACATACACCGACAAACTTCCGACGCCTCACTCCTCTCATCGCGAAGCCACGCCTCGCCTCGCCCCGCCTGTGCTGTCATTCTCCGTTTTCCTTTGCACACCAACCATCTTCCGTGGCTCCGGCAATAGGCACCATTATCGCCCCACAACCCCGGCGAGCAGCTACCAGCCGCCAATGTCGACGCCCCTGCTGTCGAATCCGACCAACGGGCACCCCTATTGACGGATCTGACTTGTCGGTGCCCTTGCCATCCAGCATTTCCGCTCGACCCTTCTGATTTAGCCCGTCTCTAGCCTTTGAGCCGCTACTATTCTCGGCCTTCACATCGTTGTCTTGTTCCATCCTGTGTGTCGTGTTTCGGCTTGCGTGTCGTTATCTTATTCCGACCTACGTGCTAAAGTCATATCCCGCCCTGCGTGTCAATATATTATCACGGCTTACGTGTCGATGTCATATCCCGGGTTGCGTGTCAAAGTCGCATTCGATTTTGTGCCACCGCATTTGGCTCCACATCGTCAAATCCAGCTCTCCAACCAGTTCAAAATTATTTTCTCTTCCGGGTCATGACAACTCGAGCAGCGTCCCGACCAACTTACCGATCTAGCAGAAGGCGCCCCCTGGGTCAGGGGGTGTTACCATACTCAATCTCCATTCAGTTTATTATTCTAGTATTAGTGTGTTACTTATATATCTGTTAGATCTGCCTCGAACATCGGGATACCAGGGACCGGGGTGACCTGGTCGCTGGCTGTAGGTGGCGTTGACAAGAGGACTTCTGATGACTTGGTCAACATAGAAGTCAGCTCAACATACCCCCTTCAGAACATTGCGATTCGGTTAACATTCCATCCACCTCACCCGGCGGTCCATCTGACTCAAATTCGGGACAAAATCAAATTTGGCGTCGTCTGTGGGAATCTTCCCCACCTGTTCTGGAACGTGAAGATGGACGATGTTGGGAGGTTCTCTGTCATTATCACAGTCCCGGAGGATCCTAACGAACATATTATCTGTTGGGGATCGCACGGCTGGCTTGAAGGGAGGTTGGATAGACGGCGCCCCCAAATCGATCGCTTTCTACGTATTTGTTAGTTGCGCAGCGGAATACAAATAATACAAACACAAATACGAAAGCTAAATACAAATACAAAGAACAAGAAAGAGCAAGCAAACCAACACACGCCGATTTACGTGGTTCAGAGATAAAGCTCCTACTCCACGGCTGTCCGTAAGGTGGATGATCCCTATCCGTCGGTGGATTACTCCCCGGAAGACCTCCGGCTAGCTCAAACCTCCTTGTGGGTGAAGAAATATCACCACAAACTCACCAAGACCTCTTGGACACAAGGGAAACTCTTGAGTAGGTGTGAGCAAAAGTTCGGTTAAACCGAATAAACCGATTAAACCGACCGAATTTAAAAATTCGGTTCGGTTTATTCGGAAATTCGGTTTTTTATTTCTAAAAAATCGGTTAATTCGGTTAATTCGGTTCGGGTTCGGGTTCGGTTTTGATTTTTTTTATTCGGTTAAACCGAATAGACCGAATTTTTAAACCAAATCGGTTTTTTAGACCATAAATTTTAGACCAAACCAAATTTTTATTAAGTTAAACCAAATTTTTAGAAAAAAATCGGTTTATTCGGTTTGTTCGGTTCGGTTTGTTCGGTTTTCTTGAAAATTCGGTTCGGTTCGGTTCGGTTTTTATCGAAAATCGGTTCGGTTCGGTTTATTCGAAAACAAATCGGTTCGGTTCGGTTCGGTTCGGTTTTAACCGAATACTCACCCCTACTCTTGAGCACTTGTATACTACTAATTAGACCTTAACCAAGTCTAATTTCGTCAGAGATAACCAAGCTTCCAAGCCTTGGTTATATAGGCCGCGAGTTGAAAACCCCGCCTACCAGTCGACTGCCAAAACATGCAGTCGACTGCCCTCTGTGGAAATTCGACCGTTACATCCCAACGGCTCGATTCCACTCTAACCGAGTGAGCAGAGACATTCTGTTCGCTACCAATCGACTGCCCCAGTCGACTGCTAAAACATGTAGTCAACTGCTACAGTACTGCTACAGTAGCGCTACATTACTGCTACAGTGTCGCTACAGTAAAACCCTAAAACTAGGATTTTACTCCGAGTACAATTTCTCATGCACTCGTACCCTCACCCTTATGACTCATTTGACGCTTCATTTGCAGCTTTGACCTCTTGCCTTCAAGCCTACTTCCTTTGGCTCTCGTCCCTCGGATGCATTCAAGCCCGCGGTTCGTCCCCAATGTCATCCTTCGCGTATGCCTCGAAGTCGCTTCCCTCGGCCCTTGTCCTCCCTGCCTTGTCCACGGTCCCTCGGATGCTCCATCCTTCACCGGACCCGAAGTCATCAACCTGAGTCACATGTGTATCCTGCAGTCCTGCACAACTCAAGTACACATATCAAATACAAGGGTGAACCTAACTTAAACCCTTTGCCCAAACACCAAACACATGGTCGCGCGGACCATTGGGATTGCTCCAACAATCTCCCCCTTTTTGGTATTTGGCAATACGTTTAAGTTAGGGAAAACATATAGCAAATAAACATGATAAAACAAATGGACTTAGTTGCCAAGGCTACACACTTGGACTTACACCGCCGAATGGACTTACGCTGCCAAGGCTACACACTTGGACTTACACTGCCGAATGGACTTACGATGTCAAGGCTACACACTTGGACTTACAACGCCGTAGCAATACATCATGCATTAGAACATATCCTAAGGCTCCCCCTACACCTATGCTCCCCAATAAGCTAGGATTTTTACAACGGGCTTTTTAAGAACCTATCCCAAGGCTCCTCCTACACAAAGGTACTTTCAGGTTTTCCCAACTAAACCTTATTTCTCCCCCTTTGCCTAACATCCAAAAAGTTCTCCAACAATATCCCAATTATTGAAAACTTGTCATCCAAATTGACCCTAAACTCATGTATTAATCCCCCATGGATTTCATACCCATATAAGAGCTGACCTGGTCAAAATCCAGTGCTGAAAACACTTTCAGACTGGTATCAGTCGACTGCCAGAAGTACCAGTCAACTGCCCCCATGAAAATGAGTTTACAGAGACATTTTGTGCTCGTGAACAGTGTTACCAGTCGACTGGTAACTGTACCAGTCGACTGGTGCACTATTCATGAAAAAATCAACCTTTTCTGGCCAACTTCAGAAATGCGCCAGAAATTCCACAGACCTCCAAAAATCCTCAAATTTTATAGAGAGGTCTATTATATCAATATCTACTTGGGAAAAATATATTAAAAAAATATATCTATCACCAATCCCAAGATTGGCACAAAATATAAAACTAGCTAAAAAGTTCAATTGAACCTTGACCTAAAGTCCTAGTTTTGGTTTCCTCTTGATGTATTTGCCCATACTAACCCACAATGCATCCCTAGCATTGGTTTATATGACATCTATACATCCAAAATCAATTATCATGCTATATGACCCCAATGTCATATTTTCAAGCATGAAACACAACCCATGTGTGTCAATTCCCTAGGTTTGAGACTCAAGTCCGTCTCCAAACCACTTGGCACATTCCATGACCTAACCTAGACTCCCAAGTAAAACCCACTTGAGATCCATTGGCCATGGGTCCCAAATTGACTCTTTGAGCTCCCCCTAGAGCTCTTAGCCTTAGCCACCTCCCTAGGTGACTCATCCACAATGGCTAGGTCATTCCGGTGCACCTCCGGTGACACTTGGCCTACAAATCTAACTTTCTTAACCTTGGACACTTTGTCCTTGGTTAATTTCTCCTTACCATTAAATGTCTTTCCCTTGCCATTTATTGGCTTCTCCTTGCTATAGTCATATGCAACCCTAGCATAAGACTTTCCCTTAGCTTTGGAGGACACTCCCTTGCCATGATCATTTGCCACCCTAGCACATGATCTCTCATTAGCCTTGGAGGAACTAGATCGGTATCCCAAGCCCGATCTATCATGGTTGGGTCTTTGGCTACCCAACACCATATTTAATTCCTTAGATCCAACATTGAATCTCTTAAGGAATTGTTCTAACTTATCAAGCTTTTCCCTTAAGGCTTGATTCTCCTTCTCTAGGTTCCTAACCCTAGAGTTAATTTGTCCAAATTGGACATTCCTAGACCTACCCTTTCTAGGCATATGTCTCCCCTTCTTGGGATTAATGTCTTGGGTCTCCTTAGGTCTACCATTTCTAGATTTTTCATGAATGAGTCTCCTAGGGTTTTGATCTACAATTACCGTACTCCTATCATGATATTTGAATCCAAAATTTTGCATGGGTAAATAATAACAATTATTCCTAGCATGCATGGAGGAATTTAAATTTGATTTCAAATTTAAATTTGGTTTTACCTTACCCTTTACCTTTGGAGCTTCCCCTTGACATGAGCCTCCATTCTTCCTCCACTTCTTCTCCTCCTTCAAATGTGCCAACTTTTTGATCTCTTTCTTCTTTGGGCATTTGGTGTGGTAATGACCCCGCTCACCACACGTGAAGCACACTATGTTCTTTTTCTCCTTCTTCTTCCTACAACTCAAATTAGATTCAAAATGAATTGAATTGAGTTTAGGAGCTACCTTCTTCTTACCCATAGGACATCTACTCTTGTAGTGTCCCTTCTCATTGCACCCGAAGCAAGCGATATGGTCCTTTGACTTCACTTCGGTGGAGATGCTTGCTAGGTTGACCACTTCCAAAACCTCTTCTTTATCCTCTTCACTTGTCTTGGATTTTTCTTCAATTCTTGAGGATGTTGATGATGACTCATCTTCCACATCCACAATTGTGGATGGCCTTTCTTCATCCTTCTTCTCCTCGGATGTTGAGTGCTCGTCACCTTCCGGTTGCTTCTCCTCTACTCGAGCTTCTTCATCCGTTTCTTCGGATTTTTCTTCTTCTTGTGTAGGCAAAGGTTCTTCCCATTGAACCTTCTTTATCTTGCTCCACAAATCGTGAGCATTCTCGTATTTTCCTACACAGCTCATCACGTCATTAGGCACAATATCAATTAAAATGGATATTACCTTATCATTTGCCTTTGATAGTGTGGTTTGCTCCTCCGTCCAATATCGTGATCGGAGCTTCTTCCCTTTCTTGTCTTTAGGGACTTCAAACGGCTCTTTGACCACCATCATGGTGTCCCAAACCGTGTTGAAGAAGACCTCCATCTTCATCATCCAATATGTGATGTCCCACAAGCCTCTACCTTCAAGCTTTGGCGGTTCAATTAAGTCGGTCATCTTTGCTTCCTTGGCGGTTAGTCCAATGGAGAGCGGTCTCGCTCTGACACCACTTGTTGGGGATCGCACGACCGGCTTGAAGGGAGGTTGGATAGATGGCGCCCCCAAATCGATCGCTTTCTACGTATTTGTTAGTTGCGCAGCGGAATACAAATAATACAAACATAAATACGAAAGCTAAATACAAATACAAAGAATAAGAAAGAGCAAGCTAACCAACACACGCCGATTCACGTGGTTCGGAGATAAAGCTCCTACTCTACGGCTATCCATAAGGTGGACGATTCCTATCCGTCGGTGGATTACTCCCCGGAAGACCTCCGGCTAGCTCAAACCTCCTTGTGGGTGGAGAAACCTCACCACAAACTCACCAAGACCTCTTGAACACAAGGGAAACTCTTAAGCACTTGTAGACTACTAATTAGACTTTAACCAAGTCTAATTTCGTCAGAGATAACCAAGCTTCCAAGCCTTGGTTATATAGGCCGCGGGTTGAAAACTCCGCCTACCAGTCGACTGCCAAAACATGCAGTCGACTGCCCTCTGTGGAAATTCGACCGTTACATCCCAACGGCTCGATTCCACACTAACCGAGCGAACAGAGACATTCTGTTCGCTACCAGTTGACTGCCCCAGTCGACTGCTAAAACATGTAGTCGACTGCTACAGTACTGCTACAGTGGCGCTACATTACTGCTACAGTGTCGCTACAGTAAAACCCTAAAACTAGGATTTTACTCCGAGTACAATTTCTCATGCACTCGTACCCTCACCCTTATGACTCATTTGACGCTTCATTTGCAGCTTTGACTTCTTGCCTTCAAGCCTACTTCCTTTGGCTCTCGTCCCTCGGATGCATTCAAGCCCGCGGCTCGTCCCCAGTGTCATCCTTCGCGTATGCCTCGAAGTCGCTTCTCTCGGCCCTTGTCCTCGCTGCCTTGTCCACGGTCCCTCGGATGCTCCATCCTTCACCGGACCCGAAGCCATCAACCTGAGTCATATGTGTATCCTGCAGTCCTGCACAACTCAAGTACACATATCAAATACAAGGGTGAACCTAACTTAAACCCTTTGCCCAAACACCAAAACACATGGTCCCGCGGACCATTGGGATTGCTCCAACATTATCTTCTCCCTTCACTCTACGGGTATTCGAAAGTCGAGGGATTGACTTGGAGCTTTAGCAGACCGACAGGTTAGTTTTTCCATTATATTTTTTCCCTGACTCCATGGGTATTCGGGAGTAGAGGGACCAAGACAAATGCTTAGCTGGTTGGCATGACTTCTCGATCAAATACATTACGGGCTCTGCTTCCTTTTTACGGTTACAGGATCTATTATAGCTCTCTGATAAGAGAGTAAGATTCTAGTCCCTTGATAAAAAACTAGCGTCATAGATCTTCAATCGGACATTAGGGCACAGCTCCCTGATCAAACATTAGGGGCACAACTCCTCGATAAGACACTAAGGACACAGCTCCCATATCAGACACTCGTGGTACAGCTTTCCAATCAAGATCTAGGGGTCTCGCTCTTTGATTATAGACTAGGGGTCTTACTCTCCGATTAGGGATTAGGGGTCCAGCTCCCCAATCAAGTGTGGTACAGGCTCTGTACCCTTTACCATGGGACTCTGCATCCTCTTACTGTTATAGACTCTGCAACCTCTACCTATGAGGCTCTGCACCCTATTACTACTATATGATATACACTCTCCGCCGATGGGGTTTTGCATCCTCTTACGTCTACAGGCTTTGCACCCTCCACCCACGGCACTCTGCTTCCTTCTATTATTACGGACTCTGCTCCCTTATATTGCTATAGACTTTACTTCCGTTGATGGTCAAGACTCAGATTATTCTCTCCCTGACTTCGCAGAAATTTGAGAGTCAAGGGATGGATACTATTTCTCTCCCCCACTTCATGGGTATTTGGGAGTCAAGGGATCAAGTTAGATCCTCAACCAATAGACACTACTTCGCGATCAGGTATGATAAAGACTCTGCCCCTCATATTGCTACGAGCACCTCTTCTATGAACTTCAAGGCTTATCCTCCCCCGTTCGGAGTTGAGCTATTGTCGCCGATCTCGGACCGGACTATCGCCACCGGTCTCGGACTAGACTATCACCACTGGTCTCGAACCAAAGTATCACCACTAGTCTCAGACCAGAGTATCGCCACCGATCTCAGACCAGAGTATTGCCAACGACCACCTGGCCGATGTTCCAGACTCTCGCCCCAGTGAGAGTTATAAGCGAGCATGCTCTCGAGACCAACGACCTCTCGGCGGGCTCTAGACTCTCGCCCTAGTACGAGTTATAAGTGAGTATGCTCTCGAGACTAACGACCTCTCGATCGGGCTCCAGACTCTCGTCCCAGTGCGAGTTATAAGCAAGCATACTCTCATGACCAAGAACTTCCCGGTCGGGCTCCAAACTCTCGCCCCAGTGCGAGTTATAAGCAAGCATGCTTTTGCGACTAACGACCTCTCGGTCGGACTCTAGACTCTCGCCCTAATGCGAGTTATAAGCGAACATGCTCTCACGACAAACGACCCCCAGTGTGAGTTATAAGCGTGTGTTGTCCACGCACACATCTACTAATCGGTCAAGTATCCTCCCCGGCTAGGTACTCTTCTCACTCGTCACTCGGTCAACACTCGTCGTTCAACCAACACTCGTCCCACTCGCCACTAGTCTCACGGGCTTTATGCCCACTCAGCTCACGAGCTTCGTGCCCACTTAGATCTCCGGCTTTGCCCCCTCTTGCTTTCGCCTTCAATGGGCTTCACGCTCGCTCGGTGCATCTGTTGATACGGTTAGTACTGACAGTTTAACTCAAGTTTGATGAATGACAAAGTAGGTTGAAGTTAGTTTCATTGTGATCTAATACTTTGAATAAGTGTGTAAGAGAAATTCAGCTAGGTCGACGGGCTGACCTGATAACTGGCACGAAGACCAGCTAGGTTGACGGACTGACCTGATAGATGATACGAAGTCCAGCTAGGTCGACGGGCTGACCCAATAGCTGGCACGAAGTCCAGACTGATTGATGGCTGACTGGATGTCTGACACGAAGTCCAGCTAGATCAACAGACCGATCGGGTAGCTGGCATGAAGTCCAGATAGGTTGATGGGTTGATCGGACGTCTGGTAGGTAAGTTAAGGTAAGTCACCGGAGGGAAGTGACTTGGTGAGGGTGTGTTCCCCGTTCGAGGGAATAGTAGGTGTCGATCCAACTTAGAACCATTTCGGGAATCTAAGTTGAGATTGTGACTAGATTCTGGTCTCAGCGAGACAGAATCTAATTACTACTTCTGTTTTACAGGATAATTTAACGTTTATTTTGCTTCGGACTAACATTTTCTTGCAAGAAATTGTCTTTCTGGAGAAATGTGGTCTGGGCACCCGGAAGGCAAAATCTATCTCGTCGCATATTTGGAGCTCGCTGATTGGCCAGACCCGAAGCATGCCTATAAAAGAAGGCCTCCACGGATCATCAAATAACAACAATGTCTTCCAACGACTGCTCTACTGCACTGTGCTCCTACGACATTGCGAAACTTCTCCGACAACCGACTGCTAAAAGTTTCCTTTCTTTTATTGTTATCGGTATTTCTTCTTTAAAAGTTCTTATACTTACATTTGTATCATTTTTGTGAACTGCTAGTGAATTGCCCAACGAAAGCACTCGACGAGTGCGGACCTTGGAGTAGAAGTCGACGAAAGTTCTGAACCAAGTAAAAATAATCTGTGTTAGCATTGTGTTTTGCTTTTATTTTTCTGTTGCTTACTCTACTCTTGAACGAATTTTAAATCGCTAGTCACACCCCCCCCTCTCTAGCGAGCTCTACGATCTAACAGCATCGACGTTGTGCTTTTCAATCTCTCGGAATCCACTCCCCCTCGGCTCACCAGCTCTACACTTGCTCAGCTCAAAGGCTCTGCTCCCGTTTGCCTTCAATCTCACGAGCTCCATGCCCTCTCTGTTCACAGGATTCACTCCCGCTCAACTCACGAGTTTCGCTCTCATTCGCCATCGACCTCTAGGTTTCGCACAGCATTGTCTCTGTTACTCGGTTGACACTTTCTCGGTCGTTCGCTTGGGTCTGCTTACCTGTCCTCTATCTACCCGCTCGGCATTATCTCAATCACCCGTTCGATACTTTTTCGATTCTCAGTTGGCACTTTCCCAATCGCGCACTTGACACCACTCGCTTGTCGTCTTTCCACCCGCTTAGCGTTCTCCTGATTGCCCGGTTGACATTTTTCAGTCATTAGGTCGCGGTTTACTTTCGCTCGCCTATCATCTTTCCACCCGCTTAGCGTTCTCCCAATTGCCCAATTGACAATTTTTGGTCGTCCAATCGCAGTTTACTGTTGCTTGATAGACATTTTCTAGGTCACACACTCGACACCGCTCGCCTATCGTCTTTCCACTTGCTTAGCGTTCTCCCGATTGTCTGTTTGATATTTTTCGGTCTCCCACCCGTAGTTTACTATCACTCGATCAATATTTTCTCGGTCGCGCGCTTGATATCGCTTACCCATAGTCTTTCCACCCACTCGACATTCTTTCGAGTGCTTGGTCGATATTTCTTCGATCTCCCGCTCGGCGCTACTCAATCTTTTGCTTTGTTCTGTTTATACACACGCTCGACATTCTTTCGTTTGCTTAACATCCGCTGGGTACCATTCAGTCGTTTGATCGAATTCTCTCAATCGACTTTTTAGACTCTCTCCCGAGTGCAAGTTATAAACGAGCAGGGCTCTCGTGCCTAACGACCTCTCGGTCGAGCATAATGGCTAGTCGGTCGGGTTTTCTCCCTGATCTAGTACTGGTATCACTTGCCGCTCTATTCGACACTCGTCGCTTGATCGACGTTTCTCTCATTCATCGCTCATGCCTCACTCGCCGCTCTCCTCGGCACTTATCGTTCGCGTCTCACTCGCTGCTCTACCTAGTACTTGTCTCTCACTCGCCGCTCTGCCTCGTATTCACCGCTCAGTTGACACCTATTTTTACTTCTTGCTTGACATTTACATAAGCACTTGTCGCTTTGCTCAGCATCGTCGGATCGTCTTCTCGAGATCATTTGGTCTCCCTCATCATTTGACCGATCGCTTACTTGGCGTACACTTGACACTACCTCTTACGTCGCTCAGATTGATATCTGTATGTCGCTTAGCTTGGCACGTCTTTATTCAATCGGTCGTTTGCTCGGCAATATTTTTTGTCACTCACTCGGTATTGTTTCAGTTACTATCACCATAGCTACTCGTTCAACATTATACGACAGGCCCAGCGATCTGTCTATCGTCAGGAGTGATTTCGTTTTACGTTAGGCTTGGTCTAGTCAGTCGGACTTGCGCCTCCTTCGACTAGACTTGAAGGAAATGCTTATGATGTGGATATGTCTTAAGGGTAGAGGAGGAATTAGGAGGGGGAGAAAGGGTCATTTTATCTTTTCACTGTTTAGGGCTTTAAGGATGGGGGAGGCACTGTCGCAAGAGGGGTTGCCTTCTTCATGTTTTTTCCGCCGCTAAGCACAACACGCCCCTCTTGCTCACATGAGCCCCTCGTCGTTGGTCAACCATCGACCCCTCTCATCGCATGCACACTAGCAGCCTCATCGTCTCTACCCCCTCATCTTCTCTCACTCAAGTCCCCGCCGCCGACGACCACGCCACCACCAAGGGGAGGAGGTTGCCGCCTCCCCCTCCCACCTTCGTCGTCGGCTTTCTCTTCTCCCCACCAATGTCACTGCTATTGCCTGAGGCTCTCTTCCTTTCGGGCGTCACTCACGCCACCTCGCCTTCCTCTCCCCTACGAAATGTCGCCACAGCAGGGACTGACATCGCCTCCCCTACCGTGACGTTGCTGCCTCCGCCAACCAACAGCCTCCGAAGCCGCTGCACAACCCTCGACATCGCCTTCGCCACCCCGACAGTGTAAAATGCTTCGCCGACCAATGTTGCCTTGTCGTTCTCCCCCTTTCCAGCTCTCTCTCTCTCTCTCTCTCATTCACCAGCAAACCTCCGATGCCTCACTCCTCTCATCGTGAAGCCACGGTTGGCCTGCTCCACCATTCTCCATTTTCCTTTGCACACCAGCCATCTTCCGTGGCTCCGCCAGCATGCACCATTACAGCTCCACAGACCCGGTGAGCAGCCACCAGCCGTGGACGCCAATGTCGGCGTCACTGTCGGTGCCTCTGCCGTCGAATCTGACCAACGGGCACCCCTATCGGCGGATCTGACTTGTCGGCGTCCTTGTCGTCCAACATTCTGCTCAGCCCTTCTAATTTAGCTCTTCTCTAGCCTTTGAGCCACTGCTATTCTCGGCATTCGCGTCATTGTCTTGTTCCAGCCTGTGTGTTGTGTTTCAGCTTGCGTGCCATTATCTTATTTCGGCTTACGTGCTAAAATCATATCCCAGCTTGTGCGTCGATATATTATCCCAACCTGTGTGCCGATATCATATCCCGGTTTGCGTGTCGAGATTGCATCCATTTTTGTGCCACCGCATTCGGCTCCGAATCGTCAGATCCATCTCTCTAGTCTGTTCAAAGTTATCTGTCTTCTGGGTGACGACAACTCGAACAGCGTTCCGACCAACTTACCGATCCACCAGAGGGCACCCCTGGGCTAGGGTACGTTACCGTACTTACTCTCCATTCATTTTATTTTTCTAGTATTAGTCTGTTACTTACATATTCGTTGGATCTGCCTCGAGCATCGGGGTACCAGGGATGGGGGTGACTCGGTTGTTGGCTGCAGGTGACGTTGACCAGAGAACTTCTGATGATTTGGTCAATATTTCATCTACCTCACCCGACGGTCCGTTTGACTTAGATTTCGGACATAATCAATAAATATAATAATCAAATATCAAAATTCAACTCGAGCCAACTCAAGTTTAATCAACCAAATTTCATCAACCTTGACTAGAAGTTGATTACACCAACATTAAATATATACCCGAATGTTATCACATCAAGCAATTAAGAAAAGAAATCGAGTAATTTCGGCAAGGAGGTGGAGATCGGGGGGAAGAAAGTGGATCGAGGGGTGACTCGGTCGCTGGCTACAGGTGGCGTTGACCAGAGGACTTCTGACGACTTGGTCAACATAGAAGCCAACTCAGTATACCTCCCTCCGGGACATCACGATCCAGTTAACATTTCATCTACCTCACCCGGTGGTCTGTCTGACTCAGATTTCGAACATGATTAATAAATATAATAATCAAATATCAAAATTCAACTCGAGTCAACCCAAGTTTAATCAACCAAATTTCATCAACTTAGTTTGATTACACTAAACATATGCTCGAATGCTATCGCATCAAGCAATTAAGAAAAGAAATCGAGCAATTTCAGCAAGGAAGCAGTGGTTTCTATATTTTTAGGGTCCTCCTTTTATAGGTTCCTATGGCTTGAATTGTCGGCCACCAACCATCAATTTTTGTTTGGGCGGTTAGGGATCCGCCATTAACCATTACAAACTTTACCATTAATGTAACTATTACACACTTAAGTAGATAGGGAAAAAGTTAATTGAGTTGCAAAATCATTAGCTGATTCTCTAGGCAATCTTTACTCCGACCCATTTGACTTCGAAGTGTGTAGTACAGATCACTTGAGTTAAGTGCAAACCCGACTCTGAATTTGTACTCCTGCATATTGCAGTTCATAATATTTAATTCTTAAATCAACATTCATGTTATAAATTCTCACATACTTGAAGTCTATTTTTTTTATTCAATTTTCATTTTCATTCCCATTGCATCTCCAACCGTTCATTCATACATGAATGCTACAATAGATTCTTATGCAAATCTCTAACTAGCATTTTATCTTAATTTTACTAATAATCCATCAAAGTATCACCTGATTAATCAACTCATCTATTGCAAACAGTGGATGGGCGGCTCCGTTGGTCCCTTTATGTCTCCGAAAGCTTTCCAACAGAAAGGGTCGAGGACTTTCCCTCGCTGCTGCGCCCCCTGCAGTTGGATGCCGCTGAGATGGATTCCACTGCACGGTTTGCTGTCGCTGCACGCCAAGCGCACCGGCTGCACTGTGTAAGTCCCCACCACACCGTCGTAGGTGATGTCCGACAATGCCACAGCCGATGTTTGGTTCTTGCACTTGGTCTGTTCGCAGTAGAATTGGTCGATCACGATCGGCGTCATCACCTGCGACACCTTGATGTTTGAAAATCTGAACCCCTTCGCGTACCCTGATCCCCCCTGCCACGTCTTGATCCTCACGCCGGTCAACGTGCCTACCAGGTCGGCGTTTTGAACGGTGACGTCGGAGACGGCGGCTTGCGTGTTGCCCTTGCCCAGTCCTCCGATGCTGATGCCATGCCCTGGCCCGCATTTCACGTTCTGGATCTGAATATTGGAGCATCCAGTTTGGATGGAAATGCAGTCATCGCCTGTCGCCCGTTATATTATTATATGACATGTATGAAGAAAGAAATGTTCTTGAAGAAATTATTCTGCAGTTTAATTAGAAAATACTTATTACCACAAGCCATGTCAGTACTGCGGATTGTGACACCCACAGAGTTCTGTAGATGAATTCCGTCCGTGTTGGGGCTGTCACCGGGAGAAGAGATGGTCACACCCGAGACCTCCACAGCTTGGCAGCTATCGAACTTTAGATGGCACTGTTGACTGTTTTGAATTGTAATACCAGTCACAGTTACTTTAGAGCTCCCGTAAAATCTAAGAGCCTACAACACCATAATCAATCTCAAGACCAGTAAAGCCTCGGCATGCATCATATTCAATAGCTGAAGCAATTAATCTTACTGTTGGTCTTGTGTGAGGCAAGTTTCCACTGAGCTTAGTGTCCAACTGTAAACACATCGATCACCATATATATATATATATGAAGCAGCACGCACACGAGCGAATCTGATAGGCACCGAGTTAAATTAAGCTAGTTTGAGTATACGATAGACTTACAGAATTGGAGAGCAGATATTGAGTATTGCTCCACCAGACACTGCCTCTGCCTTCGATAGTACCTCGTCCTTGGATTTTTACTTGCTCTAGCACTCTGAATTCAAGCCACTGTAGTCGACCTGTGCCCCAGGCTTTAGCACTGGTTGGAGCAATGATGGTTCCGTCCAACTGCAAGTCATATATAGTAGTTTCGTAATTTTCTGATCATATGGCCTAGGCATTCGTTTCTGCAAGCAATATTGTTGATTAAGCTATATATATTTGTAAAATTGTGACCTGAAACACGATGTTGGGTTCGCAAGGTCCTGAGAAAGAGATTGGGCCAACCAGGAACTCCCGGTTTGAAGGAACGAGCATCGCTGATGGCGCCTCATGATGGCATGCAGCTCCCCATGCATCCAGGAAAGCCTGCCATTGCTCCGGAAATTAAAACGTTGTAAGTTGAGTGAGCTTTATGAATACACAATCACAATTAATTAACACTCGAATGCAATCAACTGTCATGCACCTCGGTGTCTTCTGTTGCCCCGTCTCCCTTTGCTCCGTAATCGAGCACGCTGAACGTGGACCCTCTCTTGATCGCCGGTGGTGCCGGGGTCGGGCTCGGAGTTGGTTCCGGGTTAGGCGTAGTCTTAGGTTTAGACCTCATCTTAGGCTTAGGGCTGGGTTTGGGTGGAGGATTAGAATTGGAAGGCTTCCTCTTTGATCCTTCATTTTGGTTTGCCAACGAGTACTTCACTGGGTCTCTTGCTGAACCGCACGTAGCAATGAACATGACAAGGAGAAGGATGGCCACTAAACCCCTCAAGCCACCAGTGTCGTTGGCCATCGATTCCGTTTCTTTTTTTGTTTTCTCGTTTGTGTGTGAGACGACAGCAGGGGACTTAAAGGCTTAAATAGCCACGCCATGGCTCCTTTGTCTTATTCTCAGTCCCCTGTTTGTATCATCATCATGGATTAATTTTCAGCTTTCCTGTAAACAAGAGCAAAATGGATTTGGGGCTTCCACGTATCAAACGTACGTTTATAGCCTGCGATTTCAATATTACTCATATGAAACAAGGATAAGGTTCCACTTGGTTGAAAACAAGAAGCAAGTTGGCAGGCGGCGTTGGCTCTGTAGACTATTCATATGTACAATCTGAACTCAGCAACGATCACGGGGGTTCCTCTGCACTTGCTCGTTAGCTACGTGCTTCCACAAGCAATGGGAAATAGAACATGGCGGCCCACCAAATTACTTGTAGAGTAATTATTATTAGGATTTAACATTTTGTTTTGCGGAGGCGTGTAGGTGAGATTAAAATTATCATATCATTTTTATATTGTGAATTAATCTTTCTGATGAATTACCAGAATTAATGACGAACAGTCTTGCATTTGTCGAGATTTTGAATTGGCGCTCGGAAACGTTAAAACGTAGTTAAATGCGTGCACGTAGAACTAGTTTAACTTATGAAAAGGCCCACTTAATTTTCTAAATTTTTCAAAAGATACATCGTATTTTTATTTTTATTTTTATCAACACAAAAAAAGAAACATTTAATTTTAAAATATATTTTTTTAGCTATTACTGTTCCGGTCTGAAATAGGTGAAAATGTATAGCTAGTGAGCTGGCTTGTATGCTAACCGCAAGGGACCTTGAAGCGGAAGAAATCCAAAGTCAAGAGCTAATCCACCATGTCACTTAAGGAACATAGAGAAGAAAATGTCAGTAGATGAGCCAGGGATAGATTCTCATATAGTCACTTCGATGTTTAAATTAATTTAGGGGTTAAATCTAAGTAACTGTGAAAGCAGTGGTGATGAACAATGAAAAAAGTTAGAAAGTTTATCTGCACGTGGAGAAAGAACCTCTTATATAACGCTTTTACCCTTGGCCCATGTAACAAGGCATCTTATTATAATAATGTAACCCCTAAGGCAATTTATCTTACCCCTATGCTTGGTACTTGGCAGTCCCCTCGTAGGGATGGGAGGGATGTATCCAGTATGAGTTGCAAAGATACATTTCAGAGATATTCTGACAAACTTCTATGTGACATTAAATGAGATAATGAATTGATTGATGGGTTTTTAGTTGATATCTTTCATTAATGAACACGTGTCGCTTAAGAGAAGACCTTGTGAGTCTATAAATGAGGAATTAATGGACCCTCAGTGATATTCCTTCAGCGAAATCAACCTTGTTGGAGTTCGATCGAACCTGATGTACTATCATATCTGATCGACTTCGAGAGGCTAAGTGTTTGTGAGATCGTTGTAAGGAGGTAGGACTCTTAGCAGACTTAAAGCGATGTTTAAAGACTCAACTACCTGGTAAGTCTTAATCACTCGAAGGCTTAAGGAATCTGTTTCACGCCATGTCTGATCGGACCTGGGAAGCTATGCCTCTCAAATGTTCGATTGAAACCATTCCACCGGTGCTATAGATGGAACCATCTTGTATACTCATTAAAAGACTTGGGACACTTGGGCTTCGTGGTCCCCGTCAATATTCAGTCAATGCTATTCGCTCGAATTTTGAGACTATATTCTACATCACTTGAGGGTTTATCCCGTCCTTCCGATCCGCCTTTAAAGAGCTATTTTGGGATTAGGATACTTAATTTGACCTTTCTAGTTTTACCTCATTTTCCATATCAATTTCAATCCTAAATTAAAATTAAAAATTAAAATTAAAATTAAAATTATTTATTTAAATTTAAATTGTGAATCGAATTAAACCAAATAAAAAATAAAAAAATAATTATTTTATTAAGAAGTTTTGTATACAAATGATCGATTACTCTAAAAAATTTATTTATTTTTTAAAATTTATGCCATTAAGCTCAAATCTCAGTAATAATTTTTTAAATTTATTCATATTTTTTTTAAAAAAATGAAATCATAATAAAAGATAAAAAAATAAATTAATTAAGATTTATAAAATTAAAGGAATATTAATAAAAATAAAAAATAATTTTTTAATAGTTAATTATAAGAGAAAAAAGTTAAGTAAAAAAATTATTCATCATTTGATTCGATTTATATAAAAAATAGTTTTCTATTTAAATTTAGAGGTAAAAGACGTAAAAACTATATTATAAATTAAGAGCGTCCTCTAAAAATCAAAATATAATATTTATGTTTTGAGAAATTCAAAAAATTAAGTGAGCATTTTACCAAGGAGTCTAAGGCAGGGCAAAAGAAAGGCACCATCATGTCAGAGGGCCCATTTGCACATAAAGAACACCAGTATGCCTTGTTGTTATATAGGATAAACCGATTCAATATTAGTTTGCAGATTAATGAAACTAATCACTGTTATTATTTGTTTTTATTCCCGCGTTTTCATTTTCATCTACATCCTGGATTTGGATATGGATATGCATCTCAATTTATTGCGAGGGACAAGCTAAGAGTCTCCATGTGTTACGGTAGGTTGCTTAATCCCTCAAACCAAGTCACTAGCTAATTTCTTTCCTGAGAATTATCGTGGCAAAAGGTGAAATGCTCGTCTTCAGCGTTCTCGTCGTATCCAACTCAAGGCCATCATGAGGGAAATAAATCGCAGCATCCGAGCGAGCATGTGACGGACAGGGTGTAATACGGGGATAGAAGATTTATTCCCCAACTACCCCGAGAATCGACCCTGCGACCTCATTGTGACAATACCCGTCATATACCAACTCGGATGACCTGCGGAGTCTTCTTTCCTAAGAATCATGATGTCGACGCATGTTGTTATTGTAGTTTGTTTATTGCAATGTTATTTTCGATGAAAAATAAGGATGTCAATGGATCATATTTCGATTGAATTTCATATCCTCAGTCTTCATTCTTCTACCAATTGAATATTTGATTTTCATCCTCATCTTTATATCGAGGATCAAATATTTATAGTCTATCCAAATATCATATTACCATGTATTTTTTTTCTTTCAAATTTTAATTATTTCGCTGAAGCTATGGGTATTTATATATAAGTAAATTATATAAAATAAATATTTACGGTCAAGTAATTAAATAATATTATTTAATATTAGTATGATTTATCCTATAAAAATCTTAATATGAAGAATTAGAAATTATGTTATTAATCATACCGTAAGTTATATAGCGAGAATGTCTTATATCACCCGAAGAGCCGATGAGATGACTGGTAAGATACAAAGATGAATACATACGAGTGTGATTTTTTTTTAAAGAATCGATGAGATACAAATGGATTAATGAGGCTCTATCGATATGTAGAAGAGCTGAAATAGATGGATTGATGCATTGTGATTAAAAAAGATAAGAAGCAAACATTTGTAGCAAAAATTAGAGAGAGAGAAGGGAGGAGAGAACGATAAACAATAGAAATTAGGTTATGCAAGGATCTCTCATTCTTCAACCTTCGGAATAGTCTTTCGGTGTCGTCAGAGTTTTTTTGGAGCAGCACGTAAGAGAAAAACTTGTAGTAGTTGTTGTTTTGAAGCTCCTCGTCGAAGGTCTTTATAGGCCCATTCTGGGCACCTGGAACCCCTCTAGGGGCCTGAACCACATGGCTCGGTTAGTTGACGCATTCCACATCAACTTGTGGATGAGTTTTCAGGTCCGGACGCTTCGATCGACTTTGGGCGTCGGACCGCCCTGGTGTCTGCGACACTCGCTAGGGTGAGCCTGGTCCGGGCACCCGGATCCCTTCCGGAAGCCCGGACTCTCCTTTTTTTCAGCAACTTTTTCCTTGCAAAAAGGTTAGTTTAGACAATAAAAAAATATATTTACCCTACAAAACAAAGTTAGCACAACATAATAAAATAATAGTAGTAATTAGATCATATCTTCTCAAGACCCAGATCTAATCAATCTCTCAACTTAGGTTTTCCAAATGGGCCTAAGCTGGACCAACGCCTACAGTTCCCTCAACAGGGAACACGTCCTCACTGGATCTCTCCTCCAGTTGCTTACCTCCACTTACAAATTGCAGTCGCTTGAGTTGCCTTTGACCCACTAGGTCTTCCCGCTAGTTATCAGGTCCGTAGACCCAACTGGATTTTGACCGATTGTTAGGTCCCGTGGATCTAACCAGACTTCCCGTCAAATATCGGGGTCCGCGGACCTATCTGGACTTCCCACTAACTATCGAGTCCCGTGAACCTAGCTGGATTCAGCCTGATGTCAGATCCTTCAGATCAGTCAACTCTTGCACACTTGGTAGAAGGGTTAGACAAATAACACATAACTTTAACATATTTGTAATACATCAAAATCAGATTATTAGTGCAACTTGCACCAACAATCTCTCCCTTTTTGATGTAATGACAACTTGGATTAAAGTTAGAAAAAAAAAGCAATAAAGCAATAAAGTAAGCAAGCATTAAAAAGTGAGTTAACATGATTTGATTTTTCTAACCTAATCCACTATCCTCTCCCTTTAGCATACATACAAAATTAATACATGAAGCAGAAATAATTAAACAAAAGTTTATCAAAAAGGACTTTGCAAACTTAGTGTTTCAGACAAGCTTTCAAACAATTATATCAACTATTGCAAACAATTTTGTAAGTAAGTTTTTGAAGAACCAATTACTTCAAATGGAAAGTGTTATTGTTTTTTTTAAAAAAATTCACAAGTAGTGTTTCCAAAACAAAGGTAAACACTCAAGTTTATTTTAGGGAGGAATAAATATTTTTTTAAAAAAAAATTTGCAAGATTTCTTTAAAAATATAATGACTTTGTAAAAATATTGTGAAAGAAATTACCAAGTAAATTTAGCAAATATTTTTAAGTTATTTAAAAACAGTTTTCAAAGATTGCAAGAATTTTTGTAAGCAGAGTTTGATGATAAATATTTCTCAAAGAGATTCAAATTTCAAAGTAATTTCCAAGAAACATTGTTTGAAAGAGATTTTCAAGGTAATTGTAAAGAAATTTTTTTCCAAAGTAACTTTTATAAAATAATTTTATAGGAAAGATTTTTAAAATAGTTTTAGGGAAAATTTTGGAAGTAAGAAAAAAAAACTTATACAGAAAAATTTCTATATAAGAAAAAAATGCGAGGAAAATTTTTTAAGTAAGATTTTCAAAAGATATTTTCAAAAAGTGTCTAAGTAATATTTTTAAAGAAAATTTTAAAATAAATCTTCTAGGGAAAATTTGGAAAAAATTTCGATCTTTCCTTGAAACTGATATTTTGATTGAACAATTTAAAGAAAAAGTAAGTGAAATTGTAAGTATAATAAGATAAAAGAACTGAAACATCTAGTAATCATAGTGAGCAAAACTACTGAAATAGTCAACTTAATATGATAAAAAAAAAATATAAAGTGAACACTAAATAACATTAGTCAGATAAACTAGACGTTGATCTACTGAGAAGATGAGGAAGAGGGGTCAGAGCCCAAGGAGTGTATCAAGTCCATCAACTCAGTATGATGAGTCCGCTCCTCCTCTCGAAGACTGGAGACGTCCTATCGAAGGTTGGAGATGCCCTGTCGAAGGATGGAGACCTCTCGTCGAAGACTCGTCATGGATCCCTCAAGTCTGGTAACTATGTCGTCTAACGGACGAGGGGCTGGAGGTGCGAGTACCCTAAAAAGATCAATGATGTACTCATCTAGCTCTGCCTCCTCTCCTGAAGTTGGATAAGGTTAATCCTGGGTCATAGGATCAGGCCTGGGCTGGGCTGCCAGATCAGGTGGAGGCTGAGCGGCTAGGTCAAGCTGGTACTGGGCATCTCTCCCCAGGATAGGACACCCTCATCGTCTATATATACACCCGTTAAGGAGAAGTTCCTAGAACATGCTATATCAAACTCATTTAGGGCTCTGACATCACCTGTGGTGACATCAATGTCCAATGAAGCTATGTGGATGGTCAAAATGTGACAATAGGGCATGTGGATCCGTCGGCTAGTGGTAATACCAGTTGAATAGAGGATGGTATGAAATATGTGCAAACTAATGTCTATATCTAACCTATGACATAATGTATAAAGGAGAAATGAATGAAAAGGGCGCATCATCACTACGCCGCGAGTGGTCAGAGGCAAAATGTATGTGACTAAGACCCTATAAAGGGCATAGTCCTAAACTCTAAGGGTGACTAATCAAAACAGGGTCACAATCGATACACGCTGACCCCTAAAAAAATACGAATAGATCGTATCGAGCGTAATATGCAAGTAGGGATCACCAAATGGTGGATCCCAAGGAGGGTAGCGCTGGAAGGGGCATGCAGATGGTCGTGATCCCAAAAAGTCCCGGATGATAGTAGGGGATAACGTAACATCCGTACCGACGACCTTAGTAGTCTAGGTAAGATCATCAATTCGAACTAAGTTATTATACAATTCAGCACACAGACCTATGTTGACGGAACTAGAGCAATAAACAAAACGCTGTAAGCTGTAATGGTCAATGACCTCTGAAGCGGGAATGCATGATCGCATGAAGAAATGCCTATCTAGATATCTCGAAAGTAAGGGAACATATATAGTGAAGAAAAATCTAATCCTAAGTTCATTAGTAGGAAACCTAGAGTCCATACTAGCAGCCGAGGGGCTAGGATGTGATCATTTCTTAATTAACAAAAACATCCTAAAAATAAAAGACTAGAACAAATAAAACAAATAAATAAAGTTTAAAATTTAAAAATTACCGATGTATCGTGAATGGTTATAATAGAACTGATGACCTTAGTTGATTCACAACACCGACATAAGAACCAAAAAAAAAAAAAAAATCTTTTTCCCTTTTTTTGCTTTCACTGTAAAGTCCGGTGAGGAGCTTTTTACAAAGGAGAAAAGGGAGAGGTACAAGGAAAGAGGGCGCCCCTACTACCCCTTTTATAGGGTATTCCGGGCACTTGGACCAAGTTCGGGTGCTTAGAACAGGGCGGCGGAGAGGGGCGCCCGGAGTTCGAAACCAAGGGTGCCCGCCCCTAGTTTTTGCCGTGGTGGTGAAAGGCGCCTATTTTTTTTTATTGAAGATTAATTGAGCTGTATAGAATTATTTTAAGTTAAGAAAAAAGTTAATTAAATTAATTAAGTTCTTTAGAAATTAAATTATGTTGTGAGATTAATTAAGTTAAAAGTAAATCAAGTTAAACATTAAGGAAATTAATTAAGTTTAAGTTAAAGGATAATTAAGTTATTTTAAAAAATAATTAGGGTTAAAAGAATTTAAGTTTAGAGAATTAATTAGAGAAGATTTTAATTAACAGTTTTAATTAAGTTGAAAGATAGATTTAAGTTAAAAATTAATTAATTTGTTCAAGAATTTATTTTAAAAAATTTAAGTTACATAAATTATTAAAAAAATTTAAGTTACATAAATTATTTTAAGAACAAGTTAGTTTAAGTTAAAAGTTAAAATTTAATTTCAAGTCAAGAATTTAATTTTAGTTAAGAGATTAAAAAATTAAGTTAATCTTAAGTTAAGAATTAATTTAAGATAAAGATTAATTAGTTTAATTGTTTAATAATTAAGTTAATTAATTTAAGTTAAGAATTGACTTATGGTAGAGATTAATTAGTTTAATTGTTTAACTAAAGATTAATTTAAGTTGAGAATTAATTTATGGTACAGATTAATTAATTAAGTTGTTTAATAAGTAATTAGTTTAATTGTTTAGTAATTAAGTTATTTTAAAAAATAATTTAAGTTAGGAATTTATTTATAATATTGACTACATGAAAATTTAATTAAAAATAATTTAACATAAAAAAACTTAATTTAACAAAAAAAAAACTTAGTTTAAAAGTACTCATCTAAGATTGATCCTTAAATGTCTAACCTTCAGTTATTGACTGACTACTAGAAGATAGCAATGTTCACTTGGTTAGTCAAGTTAAGTATTAATGTCCAGTTAGAATTAGCTAAAAAAAAATTGCTTAACTTGATTAACATACTGTTGTATTTTTCGCCCAGAGTTATATTGATGCACTGATACAAGCATCTAAAGTCCAGGCAAAAGGCCTACACATCTCACATTATTCTATATTTTTGAATACACAATCAAGATAAACCTAAAGTATTTGTGAGATGCTCGATTCCTAGATCTATAGGATCATGCTTTCTATGGGTACGATCTAGACTAGGGTCAAAATAATTTTTACAACACTAGATAAATGATAAATTTTTTGAAAAAGTGAATAGTTTTCCTAGAATTTGAAGATTAGTCATATAAATGTCCTCCTCCTTAATCTAAGATTCATACAAAAAAATGATCAATTGAATTTCAGATTAATTAATCAGAATTAAATTTTATTTACTTTAATTTGACCTTATTCATCTCACCAGTCTAAATTTTCAGAAGAAAGGGGATTCTATGATTTTGTAAGATGAGTTATGTTGTATTTCATGATTTGATTTAACTTGTGTTAGATTCAAGTTTATCTTTGGGTTCAACAAATAGACATTCATTGGATAAACTTCTAAGCTGTGATAAGTCACCTGGACATCATTAGAGTAACCACACCTTTGAGGTTTTCCAAATAGTCCTATCCATTGAACTTAATAACAAAACTTTGGTTTAACCAACTAGGATTGGTAAGGGGTAGCTTCAGTTAGTTCTACTAAGTTAAATGTACCAGGTTGAAGTCATATCTTCCTAGACATGCATAGACATAGTTTCACTAATCTACTATCATCCAAAACTTCTCCAGTACTATTTTTTAGGTTAAACTTTTATCCCTTTTTTATCTAATCCTAATTATCTTGCTGGGTAACCTATTATTTTGGAGGTGCCAACTAATTTAGAGTCTCCCCTTGAATTATTAAATTTTTTGTTTTAGGTTTATGTCGATTATTTTTGTAGTTAAAATAAACTTGATGGTAATTCAAATTAGCTTTGAAGTTATTTGATTTGAATTTATTTTTTCTATTTGAGTTTGAATTATTTGATTTGATTTTATTCTTTAGTTTGGAATTTAGCTTTGAAGGTTTATTTTGGTTTAGTTTTGAGTTAATAAGTTTAGTTAGATTTGGTTTTAGATAATGAATTTCATTTTAGGCACATAGAATTGATTGAGTCCTACTTGCGTAGTTAGCCACGCTTTCGGAACCCAAGTTTTAGTTAGGTTTTTGTTTTGGCTTATAAGTGATATAAAAGTTTTATTTTTTTAGTTGGACTTGTATCCGAGCCCAGACTTATTGTATACGACTTTTTGGGTTTTAAGAATTAAATCTAAATTTTTCGATCTAGTGGTGAAAATTTCTAATAATCCTTTAAGTTTATTAATTTCACTTTTTAAATTTATGTTTTCCGCCTCAAGTTTTATATCTTGATTTAGATTTCTATTTTCAATTTATTCCTTGAGGCGTTGATTTTCCTCAAGAAGTGATTCAGTTTGTTTTTCATGTTTAATTAATTTTTTATTTTAACATGTAATTATTCTAAAAAATTTGGAAGTTAAGATAGAAGATATCTTGTCAAACCTTTGGAAACGAGTGCGAAATCATGGCTTGATTCTTTTTCGGACTCATCGTCTTGTTCCGACTCGCTTTCTGATTCTAATCCGATTGTTGTCAGTGCGTGGTAGTTATTGTTGGTGCGGTTAATACTAACGACCTAACTCAAGTTTTGACACGTTGGAGAGCTTTTGGATCCTGCCCTAAAACACCCATCCCCCTAGAGTTCCGAAGTGATCCTCATTCTCACTGCAGCCTTCTTAAGCCGAAAGAAAGCTGGGCAAGAATCTCATTTTTTGGTAGTATGAAGGGGGAGCAGAATCGTATCAACAGTGGTTCTTTGGATCGATCACAGATTCTCGGCCCCGTCGTTTGGCTTCCACTCCAGTTGAACTCTCTTCTTTCCATGCCCTTGTGAGTAAGGTAGAGAGCAAAACCAACCCAGCAAACCACTAAACCTATGCCCCTCTTAGTTAGCATTGTGATTCTACTTTTCCGTTGCTTACTCTATGATAACTTTTTTCGATCGATATTCACCCCCTCTATCGACTTTCACGATCCAACAGTTATGATGCTTCTGATCTTCGACATCTGATTCTTTTGAAGATGATTCATCCCACGTCGCCTTGAGTGCCTTCTTCTTCTGGTTGTTTTAGGCTTGCCGTCTTTCATCTTTAGACAGTCATGCTTGTAGTGTCCTTTCTTGTTACACCCGTAGCATATGATCTTTGCCTTCGTGCCATTTGATTTGATTACCTTCTGTAGGTCCTTCTTCGAGAAATTGTTCTTTCTTCTTGTGAACATTTTTCTGACCATGTTCGTGAGTTGTTCTTCTTCGTCTTTTGAGCCAGATTCAGATTCAGATTCTGGTTTGTTCTTGTGTTTGATCTCTTTTAAGGGACCTGCAAAGAGTGTAATACTTTTCTCGATCTGCTTTGAGTTAGTCTGTTCATGGAGTTCAAGTCCACAAAATAACTCATCTAGTTTTAATTTAGATAAATTCCTAAAGATTTTGTAGGCATCCACGATGGATTCCCACAGTACATTTCGAGGAAACGAGTTTAGAGCATACCTTATTAAATCTCGATTCTCCATTTGATGGCCGATTGTATGGAGTCCGTTGAGGATGTCCTTTATCCTCGAGTGCAATTGACTGACAAATTTTTCTTCTTGCATTTTTATATTAAATAATTTATTTAAAAAATAAGTCATTTTTTGTTACCTTTGCGTTGTTGGTTCCCTCGTGTAGTTCTATGAGTTTGTCCCATAGCTCCTTCGCATTTTCCTGTAGGCCGACACAGTTCACTTCTTCCTTCGTTAGCCCACACTAGGTTGTGTTGAGGGCCAATCTGAGCCTTTTTCTTCATCTCCGGATTCCAATTTTCTGGGTGTATTGGAATTCCGGTGATGTGGTCGACTGAAGCCTTGTATCCTTTGGTGACGCCAAACCATTGGTCAAAGTTGGTCTTTAGGTACACACCTCCATCCGCTTTTTCAAGTATAGGAAATTGTCACCATTAAAGAGGAGAGGACGAACTGTGTTGTATCCCTCGTTTTGGACCATGAACCCTGCACACAAAAGAAGGAAAGGAAAAGAAGTCCCAAGACTAGGTTTTGGATTAACAGTGTGGGAGAAAAATAAGGGTATTAAGACTCAATTAACGTTGCACCAAATTAGAGTAGTTTGCAATGAAGAATTTATCCAAAGAGGTAATTGTTCTAGTTTGGATTTTATCGAGAAAGTTAAAAAAAACGAAAGACAAGTATTAAAAGCCAAAAAAATTCACCCTCTTGCCTGATTGGTGGTTGCACCAAATCAGACCGGTTTCTGCTCTGATATCACTTGTAGGATTGGAAAGTCGCTAGAGGGGGGGGGGGGGGGAATAGCATTCGTCGAGAAATTACGAATTAAAAACTAGTACGCAGTGGAAAGGAAAACAAAAGACAATGCTAATGCAAGCTAAGTTTTACTTGGTTCGGAGTCTTCGATGACTCCTACTTTAAGGCTCATGATCGTCGATCGCTTTCTTTGTGCAATCACTATCAGTTCGAATAAGGTGTTACACGTTTTGAGTACAAGAACTGAAATCGTTATTGACAAACAGAAAGGAAATAAGGATCTCTGGTTCTTCAACCTTTGGAGCAGTCTTTCGGTGTCGTTGGAGCTTTCTCGGAGCAGTACGCAAGAGAAAAACTTGTAGTAGTTGTTGTTCTGAAACTCGTGGTCGAAAGCCTTTATATAAGCTCATCTTTCGCTTAGAACCCCTCCGGGTGCCTGGACCATGTGGCTCGACCAGTTGATGTGCTCCACATCTACTTGTGGATGAGTTTTTGGGTCCGGGAGCTTAGACCGACTTCGGACGCCCGGACCGCCCGAGTGCCTGCGACACTCGCCTGGGTGAGCCTGGTCCGGGCGCCCAGACTCTCCTTTTTTTCAGCAGCTTCTTCCTACAAAAAGGTTAGTTCAGGCAATAGAAAATATATTTACTCTGTAAAACAGAGTTAGCACAACATAATAAAATAGAAGTAGTAATTAGATCTTGTCTTCTCGAGACCAAGATCTAGTCAAGGTTTTAACTTAAATTTCCCAAATAAACCTAAGCTAGACCGATGCCTACATTTCCCTCAACGGAGAATGCGCCCTCACTAAATCTCTCCTCCATTGATAGTCCACACATGCTTTATGGGCAACAATTGTGGGCAACACTCATAAGAAGCGGAATCGGTATATATTACCCATTGATAGCCCACACACGCTTTGTGGGCGACAGTTGTGGGCAACACTCATAAGAAGTGGAATTGGTGATTTCTTTTAAGTTCTCAGTTATGCTAATAAAATTTTTCTTTAAACTCTCAATTATATATGCTAATAAAATTTTTTTTTAGAGTTTAAGAGTTGGGTTATATGATTCTACCAAATCCATCTCTATACCCAAATATGAAAATCCTCATACATAGATTATCTATTTATTTAATCGGGTTAAAAAAAAATTCCTTTATACCTTCTCCGTTTGAATTGGATAACCTATCATTTAGGTTGGCAGGAAATTATGAACCCTAGTGAAAAAGAAACAAGCCCAACGATAGTTATCTTATTTTTTTTAATTGAATGAGGATAATTAGGATGACAAGATTTAGGACTTCTGCCATATTTTTTGGATATTTAATTATTATGGTAACAATACTAACTTAATTGTACAGATAATAATTGGACATGTTAGAACGAAATTGGATCGAAGAAGTGTGCTAGGAACAATGCACAAACCCATGGGTGGGGTCTAGTTAGCTATTTTAATTTCTGCTAAACTCCACCAAAAATGCCTGTTTAACGGTATCATGTATGTGGAAAGCCTACACAATAATCTAAAACAATCTTAAGGAGCATCCACAATGGTCCATGTCATTGTCAAAGGATCGAGAATGATTTGACAAGGATCTAGGAGAATTATAGAGAGGAGTTCAGAAGCTTTTAATTTATGCGAATTAATCAGAGAAGGCTTCACAAGGTTTTAAGCTAAATACATAGCGAAAAAACTCAAATCATATTGTACTTCAATACCTTAGGATATCAATCTCATTTTAAATCAACTAAGTCATGCCCTAGATACTGGTGCAATGATTAAACTTTCAATAAATAAATTTAAGATTCAAATTTTAATGTAAGAGATCTTTTTTAGTGAAAAATAGACTTAAAATGTTGATCATCTAATAAATCTCTATGAGTATTTTTTAATTTATAATGATGACTAATAAATTTTTTTTATGAAATAATAAATAAAAAAATCATGCCCATGTGAGTTTATTCTAGTTTAGTATTTTGCTAACACTTAAAATATTTTGGACTCTCCCTCCCAGGACGTCACTGTGTTGACTAATCCCTTCTGTTAGGTTGGCATGCCAACACTTGGTCACATGGGGATTTACAGAGTCACTAGCTTCATGAAGTACGGATTCCCTGAGTTCACCACTCCAAACTCCTCGAGTTCTCTCCTTGGATGCTCTGAACTCCCCAAGCTCCCTATGTTGGCTTGATTTCTTGAGCTTCCTAAGTGGCTTGTAGTGTTCCCCTTGCACTTATAGGCCATAATCGGACATGACCCACAATCCTTACATGGACCCTTCATGAGTCACACTTCTAGAACTCACAATCCCAAGAGCCTAACAACCTCAAGATTTACGTGATTTGGATGCTTATCCCCTATAAATAATAAAGTCGAAGGTGATATGAATTAGAATCTCTCTCTTTCTTGCAAATACTCTTTCATCTCCATCAGTGCCCTATCACTTGGCTCGTACAATACCATTGCGACTAAGACATTGGAAGGGCTTTGCTGGACAACTTAGTGCCCCTTGCTCGTGTGTTTCATTGTGTCTTGGAAGGGCTGAATTTGCTGGAAAGAGCTTTGCTGGACAACTTAGTGCCCCTTGACGTGTGTGTTTCATTGTGTGTAGGATGGTCTTTTTCCCTCACTGAGGCATCCACTTTAGTGTTCACTGTATTAGCATTTTTCATGTCATTTGTGAGGAGATTAAATCAAGCAAAGCAAAGACATGGAGATGGTGACAATAAGGACACCAATCAGGAGAGTTAAAAGTATTGCGGCCGGAAACATCAAATAATCGAATTTGATTTTAATACAGATAAAAAGTTCAAAGTTAAATTATATTATAATCTAATGAGATTGACTAAGTGTACAGATAGTCCAACCAAAAAATCTTAATAGGTCATGTTAATGGAATACTATGCAAGGCAATAGTCCTAATGAATACTAGACAAAGGGAAAGCTTTAGTTGTGACTAGACAAGTGGAAATCCTAGTTGAGGTTAGGCAAGGAAGTCCTAATATGTGATGTTGGTGCAATCAACCTTTAGGATTTTGATGTTTAACAATGTACCTAAGTCTAGTCAGCTTAACCAAAGGTGGATCCAAATAGGACTTGATATTTGGAAAAAAGAAGTCTAGTCAGGACTAGATGATTAGAAAGTATAAGTCTTAACTAGAAGTTAAGCAGGTGAGAAGTATACTAAGTGATTATTCCTAACTAGAGGTTAGACAAGGGGCCCTAGTAAGTGAAGTTGGGTGATAGAAGTCCTAGTGAATGAAGTTAGGCAGAGGAAGTCCTAGTGAGTAAAGCTAAGCCCTAGTGAGTGAAGCTAAGCCCTAGTGAGTGGAAGCTATGTGGTGGAAGTCCTAGTGAGTGAAACCAGGTACTGGAAGTCCTAATGTGTGAAGTCAGGCAGTGGAAGCCTTAGTGAGTGAAGTTAGGCCCTAGTGAGTGAAACTAAGTGGTGGAAGTCCTGATAAGTGAAGCCAGACAGTGGAAGTCTTAGTAAGTGAAGCTAGGTAGAGAAAGTCTTAGTAAGTGAAGATAGACAGTGGAAAATCCTAGGGAGGTAACCCTAGGCAATGAGAAGTCTTTGAGGAGTAAACTCCAAACATGTGTGATCGAATGATTTTTGGTCAACCGCACACGGTCGACCAGACTAGCAAATCTTGAAAACTGCTAACACTGATTTACTTTAATATTTTATATCTATTTTACTAACTTGGTGTTGTAAGAAAATCTTAGTTGAATAGGTTGATTAGACACTAAACAGAATTAGAGAAAGTCCAAACAGGTATAGAGCATTAGAAATTTGGAAGGTAAGGTTAGGTAAGCAACTGGAAGAGAGATCCAGTGAAAACGTGTTCCCGGTTGAGGGAACAGTAGGTGTCGATTTGACCAAAAATATTTATTTTTCATATTATGCATGTTTTGCTAATCATGTTGTGCAAGACATCAAAGCTAGAAGTAGGTTGGAAAAAGGAGTTCCAAGCGCTCTGGAAGAGTCTAAGTGCCCGGAGGTCTGGGGTCCCGAAGGTCCAGGCGCCCGAAGTGGGTCCAACCCTCTAGCGCTTTATTCGATCCTACAATTGGTATCAGAGTAGGGTCACTCTGAATTGGTGCAACCACCATTTAAATATTTTTTTTGAAATTGGTGCAACATCACTCAAGTCGATTTTCATTTATTCTTTTTTCGTTAATTTATTCTCGCACACTACTAATCTAAACCTAATCTTGGGACATTTTCTTCTCATTTATTGTTTCATGTGTGCAAGATTTGTTTTGATAGCCCATCAAGAAGCTTACAATACTACCTGCCCATCTCTTTTCTTTGGTTAGGACTTCGACTGGTAGAAGGGTCAGTGGAGTACCACTTGAAGACTTAGGTGGATTGTGATCCAGATTGAATTTACACTCCCCATCGAAAATAGAATACCTTTCACATGTGACAAATGGGACAACACCACTAAGAGACAAATTGAGGTCGATGCAAGGCAACTCAAACTCTTCAATATGGCATAACCAAAGAAAAACTGAACTGAGTCAGACCTTTCAAAAGCGTCAAGGACCTATGAGAGACATTGATTGGGCTACATGAAGGGACTTTCGACACTAAGGTATCAAAACATGATTTAATTTTGAATAAATTAATAACATAAAAAATGCAAGAAGAAGAATCGGTAAGCCAGCTCCATGTCCAAGTAGCTAAGACTGAGTCTGAGTCTGAATATGGATCCAAGTTTGAAGCCGAGTCTGAGATATGACACAGATCAATATTTGTTTCAAATGAACCAAACAATGAGGTATACTCTCCTTTAGTTGAAAATTTGTACGATATGATTCACTGTTTAATGCAAAAATTAGCCAAGTCCAATGTCCATGTCAAGTCACTCCAAAAAGAGGTAAAAGCCCTTAAGGAGGAGACTAGCCCAAGTTCTTTGACTGAGAAAGTTCAAAGTGGAACTTCAATGAAAGTTCAACAACTCATGGAAGAAAATTCCACTCTGAAAGTTCAAATCAAATAACTTAAAGAATCATTCGAACAGTTTACTTTGGGCTCCAAAAATTTTAATATGATACTTGGAAAATAAAAAGTCATATACAATTAATCCAGACTCGGATATAAGGCTAAGACTCAGTTCAAATCCTATTTGTCAATTATAAATCAAAATTCTAGAAACCAAGTCTAAGAATGAGTCCCTAAATCAAGCTTGATTAATTAAGTTGGACCAAACAAATATTGGATCCCCAAGGGTCAAATTCATTAGACAGATAGACCTTATCGAGGTTATAATCTAGGGGAGACAATAGAAAAATTATTTTCTTTGTTAGATAAAATTACATGTTTGTTTAATTTACAACATTCTTTACATGCTTATTTCTTTTTGCTTAATTTAGAACTATTAGATAAGGACTTAGTCTTGCTTAACACTTGCACAACCTAGTATCAGTGTGGGGCAAGATGATAGTATGTTAGGGAAGCTTGGTTTAGGGAGTCAAGTAGGATAAGACGTATCCTACTTGGTCTACTTAGCTAAGTAAAACTAACCGATGCTACCTCGCCACATCCTAGACTAGTTAGACCAGAGTTTCTTAAGAAGAAAATTAAGTGTATAATTTTTTAAAAGACTTTGTTTAGAAGTGGTCAATTCTCCGATATCCAAGAAGACTCTTATGCCTTGCCATAGCCTAGAAGCTAATTTTTGAAATATTGTGCACTTAACTGACTAATTATTAAACCTAAATCTAATTCAAATATCAATCAATACTTAGAATTTAAATTAAATTCACAAAGATAAAATTAACAATCATATCATAGAACATAAAAGGTTTAGTATTTGTCCCCTCGGGGCGGTGCGATGGTTAAGGCATGGGGTGTTGCCACATGAGGTCTTGGGGTCGAAACTCGGCGTGACCGAGCATAACCTCCCTCATGTCTTGGCCATTTGCACTAATGGCTAGTAGCCACCCGTGATTTACCTCCTCCGTGTTGGCCTAGGGACGGGTTGACGGGGACGCTGGGGGCCAGCGAATCGCCTTTTACCACATAAAAGGTTTAGTATTTGAAAATCTAAAAATTGATAAGATGAATTTATGACTAAGTTAAAAATTAGCTTAATCAATTTAAAATTGAACTTAAGTAAACACAAAGTAGCTACTCCAATTTAACTATTCAAACCTAATTTAAAATCTAAATTAATCAATTCAAGATAAATTTAATAGATCCCATTTAAATTTTAAATCAAACAATTAGACCCAAATTTAATTAAAACTTAATAATATTGATAAAATAACTTAATTAAAACTTAATAAACAAAAACTAACTTAATTAAAACTTAATAAACTTAAAAATTAACTTAATAAGCTTAAAAATTAACTTAATTAAAATTTAGTAAACTTAAAATTAACTTAATGAAAACTTAATAAACTTAAACAAACATTTATTTAATTAAAACTTAATAAAATTAACTTAATTAGAACTTAATACACCTTAATTAAACAATCCTTAATCAAAATCAATCCTAACTGAAGCCTAATTAATCAAAACTCAACTTAAATTAATCCAAATCCAATTATCAAATGTAATTGATTACATTGGTATCCATCTCACAAAGAACTAATAGCACTAATATGTTTGATAACATAGAATAGGTGAGATAAAAAAAATAGTAGTAAAGATTAGTTAATCCATTGTAAAATTCCAATTTTAAGTTGGATTCAAATCAAATATTTTAAATGTAATAAAATAAAGATTTGAACTAATGAATGTTGGATAGTGGATTCTCTAGACATATAACCGGAGATAGACTAAAATTTACCAAACTAAAACTCAAGAACCTAGGATTAATTGTATTTGACAATAATGTAAAACTTAAGGTAATCGGAATAGGTAATATCAAACTAAGTTCCAATTTCATTATTCAAAAAGTTCTATTAGTTGATAAGTTTGAGTTTAATATACTTAGCATCAGTTAATTGTGTGATTTTGGTTATCTAGTAACCTTCTCAAACCTTGAATGTTTAATTACAATATTAAAAATTCTGAAATAACACTTAAGGAAATTAGAAAAATAACATCTACAAAATTAATCTTTCAAGCTCTTCATTTAAGTGTCCACTGACATAATAAGAGGAAACTAAGTTGTGGCATAGAAAACTGAGTCACACTCATATAAGACTCATTTTAAAAATGAGTTAAAATGATTTATTTAGAGGTTTACCAAAATTTAAAAATACAATATGTAATGCTTGTCAATAAGGAAAATAGATCAAATCAACTCACAAATTTCTACACTTAGACCTATTTGATTCCTATAGGGCTAAGTCACTAAGCAAAAAACTAGTACTACTTAGTAATAATCAACAACCACTTAAGATTTGCCTAGCTAAAATTCTTAAAAACTAAAAAATGAAACATTTGAAAATTTTAATAATTTTTGAAAATTAATAGAAAATAAAAAAGATGTAAAAATTAAAAGAATAAGAAGTAATCATATAGGAGAATTTTGAAACCATAGGTTTATTGAATTTTATCAGAATAATGGTTATTGCCATGAATTCTCATGCCCTACAACTCCTTAACAAAATAAAATTGTAGAAAGAAAAAATAGAACATTACAAGAAGTAGCTAGGACGATACTAAATGAATACAATCTAACTAACCAATTTTGGGATGAAACTATAAATACAACATGCTACATCTAAAATTGAATTTTAATTAATAAATTTTATAATAAAATCGTAAATCTATTATGATAAAATACCCAATTTAAATTACTTAAAAGTATTTGGGTGTAAAGTTATTAAAGACTACTTAGGAAAATTTACATCTAAGTTAACAATTGGAAATTTTCTAGGTTACTCAACAACTAGTAAGGGTTATAGAGTCTATAATAAAAGCACCCAGAAAGTTAAAGAAACAACCAATATTATCTTTGATAAAGAAAGTAATCAACCTAACTGATCATGTCCGAGAGTCGAGTCGACGGACGCTGGGCACGTGACGCTCTCCGTTGGCTCCGCGTATACTCTGGGCTGACTTGGACTCCGGTGAACTTGTAGCAAAAACTGAGCCAGGAGGGGGATCCCGGCGATGACCCTCCGACGCTCAAGTCAGGCGAGAAGAAATCGGAATAGAGCAACGAGGTCGAAAGCTACAGTAGATGAGAATGCATACCTCCGTCGAAGGTTGGGGGCCCTTATATAGGGCTCCCAAGGGGTGCGTGCACACTCTCCGAGGCGTGCACGCTCCTCAAAGCATACCTAGGAATGGTCGTGTCAGAAAAGTGCGCCTGCCGCTATACCTCAACCGTCCGAGCATATCTCTGACATGACAGTGGAAACTTCCACCGTACGATTCTCTGTCCTGTCCGGCCGCCGACCATGCTGTTTGTCAGCGACATGTCTCGAGAGGGATATCGCCGGCTGCCCCCTTTGTCCTCTTCTGCTCCTTTTGTCTGTTACTAGCCCGACCGGGAGAGATGCAGGGACCCACTGTCGACTGGGAGGGGACATGCACTGGTCCGAACGGGAAAGCCACTCGGCTACATACTCGGACGGGAATGTCTTCGTCGATTCGCAACTCATTTGAGCGAATAGGCCGCCTGGCGCCTCAACTTTCCTAGGCGGACTCGTGAGCGTCGGAAACCCGGCCCGCAGTCGAGCTGTTTCTGCGCCACACCGGACCCGGTCGTGGCCGATCGGCCAGGTGGCCTTCCGACCGACCACACCGTTGGGTTGACTATTAGCTTTAACCTCCACGTGTCATTGGCCTCGTTCCCGTTCGGGACTCCACTCTTACTACCGAATCACGTGCCTCCCCCTCAAGTCTAGTCGAAGGAGGCTAATATTCCGACTGACTGGACTACTAGTCTAGTGGTGTAACGGCCGCTCGGCCACTGAGGTGGGTACTCCTCCGTTCGGGCACTGTGATGCGACAGGCAACCGCTCGGCAGCCTACCTGCTAGGCCTTGGAAGATTTTGCTTGCTGCTGATTACCTTACCGACCCAAGGGCGATTAATGCTGACGTCTTCAGGATCTCCTCGGAATTCATGTCAATCCCCGCTATTAAGGTCGAGCATGCGCCCACGCCCGCGTAATGACGTTCATTAAATGTCGCCTTTTGACCTACCGCCATGTGGTGCCACCGCCGTCATCGTACGACGAGGGCGTCAGCTCCGATGGGACAGGTGGCAGTTTGAATTCTACGGCCGGATGTCGACTTTGGTCCTGATGACCTGGATGGGACGGTTACGGTTGGCCGAGCCCTGTGTTTATAAAGCCCAAGCGCCGACAACTATTCCATCGTTGCTGCTTCTGCGTGCTTCACCGGCCTCCTCGACCTCCAGTGCTCCGACGATTTTTCCCCTCCCTCTCCTAGGTTTACTTTTGTAAGCTCCCTGATCCCTTCTTGTTTTCGCGTTCTGCTTTCCCTCGCCTTCCTTAGCGTCGCCTTTCTTGTTGTGTTTTCCGTCGATCTTTTCAACGAAGCCTCTGTGTTTTCACTTTCCGATCATCGACAGTTCGTCTGCCCCCTCTCCCGGCCTTTGGTATCAAACCATGGAGAGTCATTTTGACTCGGGGGATGCCTTTAAACTGATCAATGCATACGACATCCCTGTTGACCACAAACTCACCCTGGCCGAGTCATCCGACCGGCCTCATGACCCGCTGGTCGGCACTGTTACTTTCTTCCGCTACCAATTCGTAGGTGGCCTTAGGTTTCCGATCCACCCGTTCATCACAGAAGTATGCAACTACTTTCGCATCCCACTCGGCCAGCTCGTGCCTAACTCCTTTAGGCCGCTGTGCGGCATAGTTGTACTCTTTCGAGTGCACAACATCCCCCTTAAACCTCAGATTTTTCATTATTTTTACTATCCCAAGCAGTCCGAAATGGGCACCTTCTTGTTTCAAGCTCGAATCGGCTTAGTTTTATTTGATAAAATGCCTACCTCCAACAAGCATTGGAAGGATCATTTCTTCTTTTTGAGTTTTCCCGAGCCGCCACCCTTCCGAACTCAATGGCAAACTTCGCTGCCGACTCCCCCCGACCTGAAAAGGTACAGGACCGAGCCCGCTTTTCTACACGCGGCTAACCTGCTGGCCGGGCTGAAGCTGGACATCCATAAGGTGCTGACTGAAGGGATAATGTATCTATTCGGTTTAAGCCCGATCCGAACGCGGCTCCCGAACGGCCTTGGTAAGAAATAACTTTCTGTCCTTTTCTTTGAGTCTAATTGATTTCTTTTTTCTTTCTTACAGCCGAGACCATGATGAAATCAGTGGTGTTCGGTATGCTGAAATGCAAGGCCGCCGAGATAGAGGCGGTTGCAGCGTAGGAGGCGGAGAAACTTGGCATCACCCCGATCGGCTCGCATGAGGGTGAGAGTGAAGAGGCGCAGACGGCGGACGAGGCGTCTGCCGCTCGGACGGTCACTACTGATGCAGCCGGGGAGACCGCTCCATCGAGTGCGCAACCGACCACTCGGCCCGAGGAAGCCGAGTCTACTGATGACGAACTCACGTTGGTTGGGCGTAAACGCCGCCGAACGGGCACCCTAACCCGCTCGACGACCTCAGCCGTTAACGTGTTCGAGCAGATGGGCGATCCTCCTCTAGCTCCAGCGTTTGTGGAAGCGCTGTCGTCCGACCGGACCCCATCTCAAGGAGACTGACCTTCCGACCCCGTCGCTGTTCAGCCTCTCAGCTCGCTCCCTCTAGCTCGACGGATAGTCAAGCGATCTCTTGTTCGCTCTGAGCCAGTCGGACAATCCTCTGCCCCTTCCACGTCCGCTCAGTCTACTCAGGGCCAGCACAGGACTATCAAGGATTTGCTCCACCTACCGACAGAGGAATATTTACAGAAGGTCGAACAACCATCGAGCCCCGAACACTTAATAACCATCTGGGGACCCCTCGTAAAAGTCTGGAAGGATGCCCGAGCGCGCGTGGGCGTGATGCCCCCGGGGCTGCTCGGCAACAACTATCTGCAACAAACCACCGGGGTAACTCTTATCACAAGCCTTTATTTCTTCTCCCCCGTTCAGTATTGACTATTTTTCTTTTAACCAAATTGCAGCATTGGGTGGAAAGTATAGCGGTCTGCCACCACTTAGCTTTCCTTGAGGAGGAATTCAAAAAGCTTAAAGTCTCTGGTGGGACTCCCCTTCAAGGCCCTTCTTATGCCAAGCTGAAGGCCGATCTGGATAAGATCAACAAACTGCTGGAGGCCAAGCGGCACAAATCTTCGGGCCTACAAACTATGGTGGACCGGCTCGAGACCTAGGTCAAAACATACGATAAGAAGATCACTTTGGCTACCAACAGGAAGAATCAGGCCATCACCGACCTGGAGATGAAGAATGCTGAGGCCTGGGTGCTTGAGGTGAAAGTCAACGAGTTGACCGACCTGCTCACTGCCGAGAAGAATGGTCGTTCGGCGGAGGTGGCCGCTCTTCAGAGTGATCTGAAGACCTTTCAAGATGCCTTAGAGGCCTCCCGAGCTGCCTTCAAAGAATATCAAGAAGTCGAACCTGGCCGACTCGCGATCATGCAGCGGAACTACATCCGCTCGGAGAACTTTGTAGAGAAAGCTTGCGCTCGGCTCGTTCATGCGTTCGAGTTGGCCATTACCGCCACGGCTGACTATCCGAAGAAAAAGGGCCGGCTTCTTAAAGATTTCACTATCCCCGTCCGTGATCATGCTGATCTTCTAACCACAATTCCGGACGAGATTTTTGGTTATTTAGAGTAAAGTCATGGATGTGTATTGGCTGTTCGGCCTGTTTCTCCTTTTGTACTCGCCGTTCGGCTAATTTTTGATCTATGAATCTTATATGGCCTTGTCTGATTGTCCAATTTCCATGTGTTTTCGAGCGGGCTGTCTGTTTCGTGCGTGTCGCTCGGTTAGTTGAGTGTAAGACCATCACTCTTTCGTAAGTCCCATGAGGTTTTCACGGTGCTAAGGCTGAATCTTATGATTGCCGCTCGGCGGTATATGGGCTGGGGGGTTTACAGTCGCCGGTTCGACTCTAGAGTTTAACGTCGCCGCTCGACGGTCTTCAGGTCGGGGGGTTTATAGTCGCCGGTTCGACTCTAGAGTTTAACGTCGTCGCTCGACGGTCTTCAGGCCGGGGGGTTTATAGTCGCTGGTTCGACTCTAGAGTTTAACGTTGCCGCTCGACGGTCTTCAGGCCGGGGGGTTTATAGTCGCCGGTTCGACTCTAGAGTTTAACGACGTCGCTCGACGGTCTTCAGGGCGGGGGGCTTATAGTCGCCGGTTCGACTCTAGAGTTTAACGTCGCCGCTCGACGGTCTTCATGGGGCCTAGCCGTTCGGCACACCCATTTTCTTTTTGATATCATTCCTGCATTTAAAGGGAGTTGAGGGATGGAAAGTACATATAACGAATTACATGGGCACACCTTTCATCCAACTCGATACGACTGGAGATGTTTAGCGCTCCATGGTCGTTTTAGCTGCCGTCCATCTTCATCTTCGAGGTGATAGGCGCCCGATCGGAGCTTCTCGATGACCTTGAAGGGCCCAGCCCAGGGTACCTCCAGCTTGCTCACATCTCCAACCGGCTTCACCTTCTTCTATACAAAGTCGTCGACTTGGAATGCCCTGGGAATCACTCGCCTGTTGTAATTCTGCTTTATTTGTTGCAAGTACACCATTAGCCGGGCGGCTGCCTTGGCACGCGTCTCGTCTATCAAATCCAGCTCCAGTTGTCTCTGATCGACGTTATCCGCGTCGTACCGTTGCACCCGATCAGATTCTATTCTGACCACCACGGATATGACAACCTCCCCTCCGTACACCAAGTGGAAAGGTGTGACCCCCGTTCCCTCCTTAGGGGTAGTGCGAATCGCCCATAACACGTCCGGGAGCTCATCTACCTAGCTGCCACCGATATGGTCGAGCCGAACTTGAAGAATCAGAAGGATCTTCCGATTGACGACCTCAGCCTGCCCGTTGCTCTGCGGATAGGCTACGGAGGTGAAGTGTTGCTGAATGCCATACCCCTCGCACCATTCTCGGAGCTCCTGTCCGGCGAATTGCCGCCCATTATCGGACACGAGCCGACGTGGAATGCCGAACCAACATATTATATGTTGTCAGATGAACTTCTTGACCATCTGCTCGGTTATTCTCCCCAGCGGCTCGGCCTCCACCCACTTTGAGAAATAGTCTACCGCTACTAGTAGAAACTTCTGCTGTCCGGTCGCCATGGGGAAGGGCCCTACAATATCCATGCTTCACTGGTCGAACGGGTCGGATATTGCCGAGGCCTTCATCTCCTCTGTCGGCCGATGGGAGATGTTGTGATATTTTTGACAGGAGAGGCAAGTTGCGACGGTTCGAGCGGCATCTTCCTGGAGGGTTGGCCAAAAATATCCGGCTAACAGGATCTTCTTTGCTAACGACCGACCGCCTGGGTGTCCTCCGCAGGATCCTTGATGTACTTCCTTTAGTATATATTCCACGTCTTCTGAGCTGACACATTTTAGCAGCGGACGAGAGAAAGTCTTCTTGTAGATCTGGTCCCCGATGAGGGTAAACCGACCCGCTCTCCTTCTTAGCAACTGTGCTTCAGCCCGATCGGACGGAGCAGCCCCTGATCGCAAAATTTCGCTATGTCCATCCTCCAGTCGCTTGAGAATGCGAGGCCTTCCATCCTGTCAATGTGCGCCACTAAGGATACCTGCTCGATCGTTTGTTGGTTGCCGATCGGTATTATTGAACTTGTCAACTTTGCCAACCCATCTGCCGCCTGATTCTCCGCTCAGGGGATCTTCTGTATGACCACCTCACTGAAGCTAGTTTTGAGCTTGTCGAAGACCTCTGCGTACAGCTTCAGCCTTGTGTTGTTTATCTTAAAGGTCCCCAGGAGCTGCTGAGCGGCCAACTGTGAGTCTGAATAAATTAACACCTTACTGGCTCCTGCGTGCCGAGCGGCCTGCAATCCCACTATGAGGGCCTCATACTCTGTCTCGTTGTTGGTTGCGCGGTAATCCAGCCGAACGGACAGATGCATCCGCTCTTCTAGTGGTGAAATCAACAGAAGACCGATGCCGCTTCCATGCCGTGTGGCGGATCCGTCCACGTACACCCTCCAACTGGCTTCGGGCTCGGGGTTTTGAACTTCGGTGATGAAATCCGCTAAGGATTACACCTTAATTGTTGTTCGGGGATGGTACTGTATGTCGAACTCACTGAGCTCGATCGTCCATTTGATCAATCGTCCAGATGCCTCGAGATTTAGAAGTACTCTCCCCAAAGGGCTGTTCGTCATGACGATGATTGCGTGCGCGAGAAAGTAGGGTCGGAGTCTCCGAGCGGCGAGGACTAACGCGAAGGCAAGCTTCTCGAGACCAGTGTAGCGGGATTCAACGTCTTTTAGCATGTGACTCAAAAAATACACAAGTTGTTATTCATCGTCCGGCCTTACCAGAGCCGAGCCAACAACGTGCTTGGTCGAGGATAGGTATATACGGAGCGGCTCGCCGATTGCCGGCTTGGCTAATACAGGTAAAGAGTTCAGATAAACCTTCAAAGCTTCAAACACCCGGTCGCATTCTTCGTCCCACTGGAATTTGGTAGCTCGGCGAAGAATCTTGAAAAATGGCATGCTCCGGTCGGCAGTTTTGGAGATGAACCGCGAGAGAGCCATTATCCGACCGGTAAGGCGCTGTACTTCCTTCAAATTTCTAGGAGGTGGCATGTTTTGCAATGCCTTCACCTTGCTGGGGTTCGCCTCTATGCCCCGCTCGGTCACGATGTACCCCAGGAAGCGCCCACTTTTTACTTCGAATAGACACTTCTGGGGATTTAACTTGACCCCGTATGTCCTCAACATCTCAATGGTTTCCTCTATATCTGCACAAAGGTTGACCGCTCGGATTGATTTAATAAGTATGTCATCAACGTATACCTCCAGGTTTCGCTCGATCTGTCTCCGGAACACTTTGTTCATGAGCCGTTGGTATGTAGCACATGCGTTCTTCAATCCGAACGACATCACGTTGTAGCAGTAAGTGCCATTCGCAGTTATGAAGCTTACTTTCTCCTGATCGTCACGGGCGAGCGACACTTGATGATACCCCTGATATGCATCCAGCATGCATATCAGCTCGTACCCAGCCGTTGAATCCACCATCTGATCAATTCGAGGCAACAGGTAAAAATCCTTCGGGCATGCCTTGTTCAGATCCCGGAAGTCGATGCAGACTCTCCACTTGTTACTCGGCTTGGAGACCAGTACCACATTCGCGAGCCAGCTCGGGAATTGCACTTCCCGTATATGGCCGGCTTCCAGAAGCTTCTCGACTTCCGCTCGGATGATGACATTCTGTTCTGCGCTGAAGTCTCTCTTCCTCTGCTTTACGGGTCGAGCGTCCGGTCGGACATGAAGCTCGTGCTGTGCAACGCTCGGCGAGATGCCTGGCAGCTCGTGTGTTGACCACACGAAGACGTCATTGTTACGCTGTAGGCACTGGATCAGTTTCTCCTTCGGGCCAACTTCCAAGTCGGATGCAACGAAGGTGGTGTCCTCTGGTCGGCCATCCCGGATCTGTACTTCTTCTTTTCCTTCATAAACTAAGGTAGGGGGCCTTTCAGTTATATCATTTACCTCGATCCGGGGGGCCTTCCGAGCGGACCTAGACTCGGCTCGCACCATTTCCACATAGCATCGTCGGGCGGCCAGCTGATCTCCCCTAACTTCGCCCACCTTGTCTTCCATGGGGAATTTGATCTTCTGACAAAAGGTTGAGACGACCGCTTGGAACTCATTGAGAGCCAGTCGGCCGAGTATCAAGTTGTAGGCGGACGGGGCATCGACCACAATGAAGTTGGAGGTCCGCGTCCTTCGAAGCGGTTCTTCTCTCAGTGATATAGCCAATCGGGTTTGGCCGATCGGCAACACATCATTGCCGGTGAATCCATATAATGGAGTTGTCATTAGAAGCATCTCGGCTTGGTCAATTTGAAGTTGGTCGAACGCCTTCTTGAAGATAATATTGATCGAGCTCCTTGTGTCAATAAATATTCAATAAATAGTATAATTTACTATTACCGCTCGGATGATGAGGGCGTCGTCGTGCGACACTTCGATCCCTTCTAAGTCTCTGGGCCCGAAGCTGATCTCAGGTCCTTGTGCCCGTTCCTGGCTGCAGCCGACTGCATGGATCCTGAGCTGCCGAGCGTGCGACTTCCTTGCGCAATTGGAGTCTTCGCCTGTCGGTCCCCCAGCAATGATGCTGATCTCGCCCCGAGCAATGTTGCTCCTGTTTTCTTCCTCTCGGGTGGAGGGTCTCGTTCGTTCCGAGGCTCGGTGATTGACCCTCGGCTGATGATGCTGTTGCCGCTCGGGGTACTCCCTATTCGCCCGCCGCTCGGTACTCTGGTGTCGATGTCGTCGATCCGGCGAAGGCGATCGACGGCGATAGATTCTCGGCGCCGGGTGAGCAACCGGGCCGAGACTTCGACAGTTACGGGTGTTGTGGGTTGCTGACTAGTGAAGCGAACAAAACATGAGAGTCCATACCTTTCCTTTTTGCGTGGGCCGATCGGCTGCCACATGTTGGGCGGCGTGCGACCTTGACTCCTGATGAGGGCGTGCTCCTTCAGCGCGAGGTCCCCTTGGGGGTTGATGACTGACCGGTGGTCTCCGCTCAGACGGAACTGAAGACTCGGGTGGTGCTTCTTTCCTCCTGGCTGCCTGAGCTTCCTCCACATTGATGTACTCGTTCGCCTTCTTCAGCATGTGGTCGTAGTCACGGGACGACTTTCGGATGAGCGAGCGGAAGAAATCCCCGTCGACTAGGCCCTGAGTGAAGGCATGCATCATCGTCTCGGATGAGACCGTGGGGATATCCATGGCTGCCTGGTTGAAACGCTGGATGTAAGCTCGGAGGCTCTCTCTCGGCCCTTGCTTCATAGAAAATAAGCTGACGCTGGTCTTCTGATAATGCCGGCTGCTGGTAAAGTGGTGGAGGAACGTCGTTCGGAAGTCCTTGAAGCTCCGTACCGATCCGTCCGGCAACCTTCTGAACCAACGTTGTGCGGAGCCGGACAGGGTGGTGAGGAAGACCCTGCATTTGACTCCGTCGGTGTATTGATGTAGAGTGGTGGCATTGTCGAACTTACCGAGGTGGTCGTCCAGATCGGTTGTACCGTTGTACTCTCCGATCGATAGAGGGGCGTAATGCTTCGGAAGCGGATCTTGCAGAATCGTCTCAGAGAACTGCGATTGATCCGCTCGGGGGATGACTCGGTCTGAGGCACCTTCCCCTTCCTGGCGTCCCGCACGGGTGCTTCGTCAGATGACCCCTGGTTGGCTTGAGCTAGCTCGGACGGCGTCTGGAATAAGGCCCGATGGAACGAAATAGGGGCGGGCGACGCATCTCCTGGTGTGCCGGTTTGACCTTTATTCTGTGCCTAAGTCGAAAATTGCTCCGGTCGCTCTTCGTGCACCGCTCGGCCACCCGATGCCGAGGTCGCCTGCTGCGCCAGCTGCTCGGCCAACGCTTTCTACTGCTACTCCACAATTTTTGGTGTTCTCGCCTCGATAAGAGCGTCGAGCTCCTCTTGAGAAAGCATCACGGTATGCGGTCGTCCAGCTCCTTTCATCTTCTCGGCTCGGATTCAGGTGCTTCCCACAGATGACGCCAATTTGATCCTGTTCGAGAGTCGAGTCGACGGACACTGGGCATGTGACGCTCTCCGCTGGCTCTGCGTACACTCTGGGCTGACTTGGACTCCGGTGAACCTGCAGCAAAAACCGAGTCGGGAGGGGGATCCTGGCGACGACCCTCCGACGCTCAAGTCAGGCGAGAAGAAATCGAAATAGAGCAACGAGGTCGAAAGCTACAGTAGATGAGAATGCATACCTCCGTCGAAGGTTGGGGGCCCTTATATAGGGCTCCCAGGGGTGCGTGCACACTCTCCAAGGCATGCACGCTCCTCAAAGCATACTTAGAAATGGTCGTGTCAGAAAAGTGCGCCTGACGCCATACCTCAACCGTCCGAGCATATCTCTGACATGACAGTGGAAACTTCCACCGTACGATTCTCTGTCCGGTCCGGCCGCCGACCATGCTGTTTGTCGGCGACACGTCTTGAGAGAGATATCGTCGGCTGCCCCCTTTGTTCTCTTCTGCTCCTTTTATCTGTTACTAGCCTGACCGGGAGAGATGCAGGGACCCACTGCCGACCGGGAGGGGACATGCACTGGTCAGAACGGGAAAGCCGCTCGGCTACATATTCGGACGGGAATGTCTTCATCGATTCGCAACTCATTCGAGCGAACAGGCCGCCCAGAGCCTCAACTTTCCTAGGCGGACTTGTGAGCGTCGGAAACCCGACCCGCAGCCGAGCTGTTTCTGCGCTGCACTGGACGCGGTCGTGGCCGATCGGCCAGGTGGCCTTCCGACCGACCACACCGTTGGGTTGACTATTAGCTTTGACCTCCACGTGTCATTGGCCTCGTTCCCGTTCGGGACTCCACTCCTACTACCAGATCACTAACAATATTAACAATGAATAAAATATTAGAAATTTGGAAGATGATGAACCTAGACTTGGATCAAACATAAATGAACAAGAAGAACTAATTGTTAATCCTGAAATAAGAACAACTGGATTAAGAACTAACCACCCATCTTACCAAATCTTGAGTGACCCAAATCTAGGACTTTGAATTAGATCTTCATATAGAAACCTAAGTTAAATAGCCTTAATATCAAAATTTGAACCTAAAACCATAGAAGAAACTCTACTTAACCCTGATTGGATAATTGCAATGCGAGAAGAACTAGTCTAATTTGAAAGAAATCAAGTCTGGGACCTAATACCTATGCCAAAAGATAAGTCCATAATTGACACCAAATAAGTCTTTAGAAATAAACTAGATGACAAAGGTGAAATTTTTGGAAACATAGCTCGATTAGTAGCTAAGGGGTTTAGCCAAGTATGATTCGGCTATGATGAAATCTATGTACCTGTAGCTAGACTTGAATTCATCAGGATATTGCTAGTCTATGTAGTACATAAATGATTCAAGTCATATTAAATGGATGTAAATATGCATTTCTTAACTGGTTCACTAAGGAAGAAGTCTATATAAGTCAACCATCTGGGTTTAATGACCTTAACCACCCAAACCATGTCTTTAGATTAAAGAAATAAAGGAAATAATAAAGGACACGTCTAATCTAGTACCAACCGTACAAGATGAGATACCACAAGAAACTGCAACACGTATCACAAATAATGCACAATTACAAACAGTGTCTCGTCGTAGTGGGAGGGTTGTTAGGCAACCTGAAAGATTCATGTTTTGGGAGAGTCTTTGGACTTGATCCCTGTGGAACATGAACCTGATCCCTGGACATATGATGAAACGCTCCAAGATAAGGATGCAATATCTTGGCAAAGAGCAATGAATACAGAATTAGAATATATGTATTTTAATAAAGTCTGGGAGCTTGTAGAATAACCAAATGGTGTAAAAGCCATTAGGTCCACAATAGAAAAAGAAGGACAGATGGGAAGGTTGAAACTTTTAAAGCAAAGCTTGTTGAAAAAGGGAAACTTTTTACCGGTAGCCATGCTTAAGTCTATCCGGATTCTTTTATCTATTGTTGCTCATATGGATTATAAGATTTGACAAGTAGATGTCAAAACAACTTTCCTTAAAGGAAGTCTTGAAGAAAGCATCTATATGAAGCAACCAGAGGGGTTCATTACAAAGGGCAAAGAGCATCATGTATGTAAGCTCAATCGGTCTATGGACTGAAGTAAAGCTTCAAGGTCTTGGAAACATTCGGTTTAATAAAGTAATCCAGACCTATGGATTTATTTAGTGACCAGAGGAATCTTGTGTATACAAAAACTGTGATGGAAACGTGGTGATATTTCTTGTACTATACGTAGATGACATTTTTGATAGTTGGAAATAATATCAAAGTGTTGTCGGAAGTAAGGGTATGGTTGTCCAAGCAATTCAATATGAAGGACTTGAGAGAATGCACACATATTATAGGGATCAAAGTAATAAGGGATCTCAAGAAAAGAATGTTGTGCTTATCCCAAACTTCATATATCGATGCAATCCTAGCCCACTCTAGCATGCAAGACTCCAAGAAAGGTTTTCTACCTTTTAGATATGAAGTAGCTTTATCTAAAGAGATGTCTCCGAAGACATCAAAGGAGATAGATGACATAAATGTTGGTGCAACATCCCTCAGGTCAAGGTTGACCTGGTTGACCAAGCTGAGTCTTGGTTTGAGTTTAGATGTTTGACAATAAGATATTGATTGAAGAAGAGTCAAGTAGGTCAAGGGAGTGACCGGATACTTGACTGGGAAGTCCTAGTGAGTGAAGCTAGGCAGAAGGAAATCCTGGTGAGTGAAACTAGGTGAAAGTCCTGGTGAGTGAAGCCAGGTGAAAGTCCTAGTGAGTGAAGCTAGGCAGATGGAAAGTCCTAGTGAGTGAAGCTAGGCAGATGGAAAACCCTAGTGAGTGAAACTAGGTGAAAGTCCTGGTGAGTGAAGCCAGGCAAGGGAAAATTCAGATGGATCAAGGATGATCGGACATCTGGTGTTGGGAAGTCCAAGTAGGTCAAAGGATTGACTGGATACTTGGCACGAGGAAATACAGATAGGTCAAAGGGATTGACCAGACATCTAAATAGGAAAGTCCAAATAGGTCAAGGGAGTGACCAGATACTTGGCATGACGAGAAAAGTCCAAGTGGGTCAAAGGAATTGACTGGACACTTGGTGGGAAGTCCTGGCAGGTCAAGGGAGTGACCAGATGCTAGGCATGATGTACCAACAGGTCAAGAATGACCGGATGTTGGTTTGGGAGTCTTGGAACTTGGTTTTGGGCAAAAACCAAGTGCTGGATCGATCAGGGGATCGATCCAGGAGCTGGATCGATCAGTGGATCGATCCAAGCTTTTCCCAGCGAACAGAAAGCCTCTGGATCGATCCGTGGATCGATCCAGATATCCCAATCGATCAGTGGATCGATTGGGACGCGGCTGTTTCGCGCGATAAGCGCTGGATCGATCCGTGGATCGATCCAGGCGTTTTCCCTAGAGCACAGAGGCGCTCTGGATCGATCCGTGGATCGATCCAAAGCCTCCCCGATCGATTGGGAACATTCGAATCGATCGGGTTCCGACCGTTGGCGTCGATTTAAGCTGCAGGCGTGCGATGGCTGCGGTACCGCTTCACCGATTCACTCCAGATCTCTCGCCAACTCCTCCACAGCGCTCTTGAAGCTAAGATCGCCAGTTCTTGAAGGATCTTGGAGGTTTTCCAAGTCAAGAGGCGGATCAACAACAAGAAGTGAAGTTAGGGTTAGGGTTTTTACTGCACATCTTGTAAGCTTTTGCTTATCTTGTATTTCCCTTTCTTCTTCTTGTATTGAGAGTGCTGTAAGGCTTCTCCGCCTTTGGTAGTTACCATAAAGGAGTGTTATTCATAGTGGAGGGTGTGTGCGTGGTGTGGATCCTTGGATTAGTCACCTCCTTTGGAGGTGGATACCAAGTAAAATCCTAGTGTTAGCGTTGAGTGTTTTGTCTCTGTATTTTCCGCTGCATATTCTTGAAGAAACAATCAACGCCAAGCAACGTCGAGGAACGAGCGAGCGACGAGCTATTCACCCCCCTCTAGCTACTTTTGGTCCTAACAATAAAGGCAGTTCCTTATGCTTCGGCTGTCGGAAGCCTAATGTATGCAATGCTGTATATGAAACCGGATATCTGTTTTACCGTAGGCATGGTTAGCAGATATCAAAGTAACCCTGGACAAGGACATTTGACTGCTGTAATGCATATATTGAAGTACCTGAGAGGGACTAAAGATTATATGCTAGCTTACAAAGCAGATGATTTACTCCCTGTGGGTTACACGGATTTGGACTTCCAATCTTATAGGGAAAATAGTTAGTCAACCTCGGGATTTTGTATTTACTTTAGGAGGTGAAGCCATAACAATGGAGAAGTGTTAAGCATAGGTGCTTTTTTGGACTCCACTATGGAAGCTAAGTATATGACAGCCTCTCAGGTAGCCATAGAAGCTGAATGGCTCAGTAACTTCATGATAGACTTAGATGTGATTCCTGGTTTGCCCAAAATTATTTGGTGCAGTAGCAAACTCGAAGGAACCACGAGCCCATAAGACAAGTAAACACAATAGAGCGCAAGTACCACCCAATACGAGACATCGTATAACGAGGAGAAGTTGTTGCCGCCTAGATTGCATCAGATGATAACCTGAGAGATCTTTTCACTAAGGTCCTTATGGCAAGAGCTTTTGATGGACATGTTGAAGGTTTGAGAATCAGATGTATGACAAGGTATATGTCAGCATAGTCTTTTAGTATAAGTGGGAGATTGTTAGAGTGTATACTAAAAGCCTAGCTTTTTATATAAAACATTCATTTAGAAATAAAGAATCACATTGGTCAATTGTCTACATTTATGCTAAGTGTAGTTGTTCAATTAATTTATATTGTAGATAACATGGTGTGTGGTGTCATACACAGAAGATAATGTTATCAATTCCTTATAAATCATAAACAGTAGCTCACGACTGAGATGGAAAGGCACAAACCATTGGAATAGTTGTAGTGTAATTAGGTATTAGTTTATCTTGACTGATAAATTACACTAGTACACTCTGAGTATATTGAGCAGGACCATTTAAGGTAAGTTTTTTTTATACTAACTTAATAAAAGAACAAGACCTTAGTTATTATGGAAGTGTTTGCTCTTAATCCTAATATAATAACAAACACATATATTTAGTATTTATTTCTTTGACTTATCAAAGGGTGAGATTTAGCTCGATAAATCAATAGGCCCGATAAGTTGGGAAATGATATTACTTATAGTGTGTCTTGTTGATTATAGAAGGAAACTGTGTGCTAGTAATCTAGGTTGATAATGTCCCCAAGAGGAGCTCATAAGGATTGTCATGTTAAACCCTGGAGGTGGACTTAGTCCGACACGACAATAAAGTTAAGTGGTACTACTCTTGGACTATGATATTAATTAAAGTGAGTTGTCAGTAACTCAATTAATTAGTGGACATCCGACATCTTAAACACAGGGAGATTAACACACTCTTGATAAGAAGGAGCCCAAAATGTAATTTGGGATTAGTGCTGTAGTTCAATAATAGTTTTTTAGTGGAATGAATTATTATTGATGAAATTAAATTGGGTGTTCGGGGCGAACACGGGAAGCTTAATTTCATCGGGAGACCAAAACCAATTCCTCCTCTCGGTCCCAATCGTAGCCTCTTATTTATAAAGTATTATACCCACCTTTATACCTATCCTAAGGTGGCCGGCCAAGCAAGCTTGGAACCCAAGCTTGGGCCGGCCAAGCAAATAGGATGAGCCAAGTTGTGTGGCTGGCCCTAGCTTGAATCCAAGCTTGGTGTGGCCGACCACATTAAATTAAAAAGGATTTTATTTTTTAAATCTTTCTTACGTGGAAGCCATGTTTTAAAAAGAGAGTTTAAAATTTAAATCTTTCCTTTTATAGCTTTCTACAAAAGATTAAGAGAAATGTTTGATATCTTTTCTTATTTGTAGTTAAAAGGAAGATTTTAATTTTTGATAAAACTTTCCTTTTATGAAACCATCCTCATGGTTTTAAAAGAGAGTTTAAAATTTAAATCTTTCCTTTTATAGCTTTCTACAAAAGATTAAGAAAAGATTTGATATCTTTCCTTATTTATAGATTGAAAGGAAGATTTTAATTTTTGATAAAACTTTCCTTTTATAAAACCATGCTCATGATTTTAAAAGAGAGTTTTAAAATTAAATCTTTCCTATTATAGTTTCTACAAAAGATTAAGAAAAGATTTGATATCTTTCCTTATTTGTAGATTGAGAGGAAAATTTTAATTTTAAAGATAACTTTCCTTTTTAGAAATCATCAACATATTTTAATAGAGATATTTTAATTTATAAAAGTTTCTTTTTATAACCAACCATGAAGGTAAAATTAATAGAGAAATTTTTATTTTAAAAATTTCTGGAAACAAATTAGAAAGTTTTAATTCTTATGATTAAAACTTTCCTTGGAGAATTAGAGGTGGCCGATCACTTTAATAAAAGAAAAGGAAATTATTTTTTATCAATTAAAATTTTCTTTTTATGGCAAAGAAAATAAGGAAGTTTTTATTAAAACTTTATTTATTTGCCAAGACCAAGGATTATAAAAGAGAGGAAGGGGGTGCCTTAAAAAAGAGAACTCTCTTCTATTCCTCTCCTCTCTTCCTTGGTGTGACCGGCCCTCTTATTCTCCCTTTTCTTTTTTTTTTTCTTCTCCTTGGTCGAACCTCATCATCTCTTGGAGCTTGGAAGGTGGCCGGATCTTGCTAGGAGAAGAAGGAGGATAAGGAGGCTTTGTTTCTAGCATCCCTTGGAGCTTCGTGGTGGTGGCTGAGACTTGCTATCTCTTGGAGAAATTTGCTTGGCCGAAATTTGGGAGAAGGAAGAAGAAGGGCTTGGGTGGTTCTCATCTCGGTAGATCGTCGCCCATACGACGTCCAAGATAAGAAGAGGAATACGATAGAAGACCAAGAGGTTGTTGCTTACAAAGAAAGGTATAACTAGTAATTCTATTCCGCATCATACTAGTTTTCTTTGTATAGATTTGAAATACCAAACACAAGAGGCTAGAGATTCTAGATATTCGGATTTGTTTCGAGTTTGTGTTTTTTTGTTTTTCGATCTTGTGATTCGATTGTTCTTTTTGGTTAAACTTAGAGTTATATAAGGAAATTAAATATTGAATTTCGTTAAGAGGCTTTGTCGAGGCAGTGGTGGATGTTTCCATACACAAGAAGGCCAAGTGCCTCGCCATGTTTGACCTGGGAGCCGATTTTTGAAATTAATATTTAATTGAATTTGTAACATAGGTGGAATTGGATCTATAATGTTAAGTATCGTTTGCGATCCAAGTCTAAACCTCTAAGAATAGATAAGTTAAATTTGGAATCAATAATGTTAAGTTCTGTTTGCGATTCCGAATTTAATTTCTAAAGAACACAATAGGTTATTAGGATAGGTTCAGGACTTGTACAAAATTTTTATACAGGGGAACCGGTACGATCTTCCTACGACCAACCAACAAGAGAGAGAGAGAGAGAGAGAGAGAAAAGATATCCTGCGGCATGCATCCGTGCGGATTGGTGTGGTATCGATCCAGCTATGTTGGATCGATCAGTGGATCGATCTAACACGGATTTTAATGCACAGGCGGGCTGAATCGATTCACTGATTGATTCAGCCACGCTGGATCGATCCAACATGAATTTTAACATGCACCGCACCAAATCGCACGGATACATGCCGGTAGATAAGATTTCCATGTATATATATATTTTGACTCTATTTCAATTCTTGATATATTTATAGTGATGGAGAAATAGAAAATAAATGAACATATAAGTAAAGTATTGTGAATAACATTTAGTAAACCCTAATATTATTATGAGATTTAGAATGGAAATTTTTATCTTATGAGGTTACGTCTTTCTTAATATTCAAGTGGATTGAAATCACAATTGTTATGATTTTTTAGATAGTCCTAGGTAACTTTTTACTATTTTGCAAGGTATTAATGGGAGATGAATTTTGTTAAGAATACGCGTATGGAGATTTAATAACTGTCATTTTATTTGATATTTACCTAACATGTGAATTTGGTTCGTAGGAGCTTAAGCAGAGACACGGACTCAAGTCAAACCGAACTAGCCGAGCTTAAAGCTGAGGTTAAATGAGGAAGCCAATCTGTAGTGATCTGGACCATTCATCCATACCCGGAGAAATCTGATCCGTCCGTTAAGATCAGAACCATACAAGAAGGGGATCTAGAGCTTCTTCCACCGGCGGCTTTCTTCCCCCGGTGATTTTCTTCCACCGGAGCTTCCATTCTCCATTCACAGGAAGAGAAGAGGTTTCTCTCTCCACTTGGGTGCCATTGCCAGCCGTTCTTCTTCAGCTATCCTTCACCGCCGACTCCATCTCATCCACTGCCGACCACCGACACCAACCACCGGGGCTGCCAAGGATTGGGGAATACCTATCTTGCCGGATCCCTAGCTCCACTTTCTTCACCAGTTAACAGATCGATTCGATCTCCACTGACCGAGCTTCTTCATTCCATTTTTACAGCAGATCTAATCCGGAATAAGTTAGGTGATACCCTAGCTTGAGCTGTAAGCATCTTCTTGATCTAGAATTCTCCTTACTGCTACGTGTAGACCCATTTACATGTGTTTGAGTTGTCGGGAACTTGTTTGATTGAATCCCTTCCATGGAATTGTTGAATCCGAATTCAATTTTAGCTTGATAAACTTGTGTTTGATTGTTCGTTAAGTATACATTGAGAAGGATATTTTATCTACAATTGAAAATGAGTGGAAGATGATTGGGATAGTCAAGATAGGTAGCCTTTCAATACTTGAACTGAGTTACATTCATAGTGTAGTTTCCTGATCTTCCATTTGATGCATGATAACTAGCTTAGTTTTCCTTTGTTTCTTTTGATAATTGCACCACACACAAAACCCCCACAAAAATAGAAAAACCCATTATCTGAAGCTTAATCATCACTGTTATAATCCTTGTGAGACGACATGAGTCATCCTCTTTACTACATTAGTATTGAGGGTTTTAGAAATTATTTGATACCGTATTGCGACAATATGGTCCATTCTATCAACTATCTGATAGGAGAGTAACCCCAAATTCACTTTATGTCAATACTTAGTCATTAGAGCTGAATCATATTACTAATCGTATCAAGCCTAATCCATTGCACATGCCGGTTGAGTTTCTTTGCGAATTTGATGAACTCAAGCAACATTTATATTGCTTTGGGACACAACTACAATTCAATCTACTTTGGTCGAACCACTTCTAACTAGAGTATTTGATAGAATACTAGAACCATCCAATTCTTAGTTAGTCTATGAACCAAGGCTCATTAGCCTTGGGCTGAACTTAAGTAGCATTGGTTCTCATGCATCCAACTTCATACTAAATTTTATTAATGTAATCATGCCCTAGGTGGTCGGGATTAACTTTGGATTTTAATGTTTGAGTAAAGAGTTTAAGTTAGACTTTGCATGTTGCATTTGATACGTGTGATTGAGTTATAAGAGACTTAGCGAGACACACATGAAGGTTAGAGAGCCCATGGCTTGATGAGGTTGAGTGTCGATGATGACATAGTATGGATAAAGCAACATGTTCAGTGGCTTGAGGGTCTACATAGATTAGAAAGGTTGCATGAGGCAACTAAAGGTCCACAAGACGAGAAGCCCTATAGGTGGTATTGGAGTATCTCATGGAGCATGACTTGGCATGGCTAAGGTGGCATTTCTTTGGTTCGAGGTCTATAGAGATAAGAGGAAGATGGTTTGGGGCATTCAAAGGATTTCAAGGTGAAGAGCATTGAATTGCAAGATTGTAAGTTAAAGGAGGTGGACTACATAGGCGAAGTGTAAAGGATGGCAGTGGAGTGAACTAAGGGCTTGGTATATATGAGGAACAAGTATCTTGACAAGAGACGACTGAACTCAAATTGTGGAAGTTGCAGAAGGTAAGCTTTAGTAATGTAAGCTTGGGGAATTGAGAGGATGCATTCTTAGAAGATGATAAATCTCAACTAATGCGAGACTCGATCATTAAGATGATCCAAAATTCTAGTCAATTGGAGTTGAGTCCACTCAATTGATGAATCATTAAGATGATCATTAACCACATTATTTGATTTTATTAGAGATTGTGGTATGCATTTTATTGCATGTTTTTATTCTGTTGCTAATAAAAACATTCATCTCTCCTGTCACACCGGTCCGGACAATTTTACGGTTGAGTTTAATTAATATATATTTGACAAACTCCTTTTAATTTATTGTGAGTTCACTATGACAACGTTAATCTGTAGTATCTTTAAACTATTACACAACGTGGTGAATAGGTGTCATTGACGTAATTATGGAACATATTCCACACTAACCATGTGCCAAACTCCCTCAATCAGTCGTATTAATTGCAATGTTTCTATCCGACAATTATAGACGTATTTCTGTCATTATAATCGCATTTAAGATTTAACTCTTTCAAAGGAAAATCAAGGAAATGCAAAAATGCTTTTTTAATTTTCCTTGGTTGAAGTCAAGAATATTCCAACAGATCTTTAGTTCAAAACCAGTATCTACTTTGCTATTTCCCCTCGATTGAATGGGTCACTAGTAGTCGATCTTGAATCCAAGGGATCCATCATATCCAGACCCATTTCGAAAAATTGCATCTTTGTTGGCTCAGCCGACTGTTTTTCCCGCGACCTAAATTTTTTATTGATAGTTTTGGTATTAAAATCTAGAAGTATTATTGTGACCTTGAAATGAGTCAGTCCTATTTCGTGTTGGAGCTACGGGCAAACTTGTTCGCCGTCATAGATTACTGTGTAATTTGGGAGGGTGATTTTTAAAAAGCTTTGAGCTTGATTCCAACTCTAAATTGAGAATTTAGAGGTTGTTGATGAGCAAATTTAAAGATTGATTTGTGCAATTTTGATTCAATTTTAATATTAATAATTAATATTTATTGCATCCTTGGATGGATGTAGATATGAACGAATTTCTAAATTTGTTTGAGCATTTTTTCAAAAATTTAACTTATTTAATTGGAGATGAGTCACTTAGTACGTGGCCTTCCAAACTTAAAATTATGAATTCTTCCCTGATTACAAGAGAATTGATAGAGAGCAACGTGATACATAAATGTTTGGTTTTCGATCGAGAAAGTTTGAGTGGCTGCCCTTGCTCCATGGATGTCATTTTCTTTCCTTTTGACTTCTCCCCTTGACAATGAATGCCTTTGGGACTTGTTAACGCATCTATTAATTTGGCCCAAAAATACTTTTTCAAAAATTAAAATTTAAATACAGACTTTCTGTTTTTACTCTCTCTCTGATGTCATGTGAACTTTGTATTTTTCAAATTAATGCTTTTATTTGTGTATTTAATCAACAAGAATAGTGATAGCTATGATACTCTTTATCATATATTATGAATATTTTTTTATATTCGATTTAAAATAACAATTTTCATAGACTTATTATTATCTATATCTCCTTCATTTCAAAGAATTTTTATTCTTGTTATATTTTATTTTATGAAGAATATCTATTGATTTTTTTTATCTAATTATCTTAAGATGGCTCTTTATCAAAGGCTTTATCTTTGGATCGAGTACGATATGAATCCAACCAACTTATTTAATGACATAAGTCAAACTCACCCTCTTGACATGGGCTTCAGCTCAATTGATTTGTGCCCATGGAGCTCTGGCTGTCCAAACTTACTATATTAGAACTGAATAAAAGTATAGCCAAATAACAAGTAAAAAAATAAAAGATATAAGAAATTTAGAAATGTTTTTTTTTAAAAAAAAATAAAATTGTGTGACTCGTCGCCCGGAGATAAATAAATTGCGATGGTGTTGGATTGGATGAGGCCAAGCTGGGGGTACTCAGGGATAGCCCAGACGTCCGAAGAGTCTCTATAAAAAAAGTCCAAGGAACATAGCTCAAAAATAACCTATACGACTCCTTACTATGTGCTATACTTAGACCTTGGATCACAAATCATAGGGGTTGAGAACCAAATAAATCCACGAATGTTCTTTTATTAAGTTATTTATTATTTTCCACTATAAGTACTAACTATGTAGAAAAGACAAACGAACGTACGAATAACAAAAATGAGGAAAAGACGGATCCATATTCACATCGGTCCTATAGTAGAATGTCATGAGTAGCATTGAACAAAAACTACACCTTGCAAATGCTTATGAGAGCGAGAGTGAAGTCCCCAGGGAATAACACAACTGGGGGTGCACGGTTTCGTAGTCGAGAGGTCCAGGGTTCGATCCTCGAGGTGTTATTACCTGGGATTAGCGTCCCGGCTATGTGCTTTCAGCTGTGTATTTGTATTTACCTCCCTTCATATCCGTGGGACCGACTCTAGCGGGATCATTGATGTGCCAATTTCATTTTTTTTTTTATGAGAGTGAGAGTGAAACTATTTACTTTGTGAGATTCTATCTTACTTAGTTTACTCAAGGTAATTGAAATCATCATGTTGTTTGACTAATGTAAAAATTAGATTTATGAATGTTTTGTTTTTGTAAATTTGATGATTTAATTACCTTTTATAATCTTCGAAGTGTTGATAAGAGATTGATTGGGAGATGAGTTTTTACTTATTTTCAAGTTTTGTTTATTTGTATGAGATGTGCAAAGAATAAAGTAAGTGTGTGTGGAGGGGGAGGATTTAATTATTAATATTTTGACATATTATTTTTCACTCATATTTGACGTTTTAATCCTCTTATATGTTTATATCATATTGCATAAGTAAGAGTATATTTTGAGCTTTGTTTCAAAGCCTTTCTATTTGATATCATTTTATCGAAAAATGAATGTATTTGATTTTGTAGGGTAAAAAGGAGACATCAATCATGCCCAGATGAAGCTTTGGAGAGTAATGTGAATATAAGTTCTCCTTAGTAGTCAATGTTGGTTCCCGTGATTATTTTAATGTGATCAACCAAGTTAGGTTAAGTCATATTTGTTATTTGATCCCTGTGTCTAAGTGTGCAGGAGTTTAGAAGCACAGGAAGTCGAGCGGAAGACGCAGCTAGCGAGAAGGACGACATAGGATGAGAGTCGACGGGCTCGGTGCGTCCAAAGAACGAAAGAACTGTGGAAGAATACACCGATGGACGAGAAGAACGTGCACGACGTTCGAGGAATTGGAAGCCAGGACGGAAGCCTGCTCGAGGAAAAGGTCGGGAATTGGGTTCGGGTGAGCCCTATTCCGGTTGGTCGCAATCACCCAATCAATCGGAGCTTCGAAAGATGAAAAGGAGCCAAAAGGAGCTGAAGAAGCTAGCTGGAGGCACATTCAACGAAGAGCTGAAGGCTCCTGTGCTGCCTGCAGGCTTGGAGGTGCCTCCATTCCCTTTGAGGCGCCTCAAACAGTTCGAGGCGCCCTCAAGGGCAATGGAGGCGCCTCAAACCCAGTCAAGATGAACGTTTGCAATCGGATAAAGCTTTATTCGATCAAACTCCTTGGAGGCGCCCTCAACCCTCTTGGAGGTGCCTTCAACACTCGAGATAGACTTTCCAGGAGCTATATAAAGGTCCCTGGAGCTAGGAAATAATTAATCAACTCTGTATTAAGTTCCTAGCAACTTCTGAGTGCTCTTAGTGTGTAAAAAAGGCTTCTCCGCCTACAGTGAAGGAGAAATTCTAGTGGAGCTGTTCGGCTGCCTTAGATTAACAACCCTCTGGGTTGTAACCAAGTTAAATTCTTGTCTCCTCTTCTTTTTCTATTACTATAGTTTATCGTTGCTATTATTTTTGAGTTGAAAGTCTTGAGGAGGGTATACTCTTTTATTTTACAGGCAATTCACCACCTCTTGTCGGCCCCGCTGCACCAACAGCCAACACGACTGAGTTATGCCCTTGGCACTACCGTAGCGTATTGTGGCTGGTTCACTTAAAGAGCAGTCGACTAACTTGAAGAAATCATGCAGTTTATCTCTATCCATATATGAGGGTAAGCCTCCTCCACCTCAATCCGAATCTCCCTCATCCTTTGTTGGAGAGATCACTCTGGTGGAGCTCTAACCATCATCTCCATATCCATCTCTGGCGGTCGTCTCTCATCTACAAGCCATTGCCATCTCATCCCGATCAGGAAGGTTCTCTCATGAGGGAACACACTACTTGTAGAGGAGAAGAAGGTGTGGAGATCTTCCACCTTCTCCAATTCTACAAGTCCATCTCTGACCGAGAAGTAGGCATGAAGATCTTCCATCTCTTCTTATCTGCAACAAGCCCTCGACTTGATTTTGTGAGGTGCACCATCTCCATCATTGGAATCCTCTACCGACAAGCACTTGGCCCGATTGGGAGAGATGATCCATCCCCATCTGCGAGCTTCAAGATTCTAGAGCTCGAGTCACAACCCTCATCTCAATTGGTATTGGTTTCGTTTAGTGCTTAGCTTTATTTAGGTTTTATGCTTGTAATGGGTTTGATTTAATTTCCCATACACTTTTATGGTACTTTTATTTTTGTTAATGCATTTCAATTCATTTAATTCCTACAATGCTTATTTAGTTGAATGCTTTAAGTCCTTGCTCTTCGTTTGGAATGCAAGTAAGTTAGGTTAAATTATGATGCTTTACTTTATGTGTTCGTTAATGTTAGTGTAATCGACCTAAGTTTGATCGGTACGATCATGATTTTGATGTGCGTGTTAAAGAGTTTAAGTTAGACTTTCATATGTGTTTGATATGTGTTTGAGTCTTGTAGGACTTGGTGAAACACGTGAGGAACTTGGTGTGGTCAAGTTTGAGAAGCTCATCCAAGAGCTTGGATCCTTGAGTTGGTGAAGGATAGTGTGGAAGACATCCGAGGGACCGCCGGACAAGGAGCAACGGAGTGAAGCCGAAGGAATCGAACTTCAAGGCAATGTGAAGGATGACACGGAGAGAAGCCACGGGCTCGGGTGCATCTGAGGGATGAAGGCTGAGGAAGAGAATTTCAAGGGTGACTCTGGAGAGGATGAGTGTGAGTGTATAACTAGGACCAGTTGACTGATGAAAGTTGCAATCGACTGGTCCAGTTGACTATGCAATTGACTAGGAGCGAACAGAAGCATTCTGTTCGCTCAGCCAGCAGCCACCAATCGACTGGTACTTTTACCAGTTGACTGGTAAGTGACCATTGGCAGAAACCCCGATTCTGCTAAGTATCCGTTGGCTGTGTCCAACGGTTGCACCAGTCGACTGATGCCGAGATGAGTTGATATGATGATCAACTTTCTCCTCTTATTTATAGGTATCTTTGGGGCATGAAGGAGGTTACTCATGCTTGTTGAATAACTCCTAAGTCTTTGCTTAAAGCTTCCAAGTCTTCTCTTCCTCTCCAAACCTAAGTTTCATCTTGTAAAGAAGAAATACCTTTGTGAGAGGTTTACTCCACCGAGAAGGAGTAAGATCTAGCTAGAGATTGTCGAGGACTAATCCACTAAAGGATTAAGGGTTCATCCATCTCAAGGACACGCCGTGGAGTAGGAACAAGCAGTCTTCATTGTTTTAGTTTCATTTCCGCTTGCGTAAACTAACCTTGTAGAGAAGAAATCGAGTTGGAGGTGACCTAGCTATTTAACCCCCATTCTAACCGGCCACTGATCCCCTACAGTTATTTCCTTTGTAATCATAGTTCGACTAGGTTATATTAGATTAGGATGCTTTTCATTTATTAATCTTAGCAATTCAACAACAAACCCCCCATTTACAACATAAAAACTCAAAACCTCCATTTATCTATAACTTGATCTTAACATTATCATTTCCATTACATTCCTTCAGAGACAATCTATGCCATTTCCTATACTATACTAATGTAGAGAGGTTCAATAACTTGAATTATAACAATAGTGCGACAATACGGGTTATCAACGACCCATATAGGTTGGGGCTATAAGGAAAGAGGAGGTTGGACTTGGTACATGGATTTAAGTAGAAGCTAAGCTCGTGAAACTTAACATGATTAGTAGTCAGACTCGGAGTTAGATGATGATCTGAAATCGGATTCAAAATCAAAAAGTGCTCGGGAATCAAATTCAGAATCTAAAGGTGCTCGAGAGTTGGAGATGGAACCATGAGGTTGTTTAGAAACATATTCGGACCCATGTTCGGACCCATGAGATGCTCGAGAAAGATGTGTTCGAGAGGCGGGCACAGAGCCAAATGGTACTCCAGAAAGAGAAGTGTAGGTTTGGTTTAAAGGGCAATAAAAGCAATTGAGAATGGTTATTATGGATGGAGGTTTTGGGTGGCCAATGCTAAATGGAAAGGTAATAATAATAGTAGGTGATTGTTACTCAAGGAAAATATTAATGTCTTAAAGGACGTTGTTACGTAAAAATCTATACAAGGTCATAATTCATGAGAAAGCATGCTCATTCTCATACAATCATCTCTTTCATTTCTACTATCTTCCCTACTCAAATTCTCACTTAAGCATTGGAGGGGTGTTATCGGGACAAGACCGACGCCTTCCGACCATGTGTTGACCTTGGATAGGAAAATCCTCCTACTTGATACAGAGAGTGCAAGGAGCATTCAACCAATGAACATTTAACACTATAAAAAAATAGCTAATTTATGATGAACTTTAAGAATAAAATGTTTCGTCGCGAATAAGTCATCGCCAAATTCTGCAATAAAATAATATAAATTCATCATAAATTTGGCAACAAATATTTTTTTCGTCACCAAATTTGTTACAATTTTGCGATGAAAATAAAATTTGTTACAAAATTCACATCGAAATTCACCTCATCCCAAACGTAAATCTGTGATGATAAAAGGGTTTCATCGCAGATTTGTGACGAAAATATATTCGTCACAAAGTTGCGATGAAAATGTTTTCATCGTAGATTTGCAATGAAACATGCTTTCATCGTAGATTTGCGAAAAATTTATTTTTGTCACAACTTTGGGATGAATAGATTTTCGTTGCAAATCAGTGATGAAAAAGGATTCATCATAGATTTGCGATAATTATTGTAGTTGCTAGGATGAAAATTTTTTATCGCAAAATTTGTCACAAAACACAATTTTTTTTGATAGAATCTACCCATATATGCATTCTATCATGTATATACAAACAAACCTGTATATTTAGATAAGATACACATAATTCAAATTCAAGCAATACACAAATACAACATATATATACATACACAAAATATCCATAACACATTAGCCAATAACTATGTTCTACAAGTCATTATATATAAAAGATCCAATAACCAAGTTCAAGAAGAACCAAGTTCAACAACTCATAAGTCTCAACACGAGGGAAAGATACAAAAAGAGATCATCGCCCTCTTATTCCGCGACAGACACTTCTTTCTCCTTTCAAGCTTTCTCTTCTTTTTTCCTGTATCAGAAAATAAACAAACAAAAAGTATCATTCTTAACAAAAGAAAATTTTATAAACTAACACAAAACTAAATATCTAAAGACTTACTTCTTCTGACATGGATTTCCAATTTCCACCACCTTCCTTGGCCTCACCAACCCTATTCGAAACAAATTAATAGTACTAATAAAAATACAAAAGCGAAGGATTCATAAACTTAATCAAATAACAAATTGTCAAAAATATAAATTCTAATACAAATAACATTCTTCATACACAATAATTTATGAACAACCATCACCACCACCATCATCATCGTCATCACCATCATCACTAGAACAGGAAGGAATAGAACAAGAAGGAATCTGACTTGGAGTAAAACTTAACTGAAGATGTTGCATTATGAAATTCTGCTGTTGGCGCAATTCACTAATTTCTTGATCTCTTTGCCTCATTTTTTGATTCCTTTGCAATATTGTCCTTTTTAAATTGCTAATCTCTTTAGTCAAGTTATTTATTTGTACCCTTACTACTGGTGGAGTGGCAGAAGATGTACTGACAACTCTATAAGTTCTTCTCAAAAAACATATTCCTAATATCCTTTCCTCTTTCGGCCCACCACTTGTCTCCAATCATATACTCATATTATTACAAACAGAGAGCTCAGATCCGTCATTATCATCACTAGCACCTAAACTTCTCTGTACTAGCTCTACCTTATCATATTTCTCCTATATTGTCAAGAGAAAAATTAAAATTAATTTACAATAATAATATTTTACAAATGCATATAATATAAACAGAGAGTAGATACATAACTAATAGAATCTAAGTCATAATTAAGATTTATGATTAATCCAAACCTTAATTACTTTAGCTCTATCCTCTCTCCAAGTCTTATCTTTTTTTTGATATGTGTGGGTGAAAGTGTCTATGAACAATGGCTCCCTTCCTATTTCCTTGGTCTAAAAAAAACATTGTTAGAAATAATGAATAGTCTAAAATAGATTTAAAAATTAGTGGAAAAGTTAAAAAATTATCAATTTACATGTATGCTCATTGATATTAATAGAGCCTCTCACATATGTGGCAGATGAGTCTCTATAATTATAAGCATAATTTACTTTATTCTATTGACTCCTTTATTTGCTTTCCCCAAGTTCCCAAAAATTAGAGACCCTGACTCAATTTTCCTTGATGATGCATGATGATTTTTTCCCCCTTAGTCTTCACATGATTAAGTACATTCCGGATGTAATCGTCATATTTTTTCTTAAATTTTGTTTTATTTTCAACTCTTCATTTAAGTCTCAATTGAATATTTGCTACAATGGAAAAAAATAATTGATTATATATTCACTTTAATTTCATATATAAATTGAAATGGATGTATGTTAAACTCATTCAACCAGATCTCTTTTATAAGTGTTGGAGTGTTTGTATATATTATTGATGCTCATCCCCAATTGTTATTCAATATTATATTAATCACGTGAATAATACATATAAAATTTACAAATTTATCATAAAGTTACAAATAGACAATGTTAAATAATTAATATAGTTGAAAAATATAATATTTTATAGTACTTTCAAATCTCCGTAAGGGACTGTAGACTCTTAATTGTCTTGTATTTCAATAATAGTGTCTGGCCAAAGGAACTTACGTGGGTACTAGCGAATGTATTGGCAAAGATACTAGTGAAGGTGAATGGGAAGGTACTGGCGAAGGTGCATAGGAAGGTTCTACAATTGAAGCAGGCAACATAGATACAATGTTAGGTGCTGAAGAAGACGGGCCAAGAGTACTCCGTCTATCGCCACCACGTTGAGACTATTAGCCAAAATTGTAAAAATAAAGTAAATAAAAATTTGATGCATAATGAAGAATATAAAAAAAACTTACTATATTTTCTAACAGATCAAAAAGTGGTGAACAAAACATCAAGATGTCACCTTTAATGATCTATAGGAAAAAATACAGTGCATTAATAGATAAAATATATTAATTTAAGAATGAGACAGTATATAGACAACTAATTGGGTTATGAGTTTTATAAATTTAGAGATTAAAACTAAATTTACTTATAAAAACATTATTATATATGAAAATAAAATATCATATTTTGTTATATTAAGATAACAAAATTTATCTAACATAAAAAAAATAAAATCAAAGTCCTCATTGTCATTATCGTTCTCATCCTCCTCCTCATCATTCTCATGAATTTCATTTGCATCCACATTTACCACAACTATGCTAGGATCTTATAATGTTAGAATATTATATTCCTTGATTTGAAATGTGTTTGCAACTTTCTCTTGTTGATATGTAATGTCTTCTCAACATTCCTCAATATTTTTTTCCGTGCTTTCATTTTACAAATGACCCACCAATCAATTTTATCATGTTTCAAACTAGAATATGAAGCATATAATACTTGTTGTTCTAACACAAATAGTTCATATCTCTTATATAATTTCTTATGATTTATTTCAACCAAATTATACCATAGATATCTTAGGACCAAAAGGAATTCACATATCTCCACAATGGTATGATATTATCTACTTTGGGCCTAAGCTCTCATGATTTTATTTTTGTTCTTACTTAAAAGTCCTCATACCAATGGAGATATATTTCTCTTATAAACCCATGATTTTTCTCATATGTTTTCAATGTGAGACTATGCTTGTAACCTTATAACCTAACAATTCCCCCTCAAACAAAGGACCATAGGGTGTAAGATACGATAAATTTAATAATAAGTGTTATTAGAGTAATAACCTTATTGGATTTTTTTTTAGATTTAACTGGAGTTCGTATGACACGTTTAAGGGGATGCGTTGGTTGAGTTAGGAGAAAGTTTGTCTAGAATATACATTTAAGTTGGGAGTTATTTGAATATAAACTTAGGTTATGATGGGTTAACCTTAGGTTTTAATCATTCGATACTTTTCTCCTCCTAAACTCATCGCCGTCTGCCTCTTCTCTCAATCGCTTTGTCACAGATCGCCATCGTCACTCACCCTCGCGTCGTCGCCAATCGCCGATCGCTAATCATCGATCGTTGATGTCGCCATCCATGCCAGTGCTCCACCTCAATTTGCTGCTGCGATAGTCACTGTTGGATCAGCCGGACAATGCCTATGGTTTTTGAGCCATCAAAGCCGAATCACAACCCTCCGAGTCGTGCCCTAGCGTAGCTACCTCCATGCCATTGCCTTCGTTGGAGGCCACACAGTCATCCCGATGATGTCACCCCATATCTAGATTCTCCCTCTCGCGTTGTTGCCCATCGCCGACCACCTCCTCGATGTTGATTGCTTAACACTGACCACATGAGCTGTGCCCTAGCCCATAGCCACATCACACCATTAGGTCTCTTGTCCTTTCCCATTTCATCGCCGGTGAAGCATCCATCGCCGCCCTACCCATGGCCACCTCCTGATTTAGCCAGCCAGTGTCGAGCCCTTCTCCCTCTCGCGTCATAGCACTAGCCCGATTCAGCCACCCATCGTATCTGAGCCGAACCGAGTTGTAAATAACACCGTCAAGCAACAAGGGGTTTAATCTCCAGGAGGGAAGGATCTACTAACACAATATTGGGTAAGGCATGATTGGACTTAGAATGGTTGAGATCCGATTTCCATTTTCCTTATTGGGATGTTTGTGTTAATCGTTGTGCTGCTTCTTAGCTTTGACCTCTGTACTGTTCTGACCATCGTTTTCTAGAGTGCACATGTGTATAGGTGTTGCTACATATTGTATATATTGTTGGTAGATACTTGTTGAACCTATTCATGCATATAGGTATATATGATTGATGGATTATGTTTCTGGATATATGTATGTTGAGTGTGCACACGTGTTTGATATATTTTATTGGAGGTATCTTGTTGATTATATCTATTTTGGGTGTGCACACATGTCTAATATATTTTATTGGAAGTATTATGATGATTATACTCATGTTCTATGTACACACATGTCGGATGTATACTATTGAAGGTATTATATTGATTATACCTATATTATGTGTACATGTATTTGATGTGTACTATTGGAGGATCATGTCGATTATACCTCTATTGTGAGTGCTCACATGCCTGTGATGTGTGCACGTGTGTCTAGTGTGTTATTGGTAGTATCATGATGATTATACCTATGTTATGTGTATACATGTGTTAGGTGTGTATTATAGGTGTTGTTACCTACTCTATATATTGTCTGGTAGACACTTGTTGGATCTTATCATACATATAGATATATGTGATTGATAGATCATGTTTCTGGGTATACCTAGGTCTATTGTGCTAGGTATGATAGTGTATAATTTTATAGAGTTCATATACCCCCGTTGATGTAGTGGTTAGTATTTAAGTAACACTACATTATGTCATTGTCTGTATATTCTGTCAATTAAGTTTCCTATGAATGGGTGACTGACTATGATGTTGAGAAAATTGACAGTGAATTGTTAACTAAGTCTCCTACTTGTGAGTAACCCACTACGATGTTGAGACAGTTGATAGTGATCATGATATATATACCCTATAAATTAAGCCTCATACGAGTGGGTGACCGACTATGATGTTGAGAGAGTTGACAGTGTGACCTGTCAACTAAGTCACCTACTAGTGAGTGACCCACTACGATGTTGAGAGAGTTGACAGTGGTGGTGATATACTTACTGGGTTGTTATACCCTTGACTACCCATAGTGATCTGTGGTAAAGTGATCTCGCGCATCCTGTAGCTAGATAACTACTTCTTGTCTACCCACAGTGATCTGTGGTAGAGTGATCTCGTGTAGACAGGGGCCCTGACATTTCAGACTGCTCACAGTGATCTGTGGTAGAATGATCTCGCGTAGTCCCTAACTAGATAGCTAGAAGTCTTGGTCATTTGCTTTGCTTGCGGTGGAGCGTTGCTCCCACATATGATAGTTTTCTTGTGATTTTCCTTAGGTTGTTATACCCTGGACTGCCCATAGTGATATGTTGTAGAGTGATCTTGCGTAGCCCATAGCTAGATATATACTTCCTATCTGCCCACAGTGATCTGCGGTAGAGTGATCTCGTACAGATAGGGACCCTGACATTTCGGACTGCCCACAGTGATCTATGATAAAGTGATCTCACACAATTCCTAGCTAGATAGCTAGATGTCTTGGTCATTTATATTGTTTGTGGTAGAGTGTTGTTCCCACATATGTTGTATTACTGGTGGTAGAGCGTTGCTCCTATATATGATAGATTGCTTGTAGTGGAGCGATGCTCTCACTTATGTTGTATTCTTGTGATAGAGGGCTACTCTCACATTTGATAATCTATTACTGTTATATGTACTGACACATGCTTAGACTTATGTTGCTTATATTGTAGACACATGTTATATATATTTGAGATCTTGTCATGATTCAAATATGTGCATTTATCATACATGGATATACCATCATATATATTATCCAGGTGTTATGAGCAAATCTGTTACTGATCCCTAGTGATTTATTGATTGCTATACCATGTATGTTAGACCGATACTGGTATGTGTGTTTATCATGTTATATATGATTATATTCTTATTTTCCTATTGAGACTGTATATCTTTGATCGCCTTACATATTTGTCCATGTACTACCATTTATCCATTATCCGTTGGGTTACTTAGACTCACCACCCCTTTTGCTTGTTTTTCTTTCATCAGGGAGTAGGTAGAGGATTTATGGAGTTGCTTGGAGGTTCCTGTCTGCCAGTCCCACGTCACATCCAAGATCAGCTTTCCATGATATTTCGTATTACACTAATAGTGCTTTGCATTTGGTCTTGATATTATGTTATGTTGTCTTGTTTATAGTTTTGAGCCTTGTGACCACTTTTATTCATTTTGATTTTATTGTAGTGGAAGTCATGTCGGTATGTAGTCAATCTGTTATCTTGAGTGGTTTGTCATTGCACTAGCCATGTAGGTTGTGTAGTTTTATTATCTTCCACTGTATTTTTGTTTCAGCCGTGTGAGTTGCCTATATAATTGTGTAGTTGTGATTAATTTTAGCAGTGTGGGGTGCATATACAATTCTATGGTTGTGTTTATTTTCCAGCCGTGTGGGTTGTAGATATTTTTCTTATACATCCATGTAGCTATATATACATGATTCATTTGTCACTATTACAAGGGAGATGTTGTCTGTCTGCCGGGCAGGGACTCCTCTGGGGCGTGACACAAGGTCCCCTCTAAAGCAGAAAGTCTATCCGTTTGACGTCCAATTTTTGACCCACCAGGTCTTCTGACCCCTAGTCTAACTGACCTACTAGGAATTCCTTACCTAGTCGTAACTAGGACTTCCCACCCCTCGGTCCAACTGACCTACTATGACTTCCTATCCCTCGGTCCAACTGACCTACTAGGACTTCCTGCCCCTCGATCCAACCCTCAACCCAACCGACCTACTAGGACTTCCTTCCCCTTGGTCCAACCTGTAGGGGATCAGTCAGCCGGCTTGAAGGGGGGGTTGGATAGACGTCACCTCCAAATCCTCGTTTCTTTCTACAATGTTAGTGCACAAGAGGAAATACAAACAAACAAGTATAAATACTAAAACTAAGAAAGAAAATGCAAACCGCTAACACGTTCGTTTATGTGGTTCGGAGATAACTTGCTCCTACTCCACGGCGTACCCGTAAGGTGGACGATGCCTCAATCCGTCGGTGGATTAGTCCCCGGCAAGCTCCGGCTAGCTCAACCTCCTTGTGGGTGGAGAAACCCCACCACAACTCTTACCAAGGACTCCTTTGACGCTAGGGCACAGGTAGACTACTAATAGAAATTAACCACCTCTATTTCATCAACCTCAACCAAGCTCCCAAGCTTGGTTGTATAGGTCGTAGATTAGAAAACCCCACCTACCAGTCGACTGCTCTCTGTGGAAATTTGACTGTTACATCCCAACGGCTCGATACCAGTCGACTGCTAAAACTGGCAGTTGACTGCTCCACACTAATCGAACGAACAGAACCATTCTGTTCGCACCCAGTCGACTGTGCAGTCGGCTGTACCAGTCGACTGCTAAAACATGCAGTCGACTACTACAGTACTGCTACAGTAAAACCCTAAAACTAAGATTTTACTCCGAGTGCAATCTCTCAGCACTCAGACCCTCACCCTTACGACTCATTTGACGCTTCCTTTGCATCTTTAACCTCTTGCCTTCAAACCTACTTCCTTTGGCTCTCGTCCCTTGGATGCATTCAAGCCCGTGGCTCATCTCCAATGTCATCCTTCGCGTATGCCTCGAAGTCACTTCCTTCGACCCTTGTCTTCGCTGCCTTGTCCACAGTCCCTCGGATGCTCCATCTTTTACCGGACCCGAAGCCATCAACCTGAGTCACATGTGTATCCTGCAAACTTGCACAGCTCAAATACACATATCAAATACAAGGGTGAACCTAACTTAAACCCTTTTCCCAAACACCAAAACACATGGTTCCACGGACTATTGGGATTGCTCCAACACAACCTACTAGGTGTTGGACCCCTGCGACCGATAAAAGGGGGTGAATTACCCTGACAAGTCAAGTATACCCTTTCTGAAACTTTTGACTTTAGATTAGAATAACACTTTAATAAATGAAACTGAAATGCATAAAATAAGCATGAGACAAAAAGATTTACTTGATTTGCAACCGGGGATGTTGTTAATTCAAGGCAAATAAAACTCTATATGTCAACTCGTTCTTCGACATAAGTTGGAGGTGGAGAAGCCTCGTATAAAACATTAGCAACTCATGAACAATAAAGAACAAGAAAGCATCCGAGTATAGAGAAAGTGTTGTTAAAATGAATAACACCGGGACTACTTTTATAGGCTCACTGATCGAAGTGATCGTTTGCTGACATGGCACGGTCTGGGTGCTCGGACTCTCTCTAGGTGCCCCCAGCGCGGCAAATTCTATCTCCACGTAATGGCTATGCAACGACGAAGTGATAAGAATTTATTCTCTCCTAGGCACTTGGACCTGCTCCGGGCGCCTAAACCTCTACTGATGTGGACCCAAAGTTGATCCATTACGTCGAGGAGCCTTTCGGCACAAAACTATTCCGGGCGCTCGGACCAGCTCTAGGCGCCTGGACCAGCTTCGGGCGCCTGGACAAGGTCAACTCCATGTTAACTTTGTCAGGTTTTCCGCTCTGGTGGCTTGGGTGATTTTTCGACTATCCAGAGTTGAGCTCACTCAAACCTAACTCCGGCCTTCTCTCCTCGAGTAATCTTCCGCTCTGGCTTCTCGTCCCTCGGACATCGCGCACGTCTTTCTCGTCTGCCGGTGTACTCTTTCGCAGCACCTCATCCTTCAGATACCCCGAGCCCTTCAGCTCCCTTCCCGTGCCATCATTCTTGCTAGCTACGTCTTCCACTTGATTTCTTGTGTTCCTAAGCTTTTGCACATTCAGACATAAGACATCAAACACAATAGGACCTAACTTAACTCGGTTGATCACATCAAAATTTACCCGAGGTACTTACACTAGGACTTCCTTTCCTAATCGTAACTAGGACTTCCTGTTTGGTGTTTGGTTCTCTTGATCTAGACATTGGAGCCTCTACTTCCTTTGTTCAAAGTCAATATTCTACTCACATGGCTTGACTTGACCATAACTCTTGTGCACAGTCGATGGTTAAACTTTCTGGTAGTTTGAGCTATAATACCAATTGTTAGGATCAAAAGAATTAAGATATTTCTACAATGGTATGATATTGTCCACTTTGGATCTAAGCCCTTATAGTTTTATTTTTAGGCTCTACACAAAAGATCTCATACCAATGGAGATATCTTTCTCTTATAAACTCATGATCTTTCCTATGTATTTTCAATATGAGACTATGTTTGCAACATTGCAACCCCGACAATATGCACATTCATCTCTTTAACAAGGTTAAATCAATGACACATAAATAAAATAACTCGCATTTTTATGCCAGTGTATTCTACCTCTATAATGCTATCCAGTAAACCATAAAAATCATTAATTCTACCTCCATCATTAGATAACTAAACATAAACCCACTATTTATTGTAGTTTTCCTCGTTCTATATTTTTAGTATGAAAATTATATCCATTTATGAAATATGTTGGCCAAGTGTCTACCATTGCTTTTGGACCCCATGATAGATGGATTAACAATTCTTGCTCAACGTGTCTTTATTATCATGAATCTAAAGTCAAATAAATATGTTCAATAGTCAAGATATGTGTAAACCAAATTTAGATAGTTTTGAAAAATCTTATCATAAAAAAATAAATTATAACAAAAGCAAATTATGACATAAGAAATACAAAAATATAAAATATATACTAACTCGAAATATAACGTTACTTCTGGATAATTCAGTAAAATATATGTGTGTGTTGTCCATCATTCTTGACCAATTAAGTATCTCTACTTACATGGTCCACTTGATCAACTAAGATAGTTAAAAATTGTGAATGCATTCAAATTAGGATCAATAGGATTCTCATCATTTCTTCCCATTCTCTGCCTTTTGCTCTGAAAGTACGATTCAAAATAATATAATGCAAAAGTTATTATTTCCTTTACAATGTAAACATTACCAAAAGAGACTTCAACACGTGCCTTACTTTCCACATTTTTTTTCAAATGATATAGGAATCTGATTATAATAAAATAAATTATATTAGATATTAATATATAATAAAATTAGTCAATTTTATGTATTAATAATGAAGTATAGAAGATGAAAATTTTACCTTTCAAATAGATATATCTATTGAAAATGGATATGACCTCCAACTTTGACCTTATATAGCAAATGAATTAAAAGTGGAAATATCATTTCTAAATTACACAAAATGATTGGAATGTCTTTTTCTAATATCTCCATGTGTGAATATCTCAAAACTGTTGAGCAAATATTATGAAGAAAAAAAGCTAACTCCATAATGACACGCCATATAATTAAAATTTAATAAGTGCCTTTTCAAACCAATCAATTTGCATTTCTTCAAATCGACATATCTCCCAAGATTAGATACATAACCATCAGGAAATCCCAATGATTTCAATCATTCACAAATAATACATCTTTGATCATTATTAAATGTATAAAGTGCCTTTGGCTTTAGTCTCCCTACTACTTTCATCGACATCAATAGTAGGTCGTTTACAAAGGAGTCACATAACGACATCAATAGTAGGTCGTTTACAAATGAGTCACATATCTTTTTTTGCATTTAGATTGTCGTTTATTTTTTTGGTGATATCCATTAATATTTATCAAATTATCAAAAATATTCTTCTCAATATGCATTACATCATGATTATAATGAATCAAATGACTTTTCTAATATTGTAAATCCCAAAATATATTATGTTTAGTCTATTTATGTATATTTTCATATTCATATGTTATACCATGTGGCTCTTCAATAATAGATGAAAAGTTAAGCACTATGTACTAAATTTGTTCACCTGTTAATCTCAATGGCAAAGGTGTTCTTTCAATTCTATTCTTAGTGAATTATTCTTTATTCCTTCTAAATTATGATTTGGTGGTAAAAAATATCTATGACAATTAAAATAACTCAGTTTTTCCCATATTTCAATCTGATTGACTTTGATCTCTCTATACCAATTAAATACCCTAATATCCTAATAGTATTCTATCCCGATAGCATATCATAAGTTAGAAAGTCATTTATGGTCAAAAGAAGAGCAACCTTCATTACAAACATTTGATTAGTATAAATATCATGTGTAGGAAAACCTTCATCTCATTGTTATTTTAGCTTTTCAATTAGTGGTTGCTTATAAACATCTATTAACTTCTTTGGATTTTACAGGCCAGGCACAACTAGGTGTTAAAAAGATATAGGGTGTTTCATGCACATCCAGATGGAAGATTATACAGAGTTAAGATAACTGGCCAACCATAATAATTTCTTCGTGATTTGTCAAATGGAACAAACCCATCAGCACAAAGATCTAATTTAATGTTTCGAGTCTCCTTTACAAATTCAAAATATGTTTTATCAAAATTTTTCCACGCCTCTGCATCTGATGGTTGACACATTAAACCCTCTTCTATTTGATGATTTGCATGCCAAATCATATGTTCAGTAGTTGCCTTTGATGCATAAAGCCTTTGTAACTTATGAGTTAAAGACAAATAAAATAAATGATTGTATGATTTACGTCACTGCTGACTCCTTCTGGTGCTCTTGTACCTAGCTTGATTATAGAATTTACAAACAGCTACATCTTCATCATCTCCCCAATATAGCATACAATCATCTCTAAAAATATCAATTCTTTCCACTAGAAGGCATAATTCTTTCAAAAGTTTTTTTATACTATAAAAATCATTGGCATTATGTGATCACATGAAAATATTTTTCTAATAACTTGAAGAAAATCATTAAAACAATCTTCAGACGCATTATGCTCTACCTTGACATTCAACAGTCTTGCTGTGAGAGATTATTTAGTGTGACTGTCATAACCAACCTACATTGGTTCGTCTGCAAGACTCAACAATTCCTAAAATTGGAGATATGATTCATTATTAACATTTTCATCAACATCTGGTACTTCTACCTCCTCCAACGGTTATGCAAAAGTAGTAAATATTTGTTCAACTATTTGAGAAAAACTAGAACTTGCACCACTCAGTTCGGAAATGAAATTATGATCCGCTGTACCAATTATCATCTTCTGATATAAATTTAATTGATCATAATAACTCTAATCTTGTATATTTTATCCATAATCCTCTTCGAATATGAACGATTTACCATGACATATTTAATTATAATAATTCAGGGTAAAATTAAATCTACAAATATCACAATCAAATATAAGGGAGATCAGATTATTTATAAGAACTTCCATATCAAAAGAAATATGCATTAGACATCTGCCATCTACAATAGAACACATAAATTTTAAATCTAACCAATTGTTGCAAACAATATTTGAATCTATCACTTAATAATAATATAGTTACCATCATACAATCCATACAATCGAAATTTACTTGAAAGCGAAGCAACAGGATATCATTAAAAATTGCTTGATGGTAAGAGTCATTGGTTCTAGGTCAGTGGCCCTGCCACTTACGTGAAGAAATAAAGGAACTTCAAAACAATGGGGCTCCCTTTGGCAAATACTAAAATGGGTGCTTTTTGTACATTTGTTTATAAAAGGTGGTATTTCCAAAAATGACAAACAGAGAGGGGATTGCTTCGACACTTATTCCTCGTTGTAAATATAGAATATTTGGATAATAAAATCCAAAACATATTAGCATAAACACATTCAGAAATATTTAAGCTCAATATCCACTTGTTGTGGTTTATTCTAGATAAAATTTCATTCAAAAATAGTTATGCACATGTGGTAAAAGGCGAAATCGTTCGCCTCTAGTATTCCCGCCGCACCCGACCCAAGGTCATCACGAGAGAGGTAAATAATAGCATCCTGAGCGAGCATGTGGTAGGTGGGGTGAGTTACACAGGGACCGAGGATTTACGCCCCGACTACCCTGAGTTTCGACCCCACTATCTCATATGACAAGCATCCCACCACATACCAACTCGGATGACCTGTGGAGTCAAAATAGTTATGCACATGATAAGATTGGTGGCGGATTCAGATTCATTGCCAATGTGTTATTAATTTGATAATAAACTCCTAAATTATTATTAATTTGTAATTTGGTGATTAATTTTGAATTCGTCATTAAATTTGACGATGAACTGAGACTTTATCAACAATTTGGTGATAAACAGAGTACTCATCGTCAAATTTGACGATGAAAAAATAATTCATTGCTAAATTGATGATGAATTGGCAGTTCGTCGTCAAATTCCCATCACACGGAGAAGAAATTTGAATATCAAAGTCTATTTGGCCGATTTTGACGATGAATTCATAATTGTCGCCAAATTTACAACGAATAGAAATTTTCATCACAAATTGACGATAAATTTTGAATTTGTCGTAACTTTGGTAACGAATTTATAATTTGTTATCGATTTGGGATGATTTTTGGGACAGACAATTTTAGCTGATGAAATTTATTTGTTGCTAACTATGCGACTAAATTATTTTTATCTCAAAATCTACCGTAAATGAGAAACAAAATAAGTATTTGTCATTAATTTTATTGTAGATTTACAACAAATTTTGTTCGTAGTTAAAATTCATCGCTAATCAACTACTTTTTTATAGTGTAAAAGACTAACTGGCATCCGAAATCTGTCGTATCACCATCATTGATTTAGCAATGGATATATTAAAAATGGTCACCAATTTCATACTTCGGTTGCTAAATTTAGTGATTAAATTGAAATCGATCGCTCAATTAGCGACCGACCTATTACATGTGAGTTACAAATTAGTGATAAACAAAAATAAAGACAGACCAAATCAATCACTAATATGTCGCTATATTCATTTAATGATAGATTTGTGATTGAAATTTAATCTTAGCTATTAATAATTACATATTTGTTAACCAACTATTAACCATTCCTATTAAATCTTAAGTGAATTGAGCCAGTGCTGAAGAGATTAAATAAATTGATTTTCGTTCTACATTGCGAACCACATTGTCTAATTCTATACAATTTACTGCATTTTATCTCCACATACCAATAAAGTCATCAACTTAAATGAAATAAAATTTTATCAACTCATTTTAAGACGGATTTAGATGGACTGGACCGTATGAGTTGCGAGTCTAGACGGGCCAGATCATGACAGATTTGGATTGGTCCATGGGTTAAGATTTTTTTTTTTTTAAAAAAAAATTAAAATTAAAATAGAAAATTCAATAAGTTCATCAATTTGACTCATCTAATCCGTAATCAAACTTATAAATTTTAGTATTTTCTATTTTTTCTAATCTTTTGCAGGCTCATGAGTGAACTCCATCTAACTCATAACTAATTTTGAATTGAATTAGATTGAAAAATTTTCAATTCGTGAGAATGACAGACCGATTACCCCATCCAATTCTACAATAGGATGAATTTTTTGCGGATTAATCCGCCACCATTCAACAGTTGGCCGTACCAAACTTAATTTCTAAACTTTTAAATGTAATAATAAAGATAAAATAAAAATTAGACAGAAATTAAGATAGCTATTCAAACACGATGGAAGAAAAAAAAAAAAGGACAAATTCCCAAAAGGAACACATGAAATTCTAGAATTTCTAAAAGACATATCAATATTTTATTATTTTCAAAAGGTACACCAAATCACAATTTTATACCCGAAAGGGTGCACAAGACGCTTTAGAATTTCCAAAAGGTATATCAATATTTTATTACTCCCAAAAGGGACACAGATTTATAATTTTATCCCTCTGTATACATAGAATATTTCTTTTTTTTTTTATATGTATGCGACTTCTATTTTTTTTTTCTTTTTCCTTCTAAATTAAATTAAACACTATTTTAAAATTAATAAATAATCCTCTAAATTTATTTATTTTTAATTTCAAAACTTTAATAAAAAACTAAAAAATATAAAAGATAAATAAAATATTAAAAATATTTTTTTCCCGTTTTTTAATATCTTTAATTTTTTAATATGTAATTATAAAAGAGTAAAATAAAATAAAATTAATAATAAGAGTTCATTTTATTAATAAAAATAATAAAAATTGACTTTGGTATTGGTTTTTATAAACTAGTATCATAGTGTTTTGAAAATTTTAAATCATTTTGAGCACTATTAGGAGAGGTTTAAAATAGTAAAAGAGAGTTTATTTGGACTTATGTTCACCTAATAAATTCGTTGAAGTTGGAATGAACCCGATTGGAATTCTCTAGATCCATCATCCATTGATAGACCTAGATGACTTGAATTTCTGAAATTTTATAATGAGATGGAAGTGTGGAATATGTAGAAGTAGATATGATGAGAAATCTTGATCTTGAGCCTCCTACATGAAGTTATAGGTTGGTGACAATTTGCACAAAGTCTGAAAATTTTAAACCTTTTGACCAATGTTGGAAATCCTTTACGATCTTAACAAAGGGCATATTTGGACTCCTGGGCACTACAGAAAGCTACATGAGTTGGAATGACCCCGATTAGAGTTCTCTAAGTTCATCAGTGGATTTTGATTTAAACCCATTGATGGACTTAGATGACTTGAATTTATAAAATTTTATAATGAAATGGAAGTGTGGAGTATGTAGAAGGGAGATATGCTGAGAAATCTTAATTCTGAATCTCTTACACATAGTTATAAATCCGTGCCAATTTGCACAAAGTTTGAAACTTTCTAAACTTTTTGAGCAATACTGGAAATCCTTTACGATGATAACGAAGGACATATTTGGACTTACGGGTACTAAATAAGCCCGATTAGAGTTCTCTAAGTCCATCAATAGATTTGGACTGAAACTCATTGATAGATCTTGTGTATTTGGATTTTTAAAATTTTGCCATAAGATGGGAGAGGTTAGTGTGTAGAAGATATATATGGTATCCAATCCTGGTCCTAATACATGTAAGTGAAGTTATGGTCGCATGCCAACTAACACAAACTATGGTGTTGGATTTTGAAGATCAACACCATAGTGTTGATTCTGATCACACACTATAGTGTTGGTTTTCACATATTAGCACCATTATGGTGTTGGTATTCAGAAACTAGCACCATGGTTTATGCTAGTTGACACGCGATCATAACTTAGCCAACGTATATTAGGACTATGATTGGACACCATATATACCTTTTACACACTCCACACTTTCATCTCATTATAAAATTTCAGAAATTCAAGTCGTCTAGGTCCATCCATGCGTTTTGACCAAAAACCCATTGACACGGACTTATAACTTCATGTAGGATATTTAGAACAAAGATTTCTCACTATATCTACCTTCTACATACTTCATACTTCCATCTCATTATAAAAATTTAGACATCCAAGTCATCTAGGTCTATTAATGGGTTTTGGTTAAAACTTTCATTGATGGATCTAGAGAGTTTTGATTAGACTCATTGCAACTCCTATAGATTTTTATAATGCTCTAGAGTCCAAGGGTGTCCTCCGTTATTCAGAAGGTTTAAAATGTTTCAGACTTTGTGCCAATTGGTATGAGTCTATAACTTTGTGTAAGAGACTCATTTATTAACATGTCTCCCTTTTACACACTCCACACTTTCATCTTATTATAAAATTTCAGAAATCTAAGTCATCTAGGTCCATCAATAAGTTTCAGTCAAAACCCATTGATGGACATATAAAGCTTTGATCTGACTTGTTCCAACTCATGTAGGTTTCTGTAGTGCCCAGGATTCCAAATATGCCCTTCGTTATCATCGTAAAGGATTTACAACATCGATCAAAAGGTTTAGAAAGTTTCAGGCTTTGTGCAAATTGGCACCAACCTATAACTTCGTGTAGGAGACTCAGGATCAAGATTTCTAACCATATCTACTTCTACATATTCCACACTTCCATCTCATTATAAAATTCCAAAAATTTAAGTTGTATATGTCCATCAATGAGTTTTGATCGAAATCCATTAATAGACCTATAGAGCTCTAATTGGACTCATTCCAACTTCAGTAAATTTATTAGGTGAACATGAGTCCAAATAAGCTCCCTTTTATTATTTTAAAGGTTCCCAATAGTACTCAAAATGATTTGAAACTTTCAGAATACTGTTGTACTAGTTTCTCAAGACCAGCACCACGCTGGTGCTAGTCTTCAGAAACTAACACCACTGTGGTGCTTGTTAAACCAACACCAAAGTGTTTTTTAATTATTTTTTAATTTATTTTATTATTTAAATGAACTCTTTTTATTATTATTTTTTTATTGTTTACTCTTTTATAATTACATATTAAAAAATTGAAGCTATTAAAAAATAGGAAATATATTTTTAATGTTTTATTAATCTTCCTTTTATATATTTTTTAAAATTTTTATTAAAGTTTTAAAATTAAAATTAAAAATAAATAAATTTAGAGGATTATTTTTTAAAGTTTAAATGGTGTTTAAAATAACGATAATTTACTAAAGGACATACACAAATTTATGAATTAATCAAAAGACACACTATACAATGGTAATTATAAAATGATGCACCTTTTTTTCAGTTTTACCCCTTTTGCTAAATGAGATTTTTTTTTTCTCTATTTTTTTTTTCTCTTACGCATACGACATCTCTTTTTTCCTCTCCTCTATTCTCTTTTCTCTCTCTTTTTCATGTACGCATAATTATTGTGGTGTTAATTTTTGAAAATAAGCACAATAGATTAATTACATTATTTTTCGGCACTATTACAAGCTTGATTTTCCGGAGACCAGGACCACATTGGGGTTTAAAGCTAATTTTTCTGATAACATTTTAACACCTCTAGAGATGACAAAATAAACAATAGATGATACCGTTGGACTTCCTACAGCCTCTGAATTGTCCAATAAGAAATGGATCAAAATCTAATGATGGACTTAGACATGTTCGATTAGATTCATTTTAGGTCTTGTGGATTTCTGAGGCTGCAAGGAGTGCAACGGTGCCCTCCATTACTTATTTTAGCTTCTCTGGAGGTATTGAAATATTATTAGAAGAATTAGTTTTAAATCCCAATATAGGCCTGATATGATTTCAAATTAGGCCTACGTTGGGATTTAAAGTCGATTCTTCCAATAAAATTTTAACATCTTCGAAAAATCTGAAATACGCAATGGAGGGCATCATTGGACTCCTTGCAGCATCAAATCTACATAACCTAAAATGGATTCAATTTAATCTGTCTAGGTCGAAACCCACTAATGGATCTAGACAGGTCTGATTTGGTTCCTTTCAGGTCTTGTGATTTATAAGTATGCAAGGAGTTCAATGGTATCCTCCATTGCTTATTTTGACTTTTTCGGAGATGTTAAACTTTTATTAAAAGAATCAACTCTAAATCTCAACATGTGCCTGATATGAATTATACTAGGTTCACATTGGGCTTGATATGATTCATATTAGGTCCACGTTGAGATTTACAGTCGACTCTTCCAATAATATTTTAACACCTCCATAGAAGTCAATAATTAATGCAAGACACGGCTGGTAAAGTCACCAGTTAACTGACCTCTGTGGAAAATCGACCGTTACACCCCAACGGCTCGATACCAGTTGATTGCTCCATATTGGTCGAGCAAATAGAGCCCTCTGTTCGCTCCCACCAGTCGACTGGTAAACCCTAAACCTAGGGTTTTATCCCGAGTACAATCACCAGCACTCGTCCTCACCCACACAACTTTGACCTTTGCTTTCTGACCTCCTCTATCAGCCTTGCGTCCCTCGGATGCTTCCCCATCCTTCGTACTTTGCCTTCAATAGCTTTCTTTTGCATTGTCCTTGTTATTAGGTCTTCCATTCCCAAGAGACACATTACCTCTGGGACTTCATCCTTTGTTAAGTTACACTTGGATTTACATTGCCAAGATTACATACTTGGACTTACAATGCCAAAACTCTACTTGGACTTTCACTTTTGCCAAGATCACATTTGGGTTTTTCCTTTGCCAAGATCACACTTGGACTTTGCCTTATACCTGCATCCTGCACACTTACACGCATATATCAAATACAACAAATAACTTAACTTAAACTTTTGCCCAAACATTAAAACTTAGGATCACACCGATTGCTCCAACAATCTCTCCCTTTTTGATGTTTGACGACCCATTTATGTTAGGAAAACAAATAAGCAATAAACATGCAAATGAAATATGTAATATATTCATGCATGTATTATGGAACCTAATCCTTAACTCCCCCTTCACCTAAGCTCCCCCTTGAGCTAAGATTTTCTTACAAAGGTATTTAGATTTCTCACTTAAACCTAAATTTCTCTCCTTTTGCCATATATCAAAAAGAGCTCTAATAATATCTCAATTATTGGACTCTTTATCTTCTAATGACCATAATTATTATGTATTAATCCCCTATAAGATTACATACATGTATACCATCTTTTGGTCATTTTCAATTGTTGAAAAATAGTTTCAGACTGTATCAGTCGACTGCCCTAGACCTTAATCGACTGCCCAAAATCCTAGTCGATTGCCCTTATTATATCAAACTTACAAAACCATTCTATATTCAATAAACAATGTTACTAGTCGACTGATAACTGATGTAGTCAACTAGCACCTTATTTCAGCTTAAACTATATTCTGAACCCAATTTCAGAAATGCACAAAAAATTTTATAGATCTAAAAAAAATTTTAAATTTTGTGGAGATGTCTATTTTACCATTTTCTACTTGAAAAATATATTTAACAATATATTTATCATTGATCCTAAGATTGATATAAAACTCCAAAACTATCTAAATGGTTTAATTGAACTTTGACCTAAAGTCCTAGTTTGACTTCCTCTTGATGTATCTACCTATACTAAATCATAATACATCCCTAGGATTAGTTTATATAACATCTATACATCCAAAACTAATTTTTATGTAATATAAATCTCTTTTCATATTTTCATATATGAAACTCAACTCAATTATATCAACCAACTCGATTAGAGACTCAAGTCCACCTCTTAGACGTTTGGCACATTTGATGACCCATCTAGAATCCTAAGCAAGGTCCACTTGAGATCCATTGGTCATGGGTCTCAATTTGACTCTTTGAGCTCCTCTAAAGATCTTAACCCTAGCCACCTTCCTAGGTGACTCATCTACTATAGTTAGACCACTTGATGCACCTCGGGTGGCAATTGATATACCCATTTGACCTTCTTCTTCTTCTCAACCTTTGACTTTCTCTTATCTTTGATTGATCTCTTCTTGTCCTTAAATGACTTTCCCTTACCATTTTTTAACCTCTCCTTTTTATAGTCATATGTCACCTTAGTATATAACTCTTCTCTAGCCTTGGAGGATTCCCCCTTGCCTTTTACTCCGTGCGACCATGTGTTTTGGTGTTTAGGCAAACAGTTTAAGTTAGGTTCACCCTTGTATTTGATATGTGTATGTGAGTGTGCAGGTTTGCAGGATACACATGTGACTCAGGTTGACGGCTTTGGGTCCGGTGAAGGATGGAGCATCCGAGGGACCGTGGACAAGGCAGCGAGGACAAGGGTCGAGGGAAGCGACTTCGAGGCATACGCGAAGGATGACATTGGGACGAGCCGCGGGCTTGGGTGTATCCGAGGGACGAGAGCCAAAAGGAAGTAAGCTTGAAGACAAGAGGTCAAGGCTGCAAAGAAGCATCAAATGAGTCATAAGGGTGGGGGTACGAGTGCACGAGAGATTGTACTCGGAGTAAAATCCTAGTTTTAGGGTTTTACTGTAGCGTTACTGTAGCAATACTGTAGCGCTACTGTAGCAGTCGACTGCATGTTTTAGCAGTCGACTGGTGCAGTCGACTGATACAGTCGACCGGGCAGTCGACTGGGAGCGAAGAGAATGCTTCTGTTCGTTCGGTCAGTGTGGAGCAGTCAACTGCTAGTTTTAGCAGTTGACTGGTATCGAGCCATTGGGATGTAACAGTCAAATTTTCACAGAGGGCAGTCGACTGTATGTTTGGCAGTCGACTGGTAGGCGGGGATTTCAACCCGCGGCCTATATAACCAAAGATTGGGAGCTTGGTTAAGTTGATGAAATTAGTGGTGGTAAACCCTAATTAGTAGTCTACTAGTCTCAAGAATCTTGGTTGGTGTTGTGGTGAGGTTTCTCCACCCACAAGGAGCGACTTGAGATAGCCGGAGTTTGTCGGGGGCTAATCCACAGACGGATAGGGATCGTCCACCTCAAGGGCACGCCGTGGAGTAGGAGCAAGTTATCTCCGAACGACGTTAAAGAACGTGTTAGCGGTTTGCATCTCTTCCTTTGTATTTAGCTTTCATATTTGTATTCATGGTTGTATTCTTTGTTTTCTGCTATGCACTAACGAATACGTAAGAAGTGATCGATTTGGGGGTGTTGTCTATCAAACCCTCCTTCAAACCGACCACTGATCTCTTACAAGTGGTATCAGAGTGAGGTCGCTCTCCATTGGACTAACTGCCAAGGAAGCAAAGATGATTAGCTTAATTGAATCGCTAAAGCTTGAAGGTAGAGGCTTATGGGACATCACATATTGGATGATGAAGATGGAGGTCTTCTTCAACACGGATTGGAACACTATGATGGTGGTCAAAGAGCCGTTCGAAGTCCCAAAGGACAAGAAAGGGAAGAAGCTCCGACCACGACATTGGACGGAGGAGCAAACCTCACGGTCAAAGGTAAATGACAAGGTAATATCTATATTAATTGATATTTTGCCTAATGACGTGATGAGCCGTGTAGGTAAATACGAGAACGCCCACGATTTGTGGAACAAGATAAAGAAAGTTCAATGGGAAGAACCTATGCGACACAAGAAGAAGAAGAGCCTAAGGAGATGGGCTTATGGCTCAAGATGAGGAGGAGCAATCGGAAGGTGACGAGCACTCAACTTCCGAGGAGGAGAAGGATGAAGAAAGGTCATCCACAAGTGTGGATGAGGAAGATGAGGTAGCATCTATATCCTCAAGGATTGAAGAAGGGTCCAAGATGAATGAAGAAGAAATCTTGGAAGAAGTCAACCTAGTGAGCACCTTCACCGAATCAAAGTCAAAAGACCACATTGTGTGCTTTAGGTGCAATGAAAAGAGACACTACAAGAGTAGATGTCCATTGGGTAAGAAAGATGTATCTCCTAAACTCAATTCAATTACTTTTGAATCTAATTTGAGTTGTAGGGAGAAGAAGGAGAAGAAGCACATAGTGTGCTTCACGTGTGGTGAGAAGGGTCACTACCACACAAAATGCCCAAGGAAGGAAGAGCTCAAGAAGTTGGCAAAATTGAAGAAATGGGAGAAAGAGAAGAAGAGGAGCTCAAGTCAAAGGGGAGCTTCAAGGGTAAGGGAGGTATACTCTAATTTGAAGTGTAATTCAAATTTAAATTCTTACACTCTCATGCATGCTAGAAATAATTACTATTATTTACCCATGCATAACTTTGGATTTAGATATCATGATAGAAATGGGGTAAAGGTAGATAATAACCCTAGGAGACCAATTCATGATAACTCTAGAAATGGTAGACCTAAGGAGACCCAAGGCAATAATCCCAAGAAGGGGAGACATATGCCTAGAAAAATGGGTAGGTTTAGAAATGTCCATGGTGGACATGTTGACTCTAGGTTTAGGAACCTAGAAAGGGAAAATCAAGCTTTGAAGGCAAAGCTTGATAAATTTGAGAAGATCCTAGAAAGATTCAATGTTGGATCTAAGAGTTTAGGCATGATGTTGGGTAGTCAAAGACCCAACAATGATAGATCGGGTTTAGGATACCGATCTAAAGTCTCCAAGGCTAAGGGAAAGTTATATGCTAGGGTTGCATATGACTATAACAAGAAGAAGCCAATAAATGGCAAGAGAAAGCCATTTAAAGGTAAGGAGAAATTAACCAAGGACAAAGTGTTCAAGGTTAAGAAAGTTAGGTTTGTAGGCCAAGTGTCACCGGAGGTGCACCGATGTGGCCTAGCCATTGTGGATGAGTCACCTATGGAGGTGGCTAAGGCTAAGAGCTCTAGGGGGAGCTCAAAGAGTCAATTTGGGACCCATGACCAATGAATCTTAGGTGGATTTTACTTGGGAGTCTAGACAAGCCATAGAATGTGTCAAGTGATTTGGAGACGGACTTGAGTCTCAAATCTAGGGATTTGACACAATTGGTTTATGTTTTATGCTTAGAAATATGACATTGGAGTCATATAGTATGATAATTGATTTTTGATGTATAGATGTCATATAAATCAATGCTAGGGATGCATTATGGATTAGTATGGGCAAATACATCAAGAGGAAGTCAAAACTAGGACTTTAGGTCAAAGTTCAATTGAACTTTTTAGCTAGTTTTGTGTTTTATGTCAATCTTGGGATTTGTGATAAATATATTTATATATATATATTTCCCAAATATACATTTATAAAATAGACCTCTCCACAAAATTTGAGAATTTTTGGAGGTCAGTAGAATTTCTGGCGCATTTCTGAAGTTGGCCAGAAAAGACTGATTTTTGCATGAATAGTGTACCAGTCGATTGGTACAGTTAGCAGTCGACTGGTAACAGTGTTTTTGAGTACAGAATGTCTTTGTAAACTCATTTTGATAAGGTCAGTTGACTGGTACTTCTTGTAGTCGACTGATACCAGTCTGAAAGTGTTTTCAACACTGGATTTTGACCGGGTCAGCTCGTTTAGATGTATGGGATCCATGGGGGATAAATACATGAGTTTAGGGTCAGTTGGATGATAAGTTTTCAACAATTGGGATATTGTTGGAAAGCTTTATGGATGTTAGGCAAAGGGGGAGAAGTAAGGTTTAGTTGGGAAAACCTTAATGTATTTGCGTAGGGGGAGCCTTGGGATAGGTTCTTAAAAATCCCTGTGGGAAAATTCCTAGCTCAATGGGGAGCATAGGTGTAGGGGAAGCCTTGAGATAGGTTCAAATGCATGTTGCATTGGTTTTGATTCGGCGGTGTAAGTCCAAGTGTGTAGCCTTGGCAACGTAAGTCCATTCGGCAGTGTAAGTCCAAGTGTGTAGCCTTGGCAACATAAGTCCATTCGGCGTTGTAAGTCCAAGTGTGTAGCCTTGACATCGTATGTCCATTGTTTTTAGTATGTTTATTTTGCTATTTGTTTTCCCTAACTTAAACATATTGTCAAACATCAAAAAGGGGGTGATTGTTCGAGCAATCCCAATGGTCCGTGGGACCATGTGTTTTGGTGTTTGGGAAAAGGGTTTAAGCTAGGTTCACCCTTGTTATTTGATATGTGTATGTGAGTGTGCAGGTATGCAGGATACACATGTGACTCAGGTTGACGGCTTTGGGTCCAGTGAAGGATGGAGCATCCGAGGGACCGTGGACAAAGCAGCGAGGACAAGGGCTGAGGGAAGCGACTTCGAGGCATACGCGAAGGATGGCATTGGAACGAGCCGCGGACTTGGGTGCATCCGAGGGACGAGAGCCAAAAATAAGTAGGCTTGAAGGCAAGAGGTCAAGGCTCCAAAGAAGCGTTAAGTGAGTCATAAGGGTGAGGGTACGAGTGCACGAGAGATTGTACTCGGAGTAAAATCCTAATTTTTAGGGTTTTACTGTAGTGTTACCGTAGCGTCACTGCAGCAGTACTGTAGCGCTACTGTAGCAGTCGACTGCATGTTTTAGCAGTCGACTGGTGGAGTCGACCGGGCAGTCGACTGGTGCAGTCGACCGGGCAGTTGACTGGGAGCAAACAGAATGCTTCTGTTCGTTCGGTCAGTGTGGAGCAGTCGACTGCTAGTTTTAGCAGTCGACTGGTATCGAGCCGTTGGGATGTAACGGTCGAATTTCCACAGAGGGCAGTCGACTGTATGTTTTGGCAGTCGACTGGTAGGCGGGGTTTTCAACCCGTGGCCTATATAACCAAAGCTTGGGAGCTTGGTTAGAGTTGACGAAATTAGTGGTGGTAAACCCTAATTAGTAGTCTACTTGTTCTCAAGTGTTTGTGAGTGTTGTGGTGAGGTTTCTCCACCCACAAGGAGCTACTTGAGATAGTCAGAGTTTGCCGGGGGCTAATCCACCGACGGATCGGGATCGTCCACCTCAAGGACACGCCGTGGAGTATGAGCCCTAATCTCCGAACCACGTTAAACGAACATGTTAGCGGTTTGCATTTCCTTTCTTAGTTTTAGCCTTTAGCTTGTTTGTGTTGTTTGTATTCCGCTGCATAAGCTAACATCGTAGGAGAAGCGATCGATTTGGGGGCGCCGTCTATCCAACCCCCCTTCAAGTCGGCCACCGATCCCTTACATCCTCGACTCTAGGACTTTTGCCCGAAGACTTTGACCCGCCAAGGTTTTCCACATAGGGTTACCACCCTCTATGACCCTAGGATTACCACCCCCTAGGGTTTTCCACTTGCCTCACCGCAGTTAGGACTTTCCTGAAAAGCTCATTCAAGCACATTAGATAACAATTAAACTTAACTTTGAATCCATTTTACCATTATCAAAACTAAGGTTCGATCGCCGGATGCTTCCCGCATCAACAGTGTGTGATGCATGTTGTAATAATTTAGAAAGTTATTATTCTTCTGCTATATGTTTAGGAAACAAAATTTAAAATGTGCATCTCCAAAACCCCAACATAATCAGACTTATCTAAGTTCATCAGTGGATTTCAGTTAAAATCCATTAATGAACTTAGACAGATATGACTGGATTTATTTCAAGTTCTATAGATTTTTGGGGCTGCAAGGAGTCTAACGGTGCTATGTATTGCTTATTTTGGTATCTCCAGAGGTGTTAAAATGTTATTGAAAGAAACAACTTTAAATCCCAACGTGTGCCTAATATAATTCTATATCAAACCATGTTGATCTTGATATGATTCTATATCAGGCCCATGTTGGGATTTAGAATTGATTCTTCCAATAATATTTTAACACCTTTAGAAAAGTTGAAATAAGCAATGGAGGGCACCGCTGAACTCCTTGCAACCTTGTAAATTCACAGGACCTAAAATGGATCAAATCAGACTTGTCTAGGTCCATTAGTGATTTTTGTTCATATTAGGCCCAACGTGAGCCTAATATGATTCATATTAGACTCATATTGGGATTTAAAGCCGATTCTTACAATAAGATTTTAATACCTCTGGAGAAGCCGAAATAAACAATAGAGGATACCGTTGGACTCTTTACAATCTCAGAAATTCACAGAACCTGAAATGAATCCAATCTGACCTATCTAGGTCCATCATTAAGTTTTTTGATTGAAACTCACTAATGTACCTAGACAGATCCAATTGGACTCATTTGAGATCTTGTGGGTTTTTGAGGCTACAAGGAGTCCAACGATGTCCTCCATTACTTATTTTGACTTCTCCGAATGTGCTAAAATATTATTGGAAGAATCGACTTTAAATTTTAACATAGGTATGATACAATTTCATATTAGGCCAACATTGTGCCTGATATGAAATGCCCAACATGGGCTTGATATGAATCATATCAGGCCCACTTTGGGATTTAAAGTCGATTCTTCTAATAACATGTTAACATCTTCAGGGATGCCGAATTAAGTAATAGATGGTATTGATAACCATCATTTTGGTCATAATATTTTGATTCATAAATGCATGCTTTTATGATCTTCTCATATGTTAAACTCATATTTACATTACAATTCATGAATTGCATGTATTCTTGGACTTAATTGTAAACTATCTCATTATTGCGATACTTGGTGCTAATATTCGAATATGATCTTTTTAGGCATCAAAGGGGCAAGGACTCGATTAGATCAGACCAGATTTAGGCTCAAATCTAGGGCTAATAGAGAAGAGCCAATCAAGAATCAATTTAGACTGCTCATCAAGATCAGGAGAGATCTAAACCATCTATTGAAGATCTTGTCTATCTAGGCTAAGAGAGGTTAGATTAGGACCCTTGATGAAGATTAGCACCTTTGGATTAGATTTTGGGCAACTTCCACCATTGGATTGATCCAGAGAAATCTCAGTTGTCCGTTCAGATCTTAGATCTGATTTAAAAGGGAGAAGCTATAGTGTTGTTTCCTTCGTCAATTTCTCTCACGTGAAAATAGAGGTGGGAGCAACTGCTCTGGCAATCCCGTTTCTTTCCACCGCTGGTGAGCAAGTGAGGTCAAGGGCGCTTCCCTTCCTTCGATCATCATCCTCTCTATCGTCGGTGATGCCACTTCAACCATCTGATCTCTAGCTTGGTCGCGATTCCTGAGCATAGAAGAAGAAGTTGAGAAGTGGAGCAATCTGGAGGTTTGATCCTAATTCCCTCTCCTTCCGGCCGGTGATCTTCTTCCTGTGAAGCTATGACCACAATAAAATGGTGAGAGGCAATTCATTTTGTTTCCTCTTCTGATTCTGTACTTCTGTTTCATTCACTGTATCTGCATATCTGAGCTAATCGATTCTTCACCGGTTGTAATATCTTGACATCTTGGTCAAGATCAGTGAGTGCTTGGGGATTCCCAGCTCACCTTGGTTCATCATTTTCCTCCTCTGATTTCTGCATCTCTGTTCTTGCAAATTCCAGTCTAGTCTCGATTTTCTTTATTGTTTAGTTCATAAACTTGAATTAGTTTAGTTAGATAGAGTTTTTGATCTGTTCTTAAATTCATGTTTAGTTCATAAGTGCTTAAATCTGAATTTGTTTCTATTTTGGTACTATCTGGTTGTAAAGATCTGAAATGTTAGGTTAGAAGTTTAGATCTGTTTCATATTTGCTTATTTACGCAGATCTAAGTTGATCTCCTACCATCTGAGAAATGGTTAGTTTGATCCATTGAGTATCCAATCCTTTGCAATTTGGTTTGTTCTTGTTTCACTCTTGTTCAGTTTCTAATATCTGAGTTGATCGACTAATGTTGTAATCCATAGTGATCCTGTCCGAGAGTTGAGTCGATGGACGGTGGGGACGTGGCGCTCTCTGCTGACTTCGCGTAGCCTTCGGGATGACGTGGTCTCCGGTGAATCTGCAACAAAATCGAGCCGGGAAGGGGATCCCAACGACGACCCTCCGACGCTCAAGTCAGGCGAGAGGAAATCGAAACAGCGTAACGAGGCCAAGAGCTACAGTAGATGAGAATGCATACCTCCGTCAAAGGTTAGGGGCCTTTATATAGGTCTCCCCGGAGGTACGTGAACGCTCTTCGAAGCATGCACGCTCCTCAAAGCATACCTAGAAATGGTCGTGTCAGAAAAGTGCGTCTGACGCCATACCGCAACTGTCCGAGCATATCTCTGACGTGACAGTGGAAACTTCCACCGTACGATTCTCTATCTAGTCCAGCCGCTGACCCTGCTATCTGTCTCCTTTGTCCTTTTATGCGTCTCGTCTATTCCTGGGTCCGCCCTGCCGACCAGTTGGTCGGACGCATAGGCATGCCGAACCGAGCGGGGAGACCTCCTAGTTGCTCAGACGGGCATACGTTCTTTAGTTGGTCAACAACTCAGCCGAGTGGACGAGCCGCTCGGCGCAGCAATTCCTTGGTGGGTAGATTCAGCGTCGGAAGCCCGACCCATGGTCAGGCTATATTCGCGCCGACTCCTGGCCGATCAGACTTTATACCTCTCCACTCGGCGAAATCTTTAGGTTGGTCATGACCTCCACGCGTCGTTGACGACTCCCGTGTGGGCCCCTCTCTACACTTACCACCAGATCACGTGCCTCCCCCTCGAGTCTAGTCGAAGGAGGCTGTAAGTTTGACTGACTGGACTGGTTTAGTGTTTTGTTGGCCGTCCGACAGCGATAGTAAAAGGATTAAGGTGGGCTTGGGTGACCCGCTCGGTCGAACCTCCTCTAGTCGGTCGGCGAGGCGTGCGCTTGTACTTATTTAAATATTTTTGCTATGCGTCCGAGTCCATTCGTGGTCAAAAGCTATCGTCATCGAGATCCCTTTGGAATTTGTGCAAATCCCTCGTATTAACTACAAGCACGCGACCACGCCGGATAATGGTCTTCCTTAAATGCTGCCCAATAACCTGGTGACACGTGGAAACCCAGCCGTCATCGTACGACAAAGGTGACAACATCGATGTGACACGCGACTGTTCGAATTTCATGGCCGGATTAAGCCTCGATTCTGGTGACCTAAATTGGGCGGTTTTGGCTAGCCGGGCTAAACGTTTATAAAACCTTAATGCCAACTTCTGGTCCATCGCTACTATCTTCGTGCTTTGGTGATTCCTTTCGCTACCAGCTCTCCGGCGAATTGTTCATTCGGCACTCCGGCGAACTCTCGGCACCCTTCTCCTTGCGCTTTGCTTCCCTAGTAAGCTTCTTCATTGATTTACCTTGTCACCTTATTCCTTCGTTTTGGTTCTCTCTTTGTTCCGATTCTTGCCGGTTCTTCTCTGTTGAACCACCTAAAAAAACATCGAGTTTTTCCCTCTTCGGTCATGGCTAGCACCTCGAATCCCTCTCCTGGTCTCTGGTACCAAGCCATGGAGAGTCGGTTCGACTCGGGAGATGCCTGTAATTTGATCAATACCTATGACATCCCTTCCGACCACAAGCTTACCCTGGTTGAGTCGTCCAACCGACCCCATGACCCGCCGATCGGCACAGTTACTTTCTTCCGTGATCAATTCGTAGTCGGCCTTAGGTTTCTTATTCACCCATTCATCATAGAAGTGTGCAACTATTTTTGCATTCTGCTCGACCAGCTTGTACCCAATTCTTTTAGGCTGCTGTGCGGTGTAGTGGTGCTCTTCCGGACGCATGACATCCCCCTTAAACCTCAAATCTTTCACTATTTTTACTATCCCAAGCAGTCTGAGATCGGCACCTTCCTATTTCAATCGCGGATCGGCTTGGTCTTCTTCGACAAAATGCCTACCTCCAACAAGTATTGGAAGGATCATTTCTTTTTTTTGAGTTTTCCCGAGCCGCCACCCTTCCAAACCCAATGGCAAACTTCTTTGCCGACTCCCCCCAACCTAAAAAGGTACTGAACCGAGCCCGCTTTTCTACATGCGGCTAATCTACTGGCCGGGCTGAAGCTGGACATCCATAAGCTGCTGCCTGAAGGGATGATGTACCTATTCAGTTTAAGCCTGATCCGAACGCGGCTTCCGAATGGCCCTGGTAAGAAATAACCTTCTCTCCTTTTTCTTGAGTCTAACTAATTTCTTTTCTCTTTCCTGCAGCCGAGACCATGATGAAATCGGTGGTATTCGACATGCTGAAGCGCAAGGCCGCTGAGATAGAGGTGGCTGCCGCGCAGGAGGCGGAGAAACTCGGCGTCACCCCGATCGGCTCGCATAAAGGCGAGAGTGAAGAGGCGCAGACGGCGAGCGAGGCGTCTGCCGCTAGGACGGTCACCACTGATGCAACCAGGGAGACTGCTCCATCGAGTGCGTAACCGGCCACTCGGCCTGAGGAAGCCGAGTCTACTGATGATGAACTTCCGTTGGTTGGGTGCAAGCACCGCCGAACGGGCACCCCAACCCGCTCGGCCACCTCAGCCGTTCACGTGTCCGAACAGATGGGCGATCCTCCTCTAGCTCCAGCGTCTGTAGAAGCACTATCGTCCGACCGGACCTTATCTCAAGGAGACTGGCCTTCCGACCCCGTCGTTACTCAGCCTCTCAGCTTGCTCCCTCCAGTTCGCCAGATAATCAAGCGATCTCTTATTCGCTTTGAGCCGGTCGGACAATCTTCTGCCCCTTCCGCGTCTGCTCAGTCTACTCCGGGCTGACACAGGACTATCAAGGCTTTGCTCCACCTTCCGACAAAGGAATATTTGCAGAAGGTCAAACATCCGTCGAGCCCCGGACACTTAATAACTATTCGGGGACCCCTCGCAAAAGTCTGGGAGGACGTCCGAGCGCGCGTTGGCGTGATGCCCCTTGGGCTACTCGGCAACAGCTATCTACAACAAACCACCGAGGTAACTCTCACAAGCCTTTATTTCTTTTCCCCCATTCGGTACTAACTATTTTTCTTTTGACTGGGTTGCAGCATTGGGTGGAAAGTATAGTGGTATGCCACCGCCTTGCTTTCCTTAAAGAGGAGTTCAAAAAGCTCAAGGTTTCAGGGGGGGCTCCTCTACAAGGCCCCCCTTATGCCGAGCTGAAGGCCGATCTGGATAAGACCAACAAACTGTTGGAGGCCGAGCGACACAAATCTTCGGGCTTGCAGACTATGGTGGACCGGCTCAAGACCCAGGTTAAAACATACGACAAGAAGATCACTTTGGCAACCAACAGGAAGAATCAAGCCATCACCGACTTGGAGACGAAGAATGCCGAGTCCCGGGCGCTTGAGGTGAAAGTTAACGAGTTGATCGACCTGCTTACTGCCGAGAAGAATGGACGTTCGGCGGAGGTGACCACTCTTCAGAGTGATCTGAAGACCCTTCAAGACGCACTGGATGCCTCCCGAGCTACCTTCAAAGAATACCAGGATGCCGAGCCGAGCCGGGTTACTGTCATGCAGCAGAACTACATCCGCTAGGAGAAATTCGTGGAGAAAACCTGCGATCGGCTTGTCCACGCATTTGAGTTAGCCATTACTGCCACGACTGACTACCTGAAGACCAAGGGTCGGCTTCCTGAGGATTTCACTATTCCTGTCCAGGATCACGCTAATCTTCTAACCATGATTCCAGATGAGATTTTTAATTATCTAGAGTGAAGTCGTGGCTTATGTACTGGCCGTTCGACCTATTTCATTTTGTGTATTCACCTTATTTGGCTTAATGAATTTTCCTTATTGCACTTCTGCTGTGTGTATTCGGGCGGATTATCCGCTCCTTTGATCGTCATTGAATTCGTGGGAGCATCTTTTGATCTCCGAACTGTCGCTCGGCAATCAAGTACAAGACAACTTAAGTCTTGTTAAGCTTAAGCGATGCCTTGGCTGAGTCATTACAGCTGCCGATCGGCGATAAGTCGATTTTTCAATAGCCGCTAGTTCGGCTCTGGGTTTAACGTCGTCGTTCGACGGTCTTCCGAGCGGGGTATTTATGGTCGCCGCTTCGACCCTAGAGTTTAACGTCGCCGCTCGACGATCTTCCGAGCGGGGTATTTATGGTCGCCGCTTCGACCCTAGAGTTTAACGTTGCCGCTCGACGGTCTTCCGAGCGGGGTATTTATGGTCGCCGCTTCGACCCTAGAGTTTAACGTCGTCGCTCGACGGTCTTCCGAGCGGGGTATTTATGGTCGCCGCTTCGACCCTAGAGTTTAACGTTGCTATTCGACGGTCTTCCGAGTGGGGTATTTATGGTCGCCGCTTCGACCCTAGAGTTTAACATCGCCGCTCGACGACCTTCCGAGCGGAGTATTTATGGTCGCTACTTCGACCCTAGCTCTGCCGCTCGGCCATAATTTTGCAAAACCTTTTTGATTTCACTTCCTGCGGTCGAAGGAAATAAAAGACGATAACAAGTATATCATATATTACATTGGCGCACCTTTCATCCAGCTCGGTATGGCTGGAGGTGGCTTGCATTCCACGGTCGCTCTAGCTTCCGCCCGTCTTCCTCCTCGAGGTAATAGGCTCCCGACCGGAGCTTTTCTACAATTTTGAAGGGCTCGGCCCAAGGAGCTCCCAGCTTTGTGACATCGCCAACCGGCTTGACTTTCTTCCAGACGAGGCCGCCGACCTGAAAGGATCGAGGAATTACCCGCTAATTGTAGTTTTGCTTCATTCTTTGTCGGTACGCCATCAGCCGGGCGGTGGCCTTGGTTCGCGTCTCATCCACCAGGTCCAGTTCCAAGAGCCTCCGCTCGACATTGTTCTCGTCGTAATGTTTGGTCCGATCGGATTCTATCCCGACCTCCACTGGGACGATGGCCTCTCCACCATATACCAAGTGGAATGGGGGCATGCTTGTTCCTTCTTTGGGCGTTGTTCGGAGCGCCCACAATACACCGGGCAGCTTGTCTACCCAACTCCCGCCGTTGTGGTCGAGCCGAGCCCGAAGAACTGACAAGATCTCCTGATTGACGACTTCAGCTTGCCCATTGCTTTGGGGATACGCGACAGAGGTGAAAGCCTGCTGGATGTCGTACCCCTCGCACCACTCCTTGAGTTGTTGACCCAAGAACTACCTCCCGTTGTCTGAGATGAGTCACCGTGGGATGCCAAACCGACAAATGATGTGCTGCCAGATGAATTTTTTGACCATCTGCTCGGTAATTTTAGCCATCAATTCGGCCTTGATCCACTTAGAGAAATAGTCGGCCGCTACTAGTAAGAACTTCTGTTGTCCGGTCGCCATTGGAAATGGTCCCACAATGTCCATGCCCCATTGATCGAACGAACAGGACACTGTGGATGTTTTTAATTCATCCGCGGGACGATGTGAGAAATTGTGGTACTTTTGGCAGGATAAGCACGTGGCGACTGTCCGGGTGGTGTCCTCCTGTAAAGTTGGCCAAAAGTAGCCAGCCAGAAGAATCTTTCTTGCCAACGAGCGGCCACCCGGATGCCCACCGCATGAGCCTTGGTGTACCTCTTGCATAATATAGTCCACATCCTCCGAGCCAAAACATTTAAGTAGAGGCCTGGAGAACGCTTTTTTGTAGAGCTGGTCGCCAATGAGGACGAACCGACCAGCTCTCCTTCTGAGCAGATGCGCTTCCAACCGATCGGGAGGCGTTGCTCCTGACTTCAGAAATTCTGTTATAGCCGTCCGTCAGTCATTTGGAAATGTGAGCCCCTCCATCCGGTCGATGTGGGCGACCAGAGATGCTTGCTCGATTGGCAGCTGGATGACGATCGGTGATATCGAGCTGGCTAACTTAGCCAACTCATCCGCAACCTGATTCTCCGCTCGGGGGATCTTCTGGATGAGCACCTCTCGAAAACTGGCCTTCAGTTTTTCGAAAGCCTCCGTATAGAGCTTGAGCCTGACGCTGCTTATCTCGAAAGCTCCCGAAAGTTGCTGAGCAGCCAACTGCGAATCGGAATGAATCAAGACCTTGCTGGCTCCCACATTCCTAGCGGCTTGCAGTCCTGCTATCAACGCCTCATACTCTGCTTCATTATTGGTCGCTCGATAGTCCAGCCATATGGACAAATGCATCCGTTCACCGTGGGGAGAGATCAACAGTACTCCGATCCCGCTTCCTTGCCGATTGGATGATCCGTCCACGTACACCTGCCAGGTGGCTTCGGGCTTGGGCTCTTATACCTCCGTGACAAAATCGGCCAACGACTGTGCCTTGATGGCCGTCCGGGGCTGATACCATATGTCGAACTCGCTAAGTTCTGTGGTCCATTTGATTAGCCGACCGAACACCTTTGGATTGAGAAGGACCCTCCCCAAGAGGATGTTCGTCATTACAATGATCGGATGCGCCAGAAAATAAGGGTGGAGCCTCCGAGTGGCAAGCACCAGCGCGAAGGCTAACTTCTCGAGACCAGTGTAACGAGACTCAGCATCTTTTAGTATGTGGCTCAAGAAGTACACAGGCTGTTCTTCATCGTCCGGCCTCACAAGAGCCGACCCGACGGCGTATTCAGTCGAGGACAAGTAAACTCTAAGGGCTTCCCCGGTGACCGGCTTGGCTAACACAGGTAAAGAGTTGAGGTATACTTTGAGCTCCTCGAAGGCTTTGTCGCACTCTGCGTCCCACTGGAACTTAGTGGCTCGGCGCAGAATCTTGAAAAAGGGCAAGCTCCGATCGACGGTCTTCGAGATAAATCTGGACAGCCCGGTTATTCGTCCCGTAAGGCATTGAGCCTCCTTCAGATTCCTGGGAGGCGGCATGTCTTGCAGCGCTTTCACTTTACTGGGGTTCGCCTCTATGCCCCGCTCGGTCACGATGTACCCCAGGAAACAACCATTTTTTACTCCGAACAGACACTTCTGGGGATTTAGCTTGACCCCGTATATCCTTAGCGTCCTGAAGGTTTCCTCTATATCTGCACAAAGGTTGACCGCTCGGATTGATTTAATGAGTATGTCATCAACGTATACCTCCAGGTTTCGCCCGATCTGCTTCCGGAACACTTTATTCATGAGCTGCTGGTATGTAGCTCCTGCGTTCTTTAGTCCGAACGGCATCACGTTGTAGCAGTAAGTGACGTCCGCCGTTATGAAGCTTACTTTCTCCTGGTTATCACGGGCGAGCGGTACTTAATGGTACCCCTGATACGCGTCCAGCATGCATATCAGCTCGCACCATGCCGTCGAATCCACCATTTGATCAATTCGGGGCAGAGGATAAAAATCCTTCGGGCATGCCTTGTTCAGATCTCGGAAGTCGATGCAGACTCTCCACTTGTTACCCGGCTTGGAGACCAGCACCATATTTGCGAGCCAGCTCGGGAATTGCACTTCCCGTATATGGCCGGCTTCCAGAAGCTTCTCGACTTCCGCTCGGATGATGATATTCTGCTCCGCGCTGAAGTCTCTCTTCCTCTGCTTTACGGGTCGAGCGTCCAGTCGGACATGAAGCTCGTGTTGTGCGACGCTTGGCGAGATGCCTGGTAGCTCGTGTGTTGACCACGCGAAGACGTCATTGTTCCGCTGTAGGCATCTGATCAGCTCCTCCTTCCGGCAGGCTTCCAAGTCGGATGCAACGAAGGTGGTGGCCTCCGGTCGGCCATCCTAGATCTGCACTTCTTCTTTTTCTTCATAAACTAAAGTGGGGGGCTTTTCAGTTATAGCATTTACCTCGATCCGGGAGCCTTCCGAGCGGACCTCGACTCGGCTCGGACCATTTCCACATAGTAGCGTTGTGCTGCCAACTGATCACCTATGACCTCTCCTACTTGGTCCTCGACAGGGAATTTGATCTTCTGATAGAATGTTCAGACAACAGCCCGGAATTCGCTGAGGGCTAGCCGACCCAGAATGACGTTGTACGCCGAGGGCGCGCCCACTATAATGAAGTTAGTGGTCCGCATCCTTCTGAGCGGCTCTTCACCGAGCGAAATGGCCAATTTCATCTGGCCGACCGGTTGAACCTCTTTACGAGTGAATCCAAACAGGGGCATTGTCATAGGTAGCAGCTCTGCCCTGTCGATCTGAAGTTGGTCGAACGTCCTCTTAAAGATGATGTTGACCGAGCTCCTTGTGTCAACAAAGATACAATGAATAGTGTAGTTTGCTATTACCGCTGGGATAATGAGAGTGTCGTCGTGAGGCATTTCAACTCCCTCGAGGTCACCAGGGCCGAAGCTGATCTCGGGCTCGTTCGCCTTCTCTCGGCTGCACCCTACGGCATGGACCTCTAACCGTCGGGCGTACGACTTGCGGGCTCGGTTGGAGTCTCTGCTGGTTGGCCCCCCCAGCGATGATGTTGATTTCCCCCCGAGTGGTATTGCTTCTATTTTTTTCCTCCCGAACAGATGGTCTGGCTCGCTCTTGGGAGGCTCGAGGGTTGTTTCTTGATTGGTGTGGACGTCGCTGCTCGGGTGACTGTCTGGCTGTTCGCCGACCGACGTTCTGATGATTATGATGTCGGTCAGGCAAAGGTGATCGACGACGATAGTTCCTTAGCTTAGCGACCGAGGCGAGACTTCGACAATCGCGAGTGTTTTGGGTCGCAGACTGATGAAGTGAACAAAACATGGGAGTCCATACCTTTCCTCTCGGCTTAGGTCGTTAGGCCTCCACATGTTGGACAGTGTGCGGCCTTGATTCCTGATGCAGCCTCATCCCCTCAACCCGAGGTCCTCTGGGTGGTTGATGAATGGCTTGAGGCCGCCGCTCGGCTAGTGCTGTCGACTCTGTTGGTGTTTCCTTTTTACGGGCCACTTGCGCCTCCTCCACGTTTATGTATTCGCTCGCCTTTTTCAACATATGGTCATAATCACGTGGCGGCTTCCTGATAAGCGAGCGGAAGAAGTCGCCATCCATCAACCCCTGGGTGAAAGCGTGCATCATGGTCTCGGATGAGATTACGGGGATATCCAGAGCGGCTGGTTGAATCGCTGGATGTACGCTCGGAGAGTCTCTCTGGCCCCCTGCTTCATAGAGAACAGACTGACACTGGTTTTTTGGTAGCGCCTGCTGCTCACAAAGTGGTGGAGGAAAACCATTCAGAAATCCTTGAAACTCCGAATCGATCCGTCCGGCAGCCTCCGAAACTAAAGTTGTATGGAGCCGGAAAGGGTGGTGAGGAAGACCCTGCATTTTACTCCGTCGGTGTATTGATGAAGAGTGGCGACGTTGTCGAACTTACCGAAGTGGTCGTCCGGGTCGGTTGTCCCATTATATTCTCCGATCCATAGCGGAGCATAATGCTTTGGGAGCGGGTCTTGTAGAATCGTCTCAGAGAACCGGCGATTGACCCGTTCGGGGGATGACCCAAATTGAGGCGCCTTTCCTTTCCTAGCATCCCGCACGGGCGCTTCGTCGGATGATCCCTGGTTGGCCTGGGCCAACTCGGACGGAGTCTGGAACAGGGCCCGATGGAAGGGAATAGGGGCAGCGGGTGCCTCTCCTGGCGTGCCGGTCTGCCCTTTATTATGCGCCCACGTAGAAAATTGCTCCGGTCGGTCTTCTAGTGCCGCTCGGCCCCCTGATGCCAAGGTGGCCTGCTGTACCAACCGCTCGGCGTGAGTCTTCTGTTGCTGCTCCACTATCTTTGCTGCTCGCGCCTGGATGAGCGCATCGAGCTCCTCTTGGGAGAGCATCACGGTATGCTGACGTCTAGCTTCTTCTATCTTCTCCGCTCGGATTCAGGTGTGTTCCCACAGACGGCGCCAATTTGATCCTGTCTGAAAGTTGAGTTGATGGACGCTGGGGACGTGGCGCTCTCTGCTGACTCCGCGTAGCCTTCGGGATGACGTGGTCTCCGGTGAACCTGCAACAAAATCGAGCCGGGAAGGGGATCCCGGCGACGACCCTCCGATGCTCAAGTCAGGCGAGAGGAAATCGAAACAGCGTAATGAGGCCAAGAGCTTCAGTATATGAGAATGCATACCTCCGTCGAAGGTTGGGGGCCTTTATATAGGGCTCCCTGGAGGCGCGTGCACGCTCTTCGAAGCGTGCACGCTCCTCAAAGCATACCTAGAAATGGTCGTGTCAGAAAAGTGCGTTCGCCGCCATACCACAACCGTCCGAGCATATCTCTGACGTGACAATGGAAACTTCCACCGTACGATTCTCTGTCTAGTCTAGTCGCTGACCCTGCTATCTGTCTCCTTTGTCCTTTTTTGTGCCTCGTCTATTCCCGGGTCCGCCCTGCCGACCAGTTGGTCGGATGCATAGGCGTGCCGAACCGAGCGAGGAGACCCCCTAGTTGCTCAGACGGGCATACGTTCTTTAGTTGGTCAACAACTCAGCCGAGTGGACGAGCCGCTCGGCGCAGCAATTCCTTGGTGGGCAGATTGAGCGTCGGAAGCCCGACCCATGGTCGGGCTATATTCGCGCTGGCTCCGGCGACTCCTGGCCGATCAGACTTTAGATCTGGCCGATTGGACTTTATACCTCTCCGCTTGGCGAAATCTTTAGGTTGGTCATGACCTCCACGCGTCGTTGACCGTCACCCATGTGGGCCCCTCCCTACGCTTACCACCGGATCACATAGCATAGGGTGATAGTATGCTTTGGGTTTATGATTAATTGATAGATAGGATTTCTTTTATGACATTAGATTTAGTTTCATATTTGTCTTGCTATTTCATTTTCTAGTTTAAGAACTCAACAAAATCCAAAAATCCCATTTTCATATCAAAAATCCAAAAGCAATAACAAATCAATCCTGAGATACCATCATTGCTATATTCGTTGAGAGACGACCCAAGTCATCTCTATGCTACATTAGTGTAGAATGAATTCGGTCACTTAATCTTTTGATACTCATTTCACAACAAAATTTGAGTTTATCAGTATCGTTGGAATCCTTGCAGCCTTAATAATCCACATGACTTAAAAATGGGTCCAATAAGATCTATCTAGGTCTATTAGTGAGTTTTGACCGAAACCCACTAATGGACCTAAATAGGTTTGATTTGACCAATTTTAGATTCTCTGGATTTCTGAATCTGCAAAGAGTCCAACGGTACCCTCCATTGCTTATTTTGGCTTCTCTAGAGGTGTTAAAATGTTATTGGAAGAATCAACTTTAAATCCCAACATAAGCCTGATAAGATTGGCTTACATTGGGATTTAAAGTCTTCCACTGATATTTTAACACCTCTGGAGAAGCCAAAAGAAGCAATGAAGGACATTGTTAAACTCTTTATAGCCTCAGAAATATATATGACCTGAAATGGGTTTAATCAAACCTATCTAGGTAGTGAGTTTTGGTCAAAATTCATTGATAGACCTAGAAAAATCCGATTGGACTCATTTTAAGCCTTGTGAATTTCTGAGACTGTAAGGAGTCCAACACTATATATCTATATATAGAAGCATGAGGTCTTGAGGTCGAAATTTGGCACATCCGAGCATGCTTCCCTCATGCCTTAGTCACTTGCATTAATGACTAGTTGTCACTCATGATTTACATCCTCCGTATTGGCCTAGGGACGGGTTGACGAAGGTACTGAGGATGAGCGAATCATCTTTTGTCACATTAATGGAAAAAATAAAGAGGAAAGAAAAGAGATGAAAGGAAATAGAAAAAGATGTTGCATGTATAGTAAGGAGAAAAGAAAGGAGAACAAAATTAGATTTGATTCAGGGTAAAATTGAAAAAAGTTGTGCCCTTTAATAATTAACAAAGTATGGTGTGTCTTTTAGAAAATTAGTATTTTTCATTACTAATAATCTGTGTTTAGTGACATTATTTGTTTATTTTCGTTGCTAATCATCTATATTTAGTGACGAAATATTTCGTTACTAATATTGTAGTGTTTTAATAATGATTTTATTTTTTAAAATTTAGCAACGAGTTTACATTCTGTCGTTAAACTTAGTGATTATATAATTTAATTCATACTAAATGCAACGAATTATTTCGTTGCTATTTTACTAATTTGTTTTTTTAATAGTGTGCGATCAATTCAAAATTTTAGCGTGTGCTGTTTTGGTAAGTTATTATTAATTTAATTTTGCAGAAAAGAGAAAAAGTAAAAAAATGAGAAGTTACATATCTATAAAATTATAATTTTATATATCTTTTGAAAATAATGAAACATTCGTACGTATTTTGCGAATCCTGAATTTAATGTGCGTCTTTTAAGAATTTGCCGAAAAATTGTCGTTTTGTGAAATGCTGCGACGTTTCAAGATTGTGTCTTGTCTCAATCTAAACTTGCAAAAGTTAATTAGGAGGAAGACGTCTCATCATCTGTTCTCTTCTTCCTCTCTGCAGACTTGAATGACAGTTGATTGAGACACGCAGATCCCTTCGCGTTCTTCTTCTTTTCTTTCTATCTCATGTCTATATGAATTAAATTTGACAACGAGTTTGCTCAACACATATCCTACAGAGAGAGAGAGAGGGGGGCAGAGAGAAGCGAGCATGAAGGTGAACAACATTGGCAGCCATGGAACCAGTATTCGTAAGGTGGAGAGGAAGACAGTGGAGAAAAACAGGAGAACGCATATGAAGAAGTTGTGCTCCAAGCTTTCCTCCATCATCCCTAAAGAACACAGAAACATTCACAAGGTCATAATCTACATCTACACGCATTCATTTATCTCCTTTGTTTCAAAAGCTTCCATAGCTAGCCTATATATACAATTAATTAACTTGGTAAATATATAAAATTAAGCTTCCTGCAATCTTCTAGGATGTTTTGACGCAGCAAGACAACTTGGAAGATGCAACATCTTATATCAAAATCCTTCGAGAAAGGATTGAAATTTTGAAGCAAAGAAGGCTGCTGCAGGTGAGTAAAATGAGGAGCACGGACGTGGGCATCGGCTTTGGACTGCCAATTGTCGAAGTAAGATGCAACGATGTGAACTTGGAGGTACTGATCGTGATAAGCCGTGTGAGCAAAAGGTTTTTGTTCCACGAGGTGATCAGTGTTCTCGAGGAAGAAGGAGCTAAAGTTGTGAATGCGAACTTCTCGGTTGTGGGAGACAAGATCTTCCATATAATCCATTCACAGGTTGGTACAATTAGCCACGAATCTTGTGGTCTCTTTGCCGCAACAGATGCATCCTAATTGGCTGCAAGTCTTGTTGTCTGCAGGCCGTCAGCTCCAGAATTGGGTTGGATGCTTCAAGGGTCACTCAGAGATTGAAGGAGTTGGTTAATTAGCTATTACGAGTTTACGTGTTCTGTCAAAATATTACAACTGCGTGCAGCGAATTGTACCGATGTAGTTATTTTAGCCGATCTCTACTTTCTTCATTCTGAGGCGCGGTGAAGCATTTCGTGACGACTTTCTTGGATTCATCGTTAGGAAGAGTTGGGAAGCTTCAGGAAGCAACTTGCCAAGGAGGCTTCTGATTAAGACAATTCGTACGTCTTTAATTTATAGCTAGAAAAACCATCTGGAATCTACGGTACGTGTCGCTTGATGACTCCCAATACTAGAATGTTTTTCTTTCTATTTTGGGAAAAATAAAAAAAAAAACTCCCTTTTTTATTACACAATGTTATTCTCCTATAATTAATATATCTGTAGCGATCTTATGTTTCTATAAGCATTGTCATCTTGATATATTGTAATACTTGTGAGTTGACTCCTAAAAGGGTTATATAGGAATCTACAAGTGCTCTGAAGGCTGAGGTGGATGATACTATGAGAAAGGAAAGTTGTCCTCTATGTAACAGAGAATACGTTAGAGAGCGTTGGGCGTTGGAGTTGTCTGACAATAATGAAGTGTAGATCTCTATAGTGGACATGTTTTAGTATTTATAGACATTCTAAATCCCAAAGACGATACGATCCTTCTTAATCTCCTCCATGTCACTTCATGTTAACCATTGAGCCATTACAAGCTATGAATTGAAAAGGTAGATTGTGGAGGGCCCTGTAGTGATCATTGGCCATGTCTAATTATGGTTTAAAATTGCAATGGAGAGCTCAAGGTGGTAGAATGATGTTGTCTACTTAGCTCCAAAAAGGTGCCAACATACTGGCCTAGTTTGTGCTTAAGGTTTTTCTATGACAAAAGATGGAATCGTCATCTTGATGGCCTCTCCTTTTATATTGAATTGAGGAGTTAAGGTGTATGAGACTTGTGTACTTAGGCCAACAAGGTGCTATGTTGTAGTTATTGTTGGACCGATTGTGCCGACAAGGTGTCATATTGTAGTTGTTGTACATATTGGACTAATTGTTGGCTGTGTCACTTGAGTCTTTTCTTTTGTTAAGATGGGACACTTATTTTTGGGTTCTAGTTCCCTACACTGAAAGTACACAATATATTTTTATTAACTAAAACTGGTACATCTTCAGGTGTAGATTCTTCAATCCTTGTAAGGATGATACTCTCGGAGTAGATGGTAGGTCCTCATTTTCTTTGGGAACAGAGGCCTCTTCTTGTATTGGGGTCATAGGCCTTTCCTCCTCACTCTCAAATGATGAGATGGATTATTCCCCGACTTCTTCTTTAGAGGTTGATCACCTCTAAACCTCAGAATATTGCTCGTGCTCTCGAGCCACATTAATTCTCTTTCCCTTTGGCTCGTCCTTTTGTTCTAGTGAAGGATCTTCATGGAGCTTTGTTAGCTTCATCCGCATTTTTGTATGTACCTATTCTACATAAAAGTTGCAAAATATTGATTAATAATTTTTTTGCCTTGTTGTTCACTTTGGATCTCTGAATTTGGCCATTGGTCCATTCTTTTCTTTCGATGTTTCAGAACTTTCTTTCAAAGAGAACCAATGTTTAATGTTCACTTGTAGGAAGAAGTCCATTCTGGACTTCCATTCATCAAATCCTCCGTACCCGAATGGTTGTGATACTCGAATGTCAAATTCTAACCCCTCTCGAAGGTCCATCCACTCTAACTTCTTCTTCCCTCTATTGTTGTGCTTGCAAGCTTCTTCAAAGCTTCCCCGATTTAATATCACTTGTTCAAATGATTGTGTCGTTAAAGGGTGAAAAACATATTTATCTTTTTATTTTATTTTTGGCGATCATTCTTGTCTAAATTGTTACATTTTGAAAAATAAAAAATATAACAAAAGGTACAAGCACACAACACCTTGATTTACATGATTCACAACTCGCCATAGTGTTACTGCACAGTCTATGTGTCTCACCACAAATCTAATATCTTTCTCCTTGTCAGACACCTTCTGCAAGCAGAAATAATTCTAACAAAATTTGTTCTTATAACAAATACAAGAAGCACAACAAATGCAAGTAGAAATAAAGTTATACAATAAAAAGAATTAAATGAATGAAGTATTGCTTGCTTGTGTTAGTCCCATGTGGCCGGTAAGAGGGGATGAATTGCTTGCTAGTTAGAAATATATCCTTCTCACAACTTTCGACTTTGATTAGAAAATATTTGTTAGAAAATCATAAATAAATTGCATAAAAAAAGGTTATCGGATTTTACTTGGTTACAGCCGGGGAGGTTGTTAATCTAAGATGTCGAAAACACTAACAAAGTTCTCCTTTGATGTAAGCGGAGAAACTTCTTACAGAAGTTGAAGTACGAACACTAAAACATAAATCGAGGAAATAATACAAGTGTTGTTTTTTTAAACTAAGTGAACCATGACTCTGTTAGTACCCAGGGGTAGTTTTGATGTGGTCAATAAAATTTAGTTATGTCCTATTGTGTTTTGATCATTGTGTCTAAGTGTGCAGGAGCTTAGGAACATAAGAAGTCAAGTGGAAGACGCAGCAAATGAGAAGGATGACACGGGAAAGGAGTCGATAGACTTGGTACATTCAAAGGATGAGATGTTGCGGAAGAGTACATCGGCGGATAAGAAGGGCGTGCCCGGCGGTCTGAGGGATGAGAAGCCGAGAAGGAAGGCTGCTCGATGAGAAGCCCGGAGTTGTGTCCGAGTGAGCCCAATTTCAGATGGACGAAATCACTCAGACGATCGGAACAGCGGAAGAGCAAACAGAGAGCTATGGAGTTGCTGGAGGTGCCTCCAATGATGTTGGAGGCGCCCTCGCAACTTTCTGGTCGAAGGCGCCTTCAACCCGTTAAAGGCGCCCTCGTGACTTTTTGGAAAGCGCTTTCAACTCTTTGGAGACGTCTTAGACTGAATAAACAGTAACCGTTATCGAAGATAGACTTTTATCTTTGCACGGATAGCGCTTGCCACGTTGGAGGCACTTTCCAGCCTATTGAAGGCGCCTTCAACCCTCAGATGAGATTTTCCAGGAGCTATAAAATGACCCCTGGAGCTATAAAAATAACAACTTCTGTATTAACTTTCCTAGTCATTCTTGAGCTGTGAGCGTGAAAGGCTTCTCCGCCTTTAACGAACTAGATCTTCTAGTGCTTTTTAATGCCTTGGATTAACAACCACCTACGTTGTAACCAGGTAAAATTTTGACCTTTTGCCGACTCTTTTTAAGTTGTTATTTCTTTTATTATTGTTATTTTTATTATGCTACTAATTAAATCAAAAGAACGAGAAGGGGTTATTTTTTTCTCTTGTAGCTAATTCACCCCCCTCTTACTGGTCCCGCTGCACCAATAGACTCTATTTATAGTGCTCTAGTCAAACTTATCTATTGCTGATGTGGCAGACTTCGGGCGCTTGGATGGTGATTTGGGTGCCTCCAACGTGGCAAAATTTATCTCCGTGTAATGGCTTCACAACGATTGAAAGATAGAACTTTTCATGTCTAGGCGCCTGGACCATCTTCGGGTGCTCGAACTATTGCTGACGTGGACCCAAAGAGGGATCCATTGCAACGAGGCACCTATTTGACACCATATTGGTCCGAGCGCCTGGATGAGTCAGCCCAGTGCTGACTCGTCCAACGCCTTCTTCAGTCGCTAGCTTCATCTCCGATCAGTTGGGTGATCCTCCGCCCTTCTAGAGTTGAGCTCATTCGAATACAATTCCAGTCTTTTCCTTGAGCAGTCTTCGCTTTGGCTTCTTGTCCCTCGAAAACGCCACATGCATCCTTCTCGCTCCACCGGTATACTCTTCTGTAGCTTCTCGTCCCTTGGATGCACCGAGCCCGTCGACTTGATTCCCATGTCATCCTTCTCGTACGTCGTGTCTTCCGTTTGACTTCTTGCATTCCTAAGTCCTTGCACACTTAGACGCAAGATATTAAATACGCAGAGTCTAACTTGACTTGGTTGATCATATAAAAATCATTACAGAGTATTTACAAACTCCCCCTTTTTGATGTGGATCAACCCAAATTAAGTTAGGGTTAAACTAAAATAGTAAAATAAATAAGTATGTAAATGCAGTTAATAAATATGCAATGCAATAAAATTATTCCTCCCCTAGACTTAATCTTATTTGTCTCCCTTTGATCACATTAAAAATAGGGATAATCATCAAAAAATTAGGGAAAATTTCTAAGGGTTTCATACACAGTGACTAACTTTTAGAAAGAATGTGGAAATTAGTTTTCGAAAATTTGAATTTTTATAATTTAAAACTAGTTTTTGAAGAAATAATTTTAGAATTAGTTTTAAATTTTCAAAAATTTTGAAATTTTTTTGTCATGGTTAAACATACTTATCCAATGTCGAGATAAAATTTTTACAAAAAAATAACATTAATATTAGTAAAAATTAATTATTTTATGAAGAAAGATGTATCTATAAAGGAAAATACTTAAAACATAGATTTTGAGCTCGAAAAATCATGTAATTTTTTATAAGTATGTAAAATAGAAAGTATATATGTAGAAAAATTAAATTTTTAAAAATTAATTTTTTTTAAAAAAATGTTTAATATTAAAAATTAATATTTTGATAAAAATTGGAATACAATTAATTAACGATTAGAGAATTTTAAAATTATTTATTCTAACAAATAATTTATTGTATTGTGACTGTAAAAATTTTGAACAAAAAACTACTAATAGTAAGTTTGTACAAAAAAATATTTTTTTTAAGTAAAGCAATTCCGATATAGTAAATCAATCAAATTTAAAAAGAATTTAAGTTATACATGATTTTGAAGCTTAATATAGGTTCTTATCTACTAGATTAATAAGATAGTTTTTAGAAATTAATTTTAGTGATACCTTTGCAATTTAACCCTTATGGTATCTTAAAATATCAATTAAGTTTATCATGATTTCTATAATTTAAATTTTGAAAAGAACTTAAATTTAAGCATGCATCATTCTTTTTCAATAACTCTAGGTGTTCTTTTAGTTTTTCATTTTTATTTTTGACTTTATCCAATTCATCTAGTGGACATGATTTTTCTAAAATAACTTTTAATTCTAAATTTTTCTTTTTGAATTTTTTATTTTCTATTTTTAATTGATAAGAATTTTTAGAAAGCATTTTAACAAATTTATATAATTTATCGAGAGGTAGAGATCGTACCTCACTTACCTTGGCGATCTTGTTATCCGACTCTCCCCCTTCATTGTTGCTTTCCTCTAAAGTAACTCCTCCTTCGTTGATGCTCTCTATGCTCATTTCGAATGAACTTGCTTTGTCATCTTCTTGGTGACTTGCCATCAGTGCAAGTCCAGCATAGACTTCAATTTCTAACTCTGATAATGACGATTCGTCTCACGTCACCTTTAGGTTCTTATGTTTCATTCAGGTTGGTCTTTTGTTCTTGTTCTTTTCCTTTAATTTTGGGTGGTTGCCCTTGATGTATCATTCTTCTTGGCAATTATAGCATCCCACCTTTCGTTTGTTTCATGGAAGTTTCTCAGCCTGCGACTTATTATACTTGTTACACAAAGAATTTACTGAACTTTCTTACCATAAATGCAGTTTCATCTTCATCGAGTGATGTGTCTGAGTCTGGTTCACCTTTCTGGTTATCTCTTAGTGCTAGGTTTTGAGCTATCTTTTCTTTTTTATTTTTTAAGCATGCACATCTTGATTCATGAAATTCAAAAGTAGAAAATAGATTTTCTAATGTACACTTACCTTGAGGTCCTTAGAGATATAAAAGGAGTCAATTATGGATGTCCACTCGGCTGTTCTAGGGAATGCATTTAAAGCTTACCTTAATGAATCTCTATTTATTACTATTTCTCTGAGATTCATGAGTCCAGTGATCAGTTCCTTGATCCTTGAGTGTAGATGAGTGATTGTTTCACCTTCTTTTATTCGGAGGTTGCTGAGTTAGTTCCGAAGTAGATCCCATCTTGTAAATTTCACCTCCGAGGTCCCTTCGTGTAACTCCAAGAATTTTTCCCAGAGCTTTTTGATTAACTTGTAGGCTCCAATCTGATTGACTTCTCGTGGTGGTAGAACGCTTAGAAGATGGAATTCTTCTTTGTCATTTACCACGAAGTCGACTTGCTCCTTTTTTGTCCACAGGTATTCTTCATTATCAGATCTTTGCTGATCTTTAGGTGCTACAAAACTATATTTCATTATTAATAATAAATTAAAATCTATTTTGAAAAATACTTCCATTTCCTTTTTCTATGTCGCGAACTCCCCCTCGAACTTAGGCCGGTAGGTACTTGGTCTGACCATTTCTTATATGTTTCAATCGGCGGTTAGTCTTTCTGAAGCATCCTCACTCTGATACTACCTGTTGGCCCCATGCGACCAGCAAAAGGGGGGGATTGCCTGTTAGTTAGAAATATACTCTTCTCACAACTTTTGACTATGATTAGAAAACACTTGTTAGAAAATCAAAAATAAATTGCATAAACAAAAGGCTACCAAATTTTACTTGGTTACAACTGGGGAGGTTGTTAATCCAAGGCGTTCAAAGCAGTAACAAAGCTCCTTTGATGTATGCGAAGAAGCCTCGTACAAAAGTTGAAGTATGAACACTAAAATAGAAATCGAAGAAGTAATACAAGTGTTATTTTTTGAAACTAAGTGAACCATGACTCTATTTATAGTGCTCTAGTCAAACTTATCTGTCGCTGATGTGGCAAACTCTGGGTGCCTAGATGGTGATCCGAGCACCTCTAGTGTGGCAAAGTTTATCTCCGTGCAATGATTTTGCAATGGCTGAAAGATAGAATTTTTCATGTCCTGGTGCTTGGACCATCTTTGAACGCCCAGACTGTTGTTGACGTGAACCCGAAGAGTAATCCACTATGACGAGGTGCTTGTTCAGCACCCTGGTGGTACGAGCGCTCGGACTAGATGGTACGAGCGCTTGGACTAGGTGGTCCAAGCGCCCGGACTAGTTGATCCGGGTGCACGAACCAGTCAACCCAGTGCTGACTCGTCTGACACCTTCTCCGATCGATGGCTTCATCTCCTGTTGTTTGGGTGATCCTCCGGCCTTCTAGAGTTGAGTTCACTAGAACCCAACTCTGACCTTCTCCTAGAGTAATCTTCCGCTCCAATTTCTCATCCCTTGGAAACGTCTCATGCATCCTTCTTGCTCCACCAACGTACTCTTTCGCAGCTTTTCATCCCTCAGATGCACTGAACCCGTCACTTCTTGTGTCATCCTTCTTATAAGCCACATCTTCTGCTTAACTTTTTACATTCCTAAGTCCTTGCATATTTAGACACAAGACATCAAATACGCAGAGTCTAACTTGATGTAGTTGATCATATCAAAATCACCATGGGGGTACTTACAGCTTGATCGATTAGGCTGCTTTAGATTTGCTCTCTTATGGTCATGGAATGCATCAACAATTGTCCTAGAGCTCCTTTGAACAGATCTAACAAAACCTTTTTCTTTATAAGATGAGTAAACCGTAACCTTTTATCTATTGGTCTTGGGAGCACAACATCAAACCTAAGTTTGATGTATGATTAAGTTTAAAGTTAGCTTATTTGAGGATCTAACGAAGTTGTGTCAAGTATGTCGGTGTAGGAAATTTGACAATTGGACAAATCCTGGTTGGGAACTAGACAAAAGTTAAGTCCTAGCGAGAATAGGCAATGCAACTCTTGGTTGGGAACTAGACGGTGAAAGTTCTAGTGAGGCTAGGTGGTACAAGTCCTGATTGGGAACCAGACACTAACTAAGTCCTAGTGGAAATAATCAACTGAAGTCTTTATTGGGAATCTGGTAGGAGCTAAGTCTTGATTGGAAACCAAGCAAGAAAGTCCTAGTTGGGAACTAGATGAATCAAGTTGAAGTGGAGCTAGCTGGGAGTTGAGGGCTTGAAAAACAAGTTTAAGTGGAGTCAGCTAAAAGCTAAAAGCTTAGTAATCAAATCCAAGTGGAATATAGCTAAAACTTGACAACTCACACTAGATGGTTCAGCCCGAAGCTGAACATCTAGGCATATAAGTGCAAGTAACTTAAGATATTCTATCATACTTATTATGTGTAATAATTATAGGGAAGCAAAGTTTGACGGTTCCAGATGACTAGAAGGAATTCGAATGATTGGTTGGTAATAACGTAACTCTCGATGAATGAAGTTGGAGAGTCCATGTGACCATAGTTAGGTCGGGGCGACTGGAGCGTACAAGTGACTGATAGAAGATGTTATCTAGTGATCCAATCGAGGCGGGTCAAGATCAAATTTGACCATCCTCCTGGCGATCAGAGAACATGGACAACATTATGTATTAGATAGACATTGCAACCACGTCAATAGCTTACAAGTGACTAGAGAGGTTCCAGTCAACTTGAGCTTGTCACACTAAACATAAGGAGTGTTATATAAAGGGCCTTGAGGTAGAACTTTCAAATCATCCCTATTAATTCTTTTCAACTATACTTGTGCTCTTGTGCTTTTTGTGCTGCAACAACGACACGCTGCAACTTTGTGCTTCAATTCTAATCGGCAACACTAAGCATATATTCTTTTATTAATATTGTTGCTATATTATTTGTTTTTATGCTTAATTTCTCCATCTCTAGAGGCTTTCTAAAAAGGAGAAATTAAAAATAAGAATCATATGTTATAATTATTATATGTGTCGATTTCTACTTTGATTGATAAACTATTATACAAGTCTTGTATGCTCAATATTTTAGTTAAGTCCCTTTCATGCTTACATTGTCTTGCTTCACTTGATTAAACTTGTGCTAAGTTATTTTTATTTCCGTTGTCCTACTTTGAGTATTCTTTTTAATTATTTTTAGCTAGTAAAATTCATAATACTATTCATCTCCTATAACATCAATTTTGATCCTACATTATCTTCATCACTACTAGTCAACTATTTGCATATCATCAGTTAGCTATTGTGATTGATATGATCGATATCATAAGAACTGAAAAGTCTGCATCTTCGGGATTCTCATTAATCACTTTATGAAATAACCATTAGATGATTATTTGTAGTTCATCAGTTGATTATGCTTTATTGAGTCATCTTCCCAAGTTAACTTTTGAACATTCTGGGAAAACATCAGTTGATTCTAGTAGTTGACTGAATAACCTTCTATTTTGTCCCAAAATTTATCAATCAACTACCTGAGTCAAATGAATAACCTTTTGTTTATTTTTTGTTGGTTCAATGGGGCCGACAAAAGAGGGTGAATTGCCTAAAATTACAAAAATAACCCTCCTCGTTCTTCCGATTGGAATTAGATAAACACTTAAATAAGTTAAACAAAATAAAAGGAAGGTATGAGACTACTAGATTTGCTTGGTTTGTAATTAGAAGATTGCTACTCCAAGATGATATAAGGTCACTACTATCTTCTTCTACCAGCGAATCCTCAGAGGCGGAGAAGTCTCTTACAAGTGTTGGAAGTATAACTATGAAAGACAGAGTAAGAAATTTGAATTACAAAAAGTGTTGTGTCTAAACTAAGTAAACCAAAGCTCTATTTATAGTGCTCTACTCAAGTTTATCCGTTGCTGACGTGGAGGACTCCGAGCACCTGAATGGTGATCTGGGTGCTTCCAGCAAGGCAAACTCTATCTCCACGTAATGACTTCGCAACAGTTGGAAGATAGAATTTTTTTCATATTCGAGTGTCTGGATCGTTGCTGACATGGACCCGAAGAGTGATCCACTATGACTTGGCACCTATTCGGTACCCTGGTGGTTTAGGCGCCTAGATTAGATGGTCAGGGCGCCTGGACCAATCAACCAGTTGCTGACTATCTGGTGCTTTTCCAGTCACTGGTTTCTTCTCCGGTCGCTTAGGTAATGTTCCAGCCTTCCAGAGTTGAGCTCACTCAAACCTAACTCCGACTTTCTCCTCAAGCAGTCTTCCACCTCGACTTCTAGTCCCTCGGAAGCATCGCACGCATCCTTCTAGCTCCACTGTTGTAATCTTCCTTAGCTTCTTATCTCTCGGATGCACTGAGCCCATTGACTCGATTCTCATGTCATCCTTCTCATTTGTTGTGTCTTCAGGTTGACTTCTTGCGTTCCTAAGTCCTTGCACACTCAGACACAAGATATGAAATACGTAGAGCCTAACTTGTTGGTGTTGAAAGCACTAGCTAATCAAACCTGTGTTTTGATATTAGCAAAAGTTCAAAATTAGGCTGTGTTGTGATCTAACAAGTTGAACTAAGTGTGAAGGAAAGTCATAAGTGATCTTAGGCAAACACTATAACAAAAAAGTTAAAAAGACAATGGATTTTATCAGGTGTCTTTGTCCTTCCAAAACTGTTGTAACTGATGGTGTTGTTAAAGATTCCTCTTAACGATAATTATTTTTAAAATCGTTGTCTTTTAATACTAACAACAATAGTCTTGTAATGTTTAAAAACTGTTGTCCTTTATCGTGATAGACATTGTGATAAACAACGGTTCTGCAACGTTTTTAAACTATTGTTGTTTTATACCTAAGACAACAGCTTTGCAACATTTATAAAATGTTGTCCTTTATCAAAGACAACAGTTTCGTAATGATTTTTAAAGCATTGATAACATTTAAACACCACCAATACATAATCAGACACTAATGATTTCACGAACACACAAATGTACACTAATAATTTCATACAACATAAAGTGTCAAACTCCAGATAAAATACAATAGAGAAACTATAGATAAAATACAATATAGAAACTCAAGTCTACAACAGAGTTTGAAGTTCAACTCCCATCTACAAACTCTAATCTACAAAGTTACATAATAAAAGGCTATGATTGCAATTTAACTCCATAAATATAACAATATCTGCTTGTCGAACTCAAGTGTACAAACTCCAGTGAAATCTAGCTGCAACTCGAGTCCTGTGCAAGTGTCCTTCTCCAACTCTAGACCATTGAAAACCATAGCATTAGATGTATAAAACTTAATAGGATACGAATATAAAAAGGAAAATTTATAAGCAAACAACATGATAAAGAGAAAACAAAAGATAGCTTAGTAAATAAATCGTATCCTGCTTACAAAAATTTGGAGTTGTGATATTATTTAAAAACTATCATCCATAGCCCATAGGATATTATTTGAGAACTATCGTCCAATTCAAGTAGAGCTTTAAGCCAGTGCACATGGCATTAGCATTGAAATTGATGATGTATAACAAAAAAGTTACTAAGTTAATACATGTCTAGGGGATCATATTCAGGGACTATCATTTTAACCAAGAGAGATTTTAACTACTTTACACATGACTATATCATTACCATTTTTTTTACTTGTAAAAAGCAATGATGTAAATTCACATTTCATTCGCCTATATTGAGAAAGAATCATCATGAGTGCATCTATTTTGAGCTCATATTTTTACGATACTAACCTCTCTCACTCCTTAATGCAAGGTTCTGCATTTTTTGTGAAAAATAATGTTTTTTTTTCAAAAACTAAGATATCAATGGCAAAAGAAAGTGAGATTCATTGATGGCAAAAGTATCATGTTTTACAAGTAAAATATTTATATTCACAGGTGTTACTTCTCCCTTATAGCCTAGGTATTATATTATGTAATTGTCAGGTTTGTTTAATTAAGATTTAATGAATTGAGATGGTATCAACAAAAAAAGACAAGTGCATTGGGTGCTACTTCTGTTGGACCGTGATCGTTCGATAGAGGGGGGGGGGGGGGGGGAAATATCGATTACGAAAATTCGTCGAGTAAACGCAGCGGAAAAGAATAAGAAAAGAGGACACAGCTAACACAGTCGATTTACTTGGTTCGGAGCCTGTGTCGACTCCTACTCCAAGGCCCGCACACAAGGGTGCTTTCGTTGGACAATTACTAATAATTCGGAATCAGAGTTATAATGAAAGTACAGGAAATATTAGTAAAGGAAATACCGATAATTATGAAGCAATAAGAAAGGAACTGAGCTTTGTCGGAGTAGCGTCGCAACGTTGCAGGAGCGTAGGAGAGCAGATCGTCAATTCAGAGTTGTTGTTTTGAGCTCCGCCTTTGACCCTCCTTTTATAGGATGCTCGGGGCGCCTGGATCCCTTCCGGGCACCCTGGTGTGACGTAGCACCCCCAACCAGCGAGCTCCAAGTGTCGACGCCGCGATCAGGATAAAGTTTTTGTCTCCGGGCACCCGGATCCCTTCCGAGCGCCCGGACCACCTTTCTCTAGAGAACATCTTCTCCTACAAGACAAGGTTAGTCCGAGTCAAATAGATAATGTATATTCTGCAAAACAAAGTGTTAGCACAGTTTATAAGTTCAACATAAAGAGTATGACTTAGATTCCGTCTTTTCAAGACCGGAATCTAGTCACGATCTCGACTTAGATATCCGAAATGGATCTAAGTCGGATCGACGCCTAATGTTCCCTTCCCGGGAACGCGTCCTCACAGTCACTCCCCTCTAGTGACTTACCTTTACTTACCTGCCAGACGTCCGGGCAGCCCTTCGACCCATCTAGATTTCTCGCCAGCTATCTGGTCAGCCCGTTGACCTAGCTGGACTTCGTGCCAAGCGTCCGGTCAGTCTGTCGACCCGCTTGGACTTCGTGCCAAATGTCCAGTCAGCCCATCGACCCATTTGGATTTCGTGCCAAGCGTCCGGTCAGCCCGTCGACCCGCTTGGACTTCGTGCCAGACATCCGGTCAGCCCGTTGACCTGTCTGGACTTCGCCTGCACACTCGGTCAGAGTGTTAGATAACGACAAACATAACTTAACCTAATTTATCATTCATCAAAACCTGAGTTAGACCGTTAGTGCTAACCGCACCAACAACTTCCACTCATTATCTTGTTCAACAAAAAAATATATAATCACAGGCTTCAAAATGAACCCAACTTTCAGAGTGGCCAGCACATACAAACATGAAAATTATCGAGAGCGGTCATAAATGGCCAGACAAAATTAATGACATTAATGAAGTGAAAGATGAACTAAGGGGAATAATCAAGTTTAAGAAGATAGGAAGATAAGAGAAATAACCTTCAGCAGACCAACATGGTGAGCTATTGCTTTATTCTTATGTGCCCTTGCCATCTACTAGACGGAATATAATTAACACTATTAGAATCTTAATTGTAGTCAAGACTACTGAAATGATTCAAAGTTACAAAGCACAATTAAAGGGGAGCCTGTAGAACAAAAAACCAGAATTAGAAAAGGAATTCTTGAAAAAGTGAAGCTATTTATCTAAATATGAAAGGGAAAAGCTACAAACAAATCTCTTATACAAAATGTAATATAAATAAAGATTTGCAAAATAAAAAGTACATATAGAAAAGTGGCCAGTTGCACTTAAAAGTAGTTAGTAAAGTGGAAGATAAGAGATTAGTAAAAGAATTAGGACTCACCCTCAACTGTTGAGATACTCTCGGCAACTTGAAAACCACTTCATTAGAAACTTCCCCTAATGATATTTTGTGATGAATCCGATTAGCATGCCTAAAATTAATCCAAAGATAATTTTAGTTCCAATTCCAAAGATAGACGAACTTGCCAATGTCATATCTTAATTTGATAGCTTGGAAATGAAATGCGACAACAAACATCATTCTTCTATTAATATTGTAGTTGCTACTGTCAAATTAATCATTTTAGAATATGGAGAGAATCTCGCAACAATTAATGATTAAAAATGTAGCCTGTAACTTAATGTTTATGAATAAACTGGAAAAGTTTTTTGTTAAAATTTGTTATAATTAGAACATGAGGATCAAATTGCTCATAACTAATTTTAATAATGCAATTGATTGAAACAACAGGACCAAAAAAAATAGACAGAGATGTGAGATTTGAGAGATCAATTACGCGGTAAGAAGACAAAGAAATGAACAAGTCATGAGAAGAATAACATAGTACTAGAGGAGTGTAAAACCCCAATACCACTTACTGAAACATCTAGCCTCTTCCTAACGAAAGGAACAAAGAACACATAGAAAGCAAACTTGAGAGCAAGAAAAATAGCTATCACTATCACTTGCACATAGTCCAACAAAAAAATGAAGGGATTAGATGAATCGCAACTAAACCATAAGGAAATAAATAATAAGAGAAAAAATAAAAAAAATTATATAGAGACCTGGAGAGGATGCTAATTAAGGAAGTTGTCATCCGTGCTTCCTCATCTTTCACTCCTAGTCAAGGCATAACTGCAAAGCCGAGATGTTGCAAGATTTAGACTTCACGACACTAAATCTAACTAGAACCCACTCAAAAGCCAAAGATGTCTCTTTTTCCTCTAAATCTCTTCTCCATAGGAAAAATAAGGTGAAATAACGTGACCTAGGTTGTAGACAACAGTCTCTAGTGCTACACTCTCAGCAATGATGCCATTGACAAAGAAAAAAACAGTGAAGATCACTCAAGATTTAGATTTGTAGAAACTAAACCCAAAAAAATGGATATTTGTGCAATTATAACTTTTCAAATCGCCACCATAATCAACAAATCAAAACATGTCACAGCGGGAGTCGAACGTGAGAGGAGTCGTAGTGAAGGGTCGAGCGCCTCACCGTCAAGTTGCGGGAGTTGAACGTCTCACCGTCGGTTGCCGGAGAAGCGTCGAGGGTGATGAAGGTGAGTATTTGATGAAGGAGGTGAGTCTTTGACGAAGGAGGGTTTTTACACGCTCGGCACTTTGTGAAATATTTAGGTTTAAGGAAATTAATATTTTAACCAAAATATCTGTTGTCTTGAAACTAAAAAAAGTTGAAAAAGACAACGGTTAGAAAATCGTTGTCGTAACCCTTATAACAATAGTTAAATACAACGGTTTTAAAAATTCATTGTCGTAGCCCCTCCAAACAACACTAAAAGACAATAATTTTTCTAAAACTGTTGTCTTTATTAAAAAATAGCAAAAAGACAACGATTTTTGTTAAAATCGTTATCTTTTAACTATTGTTGATTGCAGATTTTCTTATAGTGAAAGTAAAAGTCCTAGTTGAGGCTAGGCAAAAGGTAGAAAGTCCTAATTGTGGTTAGACAATGAAGTCCTGATTTATGGGATTGGGCAAAGACTTGGTAGGTCGAGGACATCAGACAAAATCCTAGGGTCGAGGATATTAGGAGAAATTCTGGGGGTCTCAGACACCAAGTGGAAAATCCTAGAGTCGAGGACACTAGGTGATAGTCCTAAGGTCTCGGATGCTATGCAAAAGTCTAGATGATCTGGAGGACTGTTTGGTAAAAGATAAACTCTCCTAAGAGAAATAGGTGAGGATGTGTTCCCCGAAGTGGGAACAATAGCGTCGATCGGACCTAGAGTTTTAGTGAAACTCAAAGTCCGAAAACTGTCGAAAACCACTTTACTTTTTTATGTTATTACTTGTCTTTCTAACTATGTGGTGCAGGTGGTCGAAAGCAAGAGTTGACTAGAAACAGGGTTCTAGGTGCCCAGAGCTTGTCCGGGCGCCCGGAGTTCCTCTAGGCGCCCAAGTAAGCTTTGATGAGGGAGAGCCCCGGGCGAGTGCCTGGCCAGGTACCCAGACGGTCTGAACACTCAGAGTTGCTCCAGACGCTCGGACAAGTAAATTCTCATCATCATGCTGAGTTGGAGTACAACGACTGGTCGACTCATGTTAGCAATCTAGGCGCCTGGAGGGGGTCCGGGCACTTGGACATGGATAAACTTCCAGGATGAAGTTTTAGCAAGAGCTCACCACATCAACACACTCCAAATTCCCGGATGAGGCTATAAAAGGAGGGTTCGACCTGTTAGACCCCGTGGTAGTTTTGATGTGATCAACCAAGTTGGTTAGGTCCTGCTTTGTGTTTGATCCCTGTGTCTGAGTGTGTAGGAGCTTAGGAGCGCAGGAAGTCGAGCGGAAGACGCAGCTAGCGAGAAGGACGGCACAGGAAGGAAGCCGACGGGCTCGGTGCGTCCGAAGGACGAGAGAGCTGCGGAAGAGTACTCCGGTGGGCGTGAAGAGCGTGCGCGGCTTTCGAGGGACAATAAGCCGGGACGAAAGGCTGCTCGAGGAGAAGGCCGGAAATTAGGTTCGGGTGAGCCCTATTTCGGTTGGCCGAAATCACCCAAAAGAACGGAGCGCCGGAAGCTGAAGAAAGCCAACGCAAAAGAAGCTTAGTTGGATAAAACAGCTCAAGGCGCCTTCAGCTGCCTTGAAGGCGCCTTCAAGGCTGATGAAGGCGTCTTAAGCCTGGTCAAACAGACCGTTTGCGCAGCGGATAAAATTTTATCCGTTGACCGAGCTGGAGGCACCTTAAACCTTGTTGAAGGCGCATTGGACCCTCGAGATAGGATTTTCAGGACCTATATAAAGGCTCATGGAGCTAGGAAATAATCAACAACTCAAGTATCAAACTTGTAATCAATTCCTAGCAGTAATTCTGAGCCATTAGAGTGTAAAAGGCTTCCCCGCCTTCAGCAAAGGAGAATTTTCTTAGTGTGCTTTCTTACTGCCCTGGATTAACAACCCTCTTGGTTGTAACCAGGTTAAATTCGGTTTCTGCTTTTATTTCTGCCTTTATTTTATTTACTATTGCATTAATTGAGTTGAAAGAACGATGAGGGTAGTTTTATTTTTGTTTTCAGCAATTCACCCTCCTCTTGCCGGCCTCCGCTGCACCTACACGACCAACAACTTCAACACACATCAATTGAAACAACTTCCTCTCCCACTCGCTACTCTAAAAATGTCTCTACGACGCTCAAAAGCTGCTCTGACGATAACGACGTTTAAGATCTCTTTCTCCAAGTCGTCGATGTTTTTTATTTTTCAAGTGACTTGTATTCAATCGAAATTGTATTTATATCCTTCGATTGATTAGTGATTATCCAACGAAAGCACTCTCACATGCAGGCCTTGGAATAAGAGTCGTCATACCTTCCGAACCAAGTAAAACTTGGTCGTGTTAGCGCTGTGTTTTCCTTTTGCCTTTACTTTCTATTTCTGCTTCTTGTTATTTCTCTTGAATGTTCTTGAAAAACATAAAAAGTCACAAGCGCTATTCACCTCCTTTAGCACTTTCGATTCTATATAATTTGACTTGGTTAATCATATCAAACCCTGAGTACTTACAATCTTCCCATTTTTGATGTGGATCAACCCAAGTTAAGTTAGGATTAAACCAAAATAGTAAAATATTAGTAAAATACATAATTATGTAAAATGTATGCAAAATTAAATGAAATGCATTTAATAAATACGATGCAATGCAATAAATTAGAAAAAATTATTCCTCCTCACACTTAATCTTATTTCTTCCCTTTTGATCATATTAAAAATAGGAATAGTCATCAAAAAAATTGGAGAAATTTTCTAAGGGTTACATAAATAGTAACTAATACTTAAAAAAATATGGGAATTATTTTTTGAAAATAATTGCAAGTAGATATGATTTTGCTAAAATAATTTTTAATTCTAAATTTTCCATTTCTAGTTGTGCATTTTTTGTTTCTATTTTACAAGAACTTCTAGAGAGTAATTTGACAAATTTGTACAATTAATCGGGAGGTAGAGTGTGTACCTTACTTATCGTGTCAGTTTTGTTGTTCGACTCTCCCCTTTTATTGTTGCCTTCTTCTAAAGTAGCTCCCCCTTCGTCGATATTCTCGATACTCATTTTGGATGAGTTTGCTTCATCGTTTACTTCTTGGTGACTTGCCATAATTGCAAGTCTGACGTAGGCTTCAATTTCTGACTTTGATAATGAAGATTCATCCCACGTCACTTTTAGGTTCTTATATTTTGTTTGGATTAGTCTTTTGTTCTTATCCTTCTCTTTCAGTTTTGGGCAGCTATCCTTGATGTGTCCTTCTTCGTGACAATTATAGCACCGCACCTTTTGTTTGCTTTATAAAAGTTTCTTAGCCTGCGACTTGTTAAACTTGTTAGACTTAAGGAATTTACTAAACTTTCTTACCATAAATGCAACTTCATCTTCATTGAGTGATGTCTCTGAATCTGGTTTGCCTTTCTAATTAGATTTTAATGCTAGGTTTTGAGTTGTCTTTTATTCTTTATTTTTTAAGCTTGCACATCTTGATTTGTGAAGTTCAAAAGTAAAAAATAGATTTTTTTAATGTACTTACCTCGAGATCCTTAAAGATATAAAAGGAGTCAACTATAGATATCCACTCGGATGTTCTCGGAAATATATTTAAAGTGTATCTTAATGAATCTCAGTTTGTTACCATTTCTTTGAGATTTATAAGTCTGGTGATCAACTCCTTGATCCTCGAATGTAGATGTGTGACTGCTCATCTTCTTCTATTTTGAGGTTACTAAATTGGTTCCAGAGCAGATCTCGCTTTGCAAGTTTGGTCTCCGAAGTCCCTTCGTGCAACTTCAGATATTTCTCCCAGAGCTCTTTGACTGACTTGTAGGCTCCAATCCAGTTAACTTCTTGTGGTGGTAGAACGCTTAGTAGATGGAATTCTGCTTTGTCATTTGCCACAAAGTCGACTTACTCCTTTTTTGTTTATAGGTATTCTTCCTTATCGGCTCCTTGCTAATCTTTAGGTGCTATAAAATCATATTTCATTATTAATAATAAATCAAAATCAGTTTTAAAAAATATCTCCATTTTCTTTTCCCATTTCGTAAACTCCCTCTCGAACTTAGGTGGGTAGATGTTTGGTCCGACCATTTCTTGTGTGTTTCGGTCGATAGTTAGTCCTTCTGAAGCGCCCTCACTCTGATATTATTTGTTAGTCCCGTGCGGCCGACAAGTGGGGAATGAATTTCTTGAAATTACAAAAATGTCTTTCCCGTTCTTTCAACTGAAATTAGACAAACACTTAAATAAATTAAAACAAAATAAAAGGAAGGTACGAGATAATCGGATTTACTTGGTTTGCAATCAAAAGATTGCTACTCCAAGACAATGAAACTCACTACTATCTCCTACTATGAGTGAATCCTCGGAGGTGAAGAAGTCTCGTACAAGCATTGGAAGTACAACTATGAAAGACGGAGTAAGAAATTCGAAGTATAAAAAGTGTTGTGTCTAAACTAAGTGAACTATATCTCTATTTATAGTACTCTAGTCAAGTTTATCCGTTGCCGACGTGGCGGACTCTGAGCCCCTGGTTGGTGATTCAAGCGCCTCTAGCGAGACAAACTCTATCTCCACGCAATGGTTAGAAGATAGAATTTTTTCATGTCCGGACGCTTGAACCGTTGCTAACGTGGATCTGAAAAGTGATCTACTGTGGTGAGGCACTTGTTTGACACCTTGGTGGTCCGGGTGCCGGGACTAGATGGTCTGGGTGCTCGGACTAGTCAGCCAACTGCTAACTGTCTGGTGCCTTCTCCAGTCGCTGGCTTTTTCTCTAGTTGCTTGGGTGATGCTCCGGCCTTCTAAAGTTGAGCTCACCCAAACTCAACTTCGGTCTTCTTCTCGAGTAGTCTTCCGTTGGCTTCTCATCCCTCGAAAGTGTCGCGCACGCCCTTCTTGCTCCACCAGTGTACTCTTCTGTAGCTTCTCGTCTTTTGGATATATCGAGTCCATTGACTCAATTCTCATGCCATCCTTCTTGTCTGTTGAATCTTTCGCTCGACTTCTTGTTTTTCTAAGTCCTTGCACACTCAAACATAAAAAATCAAATACGCAGAGCCTAATTTGACTTGGTTGATCACATCAAAATCCCGGGTACTTATATTTTTGGCTGAACACATTGTTTATGTTGGAAAACACCATCACTCGACTACCAAGTCAACTGAATAACCTTATATTTCATTTTTATAATAACATACTATTTATATTAAAAATACTATTCATCTTGGAAATACTTTCCATCTAGTTAACTGATAGATTGATATGATTTTCAATGTTAAAAATACTATTTATGGTGCTAAAAATACTATTCATACTAAATTCTCTCATGCCAAGAGATCCCAAATCTCTGAGATGCCCTCATATGTCTAGTACAGATCGACCTTGACTTATTACAACTTCCACTACATAGAATTGTTTTCTCTAGGGCTTTTAGCTTTATCATAACCCTTCTTGGACTTTACTTACCTAGAATTTAGCATTTCTTGCTTGCTAGAACTTCCACTATGCCAAGGCCCTTCTCAGACTTCACTTGTCTAACATTTAACCTTTTTGCTTGCTAAAACTTTCATCATGTGTTGTCATCCAATCCTAGATGACCTACTAAGACTTCCACCTTATGTGTGACATCTAATCCTTCGTGACCTTCATTATTGTCAAGTGGCTAATCAATTGTGACTTTGTTGGTTGCCCCTAGGACGTAGCACAGTTAGTTGTCATGTGGCAGCGCTATAGAAATGGGCAAGGATCAATTTCCAGAGGTTTCACCACCTTGGAGTATGCCCTCCCATGCAGGGGCCAACTATGTACCTAATTTACTCCCTCCCAATGACATGAGACAATCATTTGGGGGGGAGGCTAGAATGACGAATTTCACCTTTCCAGAAATTGTGACCTTGTTGGACTTGTTTGTTTCATTTATTTTTCACTATGTAATAACCTTTTGTAGAAGAGCACATGATTAAAGAATAATTAATTAAATCTAATTGATATTCTACAATGGTCTTAACAAGAAATAATTTGAAAGAATGATGATGTGCGAATATGAGAATCCATATGTGACATGGCTTGATTAAAGGTCTTGGTCAATAGTCAAGCAGAGGTGGAGGTCAAAGTGGGTACGTAATAAATTATGCAGAAAGATGTGACTGATATAAATATGATCTATCTCTTTCATATGATGAAATTGATATCTATGGAACTCTTGATTAAGTAGGACTACTAAAATATATAGTCATGCTCAAACAAGTCAATATGAGATATTGAGTTCATTTAGTTAAGTGAATCTACTTAGAGATTAAGAAATACAAAGATCAATAAGAGAATAACATGGTTTATGTTTCATCGATCAATCTAGATATCAAGGATAGAAGGACCAAGTTATATAATATAATAGACACAGAAATGTTAGGTCAGATCTCGACATTCTCATCACTTGGACGACAATGATGCATTGCTAGATGTCACTCACTATTTATTATCTAAAATATTATTTAGATACATTGTTAACGTTAGGAGAACCTATTGAGTCACATACAAAGAACATGTTAGTTTGGAGATGAGTATATTTTAGTTTAACTAAAATATAATGGACCCTAAGATTATATGGCTAAGTCTAATTCGAATTTGACTCATTGAGTTAAACTCAAATGAATTCGGATTAGACTCATTGGATTAATGGGTTGAACTCGTTGGATTATTAGGTTAATGACTTATTGGATAATGATTAATCCAATATACTAAATCTAACTCATTAAGAAGATTAATGGAGATTAATGAAGATTAATTCATCATTAATGGAAGAAGACCAAAAGGAAAAAACCTTTAGTATTCATTGGATGAATACAAAAAGCCCTTTTGAGTGAAATTTTTGTAAGACTCTTTATCTTCTTCTTCCTCTTCTTCTTCTCTTTGTCAAATACCACTTGTGGTTGTTGCTAGCACAACATAGTTGGTGCTTCTCCGAATATTGAGTTCGTGTGACGAACAAAGGGCATGTTCGTGTGGATACTGAAGAGGCATGGAAGGTCTAATCACATTGAGATCTACAAAGTTAAGTTGTTGTAGGGATTATTTTGTTCACGTAACAAAGATAACTATTCTATTTGATAGAGTAGTAAAAACGTGTATACTATATTTGCATGGATCTCTGTAGGAATCGTTTTTCCACTGCGTATGTTATTATTTTATGCAAAAGATTCTTACAGTGGTATTAGAGCCACTTGCGAATACTTATACATCATTTTAGTTCTATTTTATATGTGATATAGATGAAGAATAAGTGTTTATTATGATTTTCACGATTGTATGGATGTTGAACAGTAATTTATGTTGCTACTGGACGTTTGTTTTGCTCCAAACGTGGATAGCAATTGTTGTTTTTGCTCCAATTAGCAAAGTTTGATAATTGATACGTGGACAATAATTTTAAATAGCAACTCGTTGGTTGCTCCAAACGTGGAAAGCAACTCATGTTTAGAATGGCAAGGACTGAGGCTATGAGAGTCTCAAGTTCATCTTGATGGACAAAGGGCAGTAACTCATTCTAAGGTTGTCTCATAAATCATTGTTTAGAATCATAATAGATTTTATTTCATAGATCTATTACGAATGATTTATGCCATGGTGCATGATTATAACCCCTTACCCCAATGTGATTAGATGATTGCGTGTGTATGTTGTAATTCATAATACGGTCTGCGAGTCGTGCCTTTAACCTTTATACTTCCAATTGTAAAAAATAGACTACTCTCGAATGTAACTCGAGGTTTCTTTTAATTGTAATGTACAATTAAGAATAATACTAGTTTACTGACTACGATGGAAAAAGGAGAAGACCAACAGCACACAACAACGAAGAAAAGCACTTGGAGAAGATGTAATTCCTTAGGTTAACCTTTCGATATTCTCATTGGCTTGAGAAGATCATAGTATATATACCATGATCATGTCACGTTACTTATTATGTATATATGTTGATGTATGTCATGCTTGTATTTGATGACATATTCTTCATCTATATCACCTATAAAACAGAACTAAAATGATAAATACATATTCGCAAGCAGTTTTGATACCACTATAGGGATCTTTTGTGAAAAATCAATAACATACGTAACGGAAAAATAATCCCTTCAGAGATCCAAGAGAATACTGTATACATATTATTCTACTCTATCAAGATAAAATAGTTACTTTTATTACCTGAATAGTATAATCTCGGCAGCAACTTTGATTCATCGAATCTTAGCATGATCAGAGCAGTCACGGCTCTTCAGTATCGACACAAACATATCATTCATTTATCTCACGAACTTAACTTTCGGAGAAGAATAATTTTCATTATGCTAGTCACTTTAGTGATTCAGCCAAAAGTGATATCAATCAGAGAAAAACCATCTTCATTTTGTTAATCACCTTATTTTATATATTATTTTGCAATAAGCTTGGATATGTTTATTCTACATAACACATACATAGCCTATACTATCCATTTATAGCACCTAATATTTTGAATTAAAAAAAAAAGATAAATTAACAAAAAAATCTAAAAATGAAAAAGAAAACATGGAAACTTTTGCTAAAATTTAATTAATTAAAATATATTTAAATTGGATTTTTTTAAAATACATAAAATATTTAATATTTATAATATTATAAATTTATAAAATAAAAAATGAATTAAATTCGACCCATAGTTGTGCTAGTCCGATTCTGTACTAAAAGCACGGTCCAATTCAGACCTGATCAGATTCACGGGTCACACAAACCCTGCATTCGATCTGACAGTCTGACACTGATTAAGCTGGACCGTCTCAAAAAGCGGCCCTATCCATTTTACAGCTTTACCCTTCCTCCCGTCAGCCGTGGAACCGCCCGTCGTTTTCCCCTTAAACCCCTTTCCACATCTCCAATTAACCATCTCCTCCCACTCTGCGCCTTCCTCTCCTTTTCTTTCCTTTCGACATTTCGATCTCCCACGAATGGAAACCCTATCTGCCGACGATCCTATCGCCGGAGAGTCTCCACCTATACCACCAGCCCAACTCCCAGACTCTTCCCGACTATCTCAGTCTCAATCAGATCCACCACCCTCCGATTGTAGGACATCTCTCGAGGGGGATGGGCATGGCGACTCCTCCGAGGTACTATATCCAACCCCAGTAGACATCCCCGGATCCGAACCTAAACCCGAGGTGGATGTACATTCCGTCGACCAAGTTACGGTACTAGGGTTTGCTGCAGCCGGATCGCCGGGTGCTTCCCCTTTCTCCATCGGCGATTTCGTGTGGGTGAAGACCAGGAGTCATCCCTGGTGGCCGGCGCTGGTTTTCGATCCTTCTGATGCTCCTGAAGTCGCCACGAAAGCTTACAGGAGTGGTGGTTCGGCCATCCTCGTCTTCTTCTTTGGTAGCGACACCTTTTCCTGGTGCGAACCGGCTCACCTTAAGCCATTTTCTCATGATTTCCATCGCATGCTTAAGCAGAGCAAGTCTGGTAGCTTCGTAGGATCCGTCGTGGTCGCCCTGGATGAGATTGGGCGGCGCCTTCAGTCAGAGCTGACTTGCCTTTGTATTCCGCAGGAGAACCTAGCCAAGTATGCTGCAAGTCCACTCACTGGACTTCCTGTTAAAAATCTCCGCCCGTCGGAGTTCCTTGAGCATCTTTGTAAGGTGGCTTGTGATGTTACCGCGGCTGATGTGCTCCAAGTTCTAGCTCTTAAGAGTTGGGTGATTGCTTTTGGAAAGGGGTGGACTGATTGTTCGCCTGGGTACCATCATCGTCGCACAACAATGGAGTTGGTGGACAAGATCGACCTTGATGTACCACCTGGGGACTTGGGTGATGGAAATGGAGAGGGAGATGATGAGTGTTGGATCAGTGGAACTGGTATTCAAAAAAGTACTAAGAAATCTGAGGAAAATTCACATAAGAGCCAGAAGAGAAGGAGCATAGCAGCGCTCATTGCTGGAATGGATTTGGATACTGTTGAAGTTAGTGATGATGATGAGATTAAGGTAAAGAAGAAGGCAAAGAAAATAAAGAAACCAATGAAGCTTGAGAATGATAAAATTGATGTCGATGAGTGTCGTGTTGAAGCCAATGAAGAAACCTCCAACACCAAAGAAGAAACCTTCTCAAATAGACGGGAGAGAAAAAAGAGCAAGTACCTTTCACCTCCTTACACTTGTTTGGCTTCACATACCAAGTCTTTGGACTCACCAGTTGCTGAGGTGAAATCACAAAGGAAGGCTGTTGACACCTCCACCACTAGACACTCTGCAACCTTGTCGTTTTGTAACTATGGGCAGGAAGAGGATACTGGTAAGCCTGAACTCAGTATGGAAGGCATATTAATTAAAGACATATTCTCAGAGTTCCTCTCTACGGTTATCAATCCACTACATTTTAAGAAGAAACCATCAGCTGAGTTGATGATCAAAAGCTTCTTCATGAAATACAGAAGTTTGATGTATTCTAGTGGATCTGGCTTCCTAAGTTACCAGAAGCATCAGAGTGAAACCTGTGATGATGACATTGGATCTCCCAAACAGGCCATTGTCAATGATTGCTCTGCAATTGGAAAACTTGCAGGGAAACAGAAGAAGGGGAAGAATGCTGCTAAATTAGAGATAGAAACAGGGTCGAGTCCAAAGCAGTTGACTTTCAATGATAACTCTGAAGTTGAAAAGTCCAAAGGGAAACAAAAAAAGAGAAAGGATATGCCTATATCAGTGGCAGAAACAGTTTCAAGTGCAAAACATGAAACTATCAATGATATCTCTGAAGCCCAAAAGTCCACTAGTAAACAGAAAAAGAGAAAGGATGCTGATAATTCTGAGATAGAACTAGATTCTAGTTCAAAACAGGCTACTGTCAATGATAGCACTGAAGCCCAAAATTCTACAGGGAAAAAGAAAGAGAGGAAAGAGGCACAGGCTGGTTTAAGTTCAAATGAGGTAACCTTCAATGATAGCTCTGAAGTGCGGACATCTGCTGTTAAATCGAAAAAGAGAAAGAATGCTAGTCCAGAGGTCGGGATAGGTTTTAGCCCTGAATCAATTAGTCATTCTGAACATGGCAAAGCTGGGCTGAATAAAAGGATGCAAATGGATGAAACTAACATTGTAGTGTCTACCAATGTGGATACTCAAGCTATAAATGTTATAGAAGATGTGCATGAAAACATAAATAGCAAAGATGGAGCTACTGAAGAGAGTGTGGTGGTTCTGTTCCCTAATAATGTTGATTCTTTGCAACCAACTGATGTTGGAAAAAGGATGAACAAAGGCAAGACGGTGCACAAAGGAAAAAAAACTGAAGAGTCTGCCCTTAATGTTTCAGAGGGTTGTCAAGAAAGCAAATCTGGTAGGAAGAAGAAGAAGAGCAAACTTGCCAATCCTGTATCTATAGTTAATTGGAGTAAGGACATTGCTCATGGGTTGGAGACAAACAATGCTGTGCTGCAGAGGAAGGATGGTGAATATTTTTGCAGTTACCCTGGAGCTCTTCTCTTAACTTTTTCCCCAGGAGTTTCTCTGCCCTCCCAAAATGAACTTGTTTCGGCATTCTGCAAGTTTGGTGTTGTAATAGAATCAGAAACAGAGTTACTGAAAGAAACTAACAGTGCTCGAATTGTGTTTGCCAAAAGCACTGATGCAGAGAAAGCCTTCAATAGCTCAGACAAGAATGGTGTCTTTGCACCACCTTATACTAGTTATCGTCTTCATTATCTTCCTCCAATTGTATGTTCTCATCCGATCCCTCCACCTCCAAATGCATGTTCTCCGCAACCAATGCCTCCACTTCCAAATGCATGTTCTCCGCATCCGATGCCTCCACTTCTAAATGCATGTTCTTCTCATCCGATCCCTCCACTTCCTTACATAAGAGATAGTCTAGAAAGGATGATATCTACACTGATTTGTTCGTCAGAGAAGGAGACTGGGCCATCAGATATGATGAAGCCTGATGCAAGGGAAAATCTTGTAGGTGACATGGAGGGTCTCCTGAAGAAAGTTAAAACTTTGATAGATGGGGCTGCTTCTGGTACCTAACTTAACAAGTTTTTCTAACCTGTTTTAGCTTTAGCATCAGTAATTAATCGATGTCGTGTTTATCACCACCTGCTTTATTTTGGCTGTTGGAAGTTGACTTATCAAGTGTAAGTGGTGGATCTGTTGCATCACCTTCTTTGTTAGATTACTGAATGTAAGACTTATGATGTTAGTATGGTCTTTTTGTAGGCTGTTAAACCTTTACATGACAGCTTTGTTCCAGTTTAGTCTAGATTGTGCACAACCCAATCCTTTTGCTCAGTCAGCTGGAAACTGGACATGCGTATTTGGCACTGATGTTAAGCTCTTTACATGTGGTCGTTTGACATTTTTGGTGTTACGATCTTGGTTGGATACCAATAGATGCTAGATTCTGATGGCAGTCAACAGATGCTAGATTCTGCTATGTTTCACTTCATTTGGGCCGAGATAATTGATTTGATCATTGTTATCAATCTTCTTTTCATGTTAGTGAAGTAATTTGAGAGATCATTTCAATCAATTTCAAGATTATTGTGGAAGCCTATTGGACGGTTGATAAACTAGTAGATGTAATACTCCGATAGCTCATAGAGCATATATAGAACTTGAGGGAAATTGACAGAATAAAATGATCATAAGCATTTTGTTAACTTGATTATCCTGTTATATCTACTATAATGTTAAGTGGACAACGGTGATTTATTTTAGTGGTTGGTGAAAAATTTTATAAGGTTGGATTGGTTATTTCTAGAATGAATTGGTTTGAATAATTATATATCTAAATTATATATATATAAAAGTCAATATTAAGGTAATGGGTCATCTAATAAGGGTGTTCATCTTTAGTTTGGATCCTCTGTCCTGAGTTCCTTTGTCGATCGGACGGTTATGTCATCCTTAAGATGTGTGTAGTATCCTCGTGATGTACAAGACATCTTTAAATTATAATCTCGTCTGTCGGATCAGTAAGGGGATACGAGAATAGAGATATTGCGGGACAGATGATCCGAACTCAGTCATCTTAACTCCAAACAGTTTGACAATGTTATATTAAACTACTCCAGGTCTTTTCCTGGCCCGGATCAGTCTTTAGCGTTGTCTCCTCATTGTTAAGTTTTCTCATCTCCCTACAATCAAGGATTTTTCCTGGCTAAACTGCAGTCTAAATCTGAAAATTACATCAGGTTGGTGAAATAAAAGCTCATGTTACTCGGGGTTCTCATTTTATTGCTTCTTTTAGATTGACGGCTGATCCATTTCATCTATGCTTTTCCGCAGTTGTCATTAATTGATTTTAGAACCTTTTGAAATGTGGATTCTATTGACACATGAATTTCATTTATCCCCAGATTTTATCTTCTTTACACCACGAGCTTCAAATTTCAGTATTTTCAAAATGCCCTCCAATGCGTATGGGTGTCTTATTTATTGTGTCCGTGAAGCTTCAACTTTGTAACAGTATCAAAAATTTGTTCGAGGTGTGTACGGCGTATAATCTTCAGGATAATAAATCTATATACAGAGAAAAATAATATCCTAACAATCTTATTGTGCATTCCGTACATATTTAAAATTTTATTTTGTATTTAATACTATAAATTAACCTCTAAATTTTAAAGATATAGCATCTTTTTAAAGATATAATCATTTCGTATTCCAAGCTAGATCCGTTTAACTTAATTATAACCAGTTCAACCACGTCTAGTCTAGGAGAGTACTATAATTAGAAATCCACACTTTCGTCGCATGCAGCTAAAGATTTGCCCAAATACCTGAATTAAAGTATGCCTTCTTGAAACCATTAATCTCGAGTAAAGTATGGCTGGTGCGCTCATCTATAGACCAGCCATGTAATTTCTATATTTCATTCAGTCTCTTTGCTCGTAGTTCTGCCATACTATCCAGAGTCGTAACTTCTATTAGGTCAGAGAGGAAACCGTTTCAAGGCTCAACCTAATGAAGGGCATATTTTTTTTAATTATACTAAAAAAAATAAGAGACATGGACCTTAAATGATCGTTAAACCTATTCTTATAACTCCGAGGCACATACCGACGCACGACTCTTCTTTGCACACAATTTCTTCTCTGGTGTTACTCTTCTTTGCACGCAATTTCTTCTATGACGTTCTTTCTACCAAGGCACGGATCTATGGAACAAGAGGTAATCATAATCTTCTTCTTCGACCATCTTCTTTGTCTTGCAACATGTGACACTAATTGTAACCTAATTGTGCAACAAGGATCATTTGTGTGACCTAATCATGTTGATTCTCACAGTGGTTATCTCACTCGGCGCGGGCTGGCAGTTGGCCTTTGCTCGCGTGATCTAATTGCGTAGCACGGGGCTGTCGCACGCTACCTCAGCCGCTTGTGCGAACTACGCGACCTAATTGCATGGTGATCACTATTTATCGTCTTGCTACTGCCTGCGGCCATTGCAATGGTCTTAGTGTTACAGGATACACTAAATGGACTATCAATGTTATCATTGAGAATGAAAGAGTTCGATAATTGAATTATGCAGATTTAATAAATATTTTTTATCTCTAAAATAGCTAGACGGGTAGTGTTTATATAATTATTTTAGATATTTATTAACTTTTTATTGATGTAATATATATTTTTTAGTTTATTTATATATTTAGTATATATGTTATTTGTAAATTGAACTTTATTATTAGTTACCGTAGCAAAAGAGTCATTTTTTAGTATGCGCTTCAGGCCCCATTAAACACAGGTACGACTCTAATACTATCAGAATGAGGAAAACAGAAGCAGTTTTTTAAAGCTAAACTGAATCTGCCTGCTAATTCAATTAATTTGCTTCAAAAGTTAAGTCAATTCCGGTCCAAATAGCAGTAGTTTTCTACATGAATTAGATCATTGACAGGTGATCCTATCTGAGATTAAGGGATGCGTAAAATTAACTCCTATCAAATCAGCTCTTATCGGGTTGAACTCTGGTTGGTCAACCTCTGGCGGATCGTCTTTTGTCAGGTCAGCTTCTGCTGGATCGTTCTGGCAGGTTGTTCCTATTGAGTCAACGTTCGGTGATGGCGATGACTAAAAGAACTTAGAAGGAGATCAGAAAGGGAGTCATGACGTATCTTGGCTTGGCCCCGATGCTCAAGTTAGACATGAGGAAAAACAATTGAAGGAGAAAATATAAAAGTAAAATACGATGAAGCTTTAAGATTTGCCTACCTTCTGTGTTGACACTATTACCTATATAGAGAGAGGGAAGAGGCACACAAGGTCTCTAACGTACGGACGTACCTTTGTAATTAATCCGTGCATCTTTTTTTTATTGGCTTAATTATTAATCACGATGCTAGCATGTACCATGTGCCTCCAGGTAACCATTGTCTTCCCTGTAACTATCGTCTCTTTAATTCTATAACTGATGAGAGTTCAGCTAGCCTGTTGAGTTAGACCAATAAGAACAGTCCAACCTAATCCAAGCTCCTCATGAGGTAGACCGACTTGAACTTAACTCCTTCTGGACATGGACTCAGGAGAACCATTCGTTGGATCGAGAAAGAACTAGAGGGGGTGAATAATGCGCTTTGTATGTGTTCAGAATTCGAGTGAAAAAGTAAAGTCGTACAACGAAAAGTAAATAAAAAAGACATAGATACGGTGATTTTTACTTAATTAGCAGTCTTGTGGCTACTACTCCAAGATGTTGAAATCAATAAGTAGAGGAAAGAAATAATATAAATCTTTTTAATAATCTTATTACTAAAGTCAATAGACTTATTTATACAAATTGTCCAAAATAATAATGGAAAGATAAAATAAAATATACAATTATAATAATTATAAATATAGTAATATAATATATTTGGAAATATTATTTTTCCTATTTAATTCATGTCGATCTTGATTGTGTGCCAAATATAATAAATCATAATTGATTGAAATTAATTAGAGATTATTTTCATTATTGTCATTACCCCCGACAAACTCAACGAGAGTGCCTGAACGTTGAGTTTGAGTGTTAACTTGGTGAAATGCTGTCTAGATAATGGCTTGGTAAATATATCAGCAATTTGATCTTTTGTAGAGATATAAGAAACCGAATGTTGTCGAGTTGTCACATGCTCGCGAACAAAATAAAAATCAATCTCTACATGCTTGGTACGAGCATGAAAAATAGGATTTGCCACAAGATGAGTTGCTCCAATATTATCATACCAGATTTTAGGTGTAGCAATTGGGAAAAAGTGTAATTTTGAAAAGAAGAGATTGTAGCCAAATAATTTCTGAAGTTGCGTTAGCGATAGCTTTATATTCAGCTTCAGTACTTGAGCGAGAGACTGTAGGTTGCTTTTTTGAAAGCCAGGAAATAATATTTCGTCCAAGAAATATAACATATACACTAGTAGAACGTTTATCTTCAGAAGATCCAGCCAAATATGCATCACTGTAAGCAATCAACTCTCGTGAAGATTGACGATATAAAAGAAGACCATGTAGAATAGTGCCTTTGAGATATCGAAGAATTCTATTAACATATTCCCAATGATGTTCAGTAGGAGCATGCATAAATTGACATACACGATTCACAGCGAAAGCAATATCGAGTCATGTAATTGTGACATATTGTAGGACACCAACAATGTTACGGTAGATCTGGGGGTCAAACATTGAAGAGAAGGATGAAGGTGCAGTGAAACCACCCCGATGATCGGTTTGGAGATAGGACATGCATCATCCATTTTAGCTCGTTGTAGGAGTCCAGTAATGTATTTGTTATGAGAGAGAAGACAACCTTTAGAATGTGAGAGAAATTATATGCCAAGGAAAAAATGAGCATTGCCAAAATCCCGAATAGTAAACTCTTAACGGAGAAGATGTAGTAAAGTAGTAATGTCGTTTTGATCACTACTAGTTATTAATATATCATCTACATAAATCAGAATAAATATTAAAAATTCCGCATTACATTTGTAGAATAGGGAAGAGTGTTTTTGAGCAAAAAAATGTCTAAGTACGAAGTCAGGTAGATAGATGATTAAAGCATGCACGAGGTACTTGTTGAAGACCATATATAGACTTCTGAAGTTGACACACATGTGTTGGAAGTTGTGGGTGGATGAATTCAGGAGGTTGCTCCATATAAACAGTTTCATCAAGGTGTCCATGAAGGAAAGCATTGGAAACATCTAATTGGCGTATTAGCCAATTGGAGCTAACAACTATATTTAGTAGCAATTTGATAATTGTAATTTTGACGACTGGACTAAAAGTATCATTGAAGTCAATACCTGACTGTTGATTAAAGTCTTTAGCAATAAGACGAGCTTTGTAACGTTCAATAGAACTATCTGCACGATACTTAATTTGGTAAACCCATTTAGATACCACAATATTCATAGATAGGGTACGAGGGACTAAGTTCCAGGTTGTATTATGAAGAAGAGCATCAAATTCTGTAGACATCGCAGCACGCCAATTTGGATCTTTGACTGCCTGTGTAAAACTAGAAGGTTCAACAAAATTTGAAGAAGCAATGAGAGCATGTGGAAGAGGATAACAAGTGGAAACTGGTTGACATCGTGCATAAATATCGCTTAGAGGAAGCATTCGCCGAGGAATATCATCATCAGAGCTACTCGGAGATGAGTGGTCAGAAGGATGAGAATCAGAACTAGAGAGTGAATCACCACTAGCTGCTGAGTCTATAGAAACTTGTGGAGATGGAACAGGACCCATGATATCATCCCCCCTTGTACTTTCAATATGTCCTGAGGAATCAATATGTGGGGCTTCTAGTATATTACTTGGTGATATTAAATAGTTATCTTAATTATCTGAAGGAGGATCTGAGGTAGCAACTGCAAACGGAAACAAAGATTCATCAAAAGTAACATCTCAAGAAATATATATCCGACCGGTCGAAATATGGAGGCAACGGTACCCATGATGCAAATTACTATAACCAAGGAAAACACATTGTAAAGAACGAGGGTTTAACTTGTGCTGAGAGTAAGGTCGTAGCCAAGGATAACATGTGCAACCAAAGATACGAAAGAAGGAGTAATCTGGAAGACAATTATAAAGCCTTTCCAAGGGATACTTATTTTGAAGTAGTGGAGTGGGTAACGATTGATAAGGTAGACTACAGTTTGGATAGCATCACCCCAAAATTCAAGTGGAACCGAGGCATGATTAAGAAGAGCTAAAGCAGTTTCAACCACATGACGATGTTTTCTCTTGGCGGATCAATTTTGTTTAGGAGTGTGGGGACAAGAGACTCGATGGATGATGCCAGAGGAAGTAAGATGACGATGAAGCGCTTGATACTCACCACCCCAATCAGAATGAAGGGAGAGGATTTTACAATCAAAATATCGCTCAACTTGTTTTTGAAAGAGACAAAAAATATCAAAGAGATCAGACTTTCTTTTCATAGGAAAATCCAAGTAAACTTGCTAAAATTATCAATAAAAATAACATAATAAAAGAAACCTTGATTAGATAGAATAGGAGCAGGACCCCACACATCTGAGTGAATAATTTCTAAAGGAAAGCTAGAAGTGCGAGAAGAAAACACAAAAGGTAATTTATGAGATTTTGCTTTCATGCAAGCTTCACATAAATTAGAAGAGGAGGTTAAAAAAATTGGTAAACCATAATGGTTAATGATATTCTGAACAACACGTAGAGACAGATGACCAAGACGTGTGTGCCAAGAGAATTTATCAATGTGTTCTCCAACAAAAGCATTAGTATAGGTGGGTTGAAGATGATAAAGGTCGTCTTTAATGCTTCCTCGAAGTAGAATATTTCTTGTTGTGAGATCCTTCATAAGACAGTGATGAAGATGAAATTCAAAGAACACATTATTATCAAGAGCAAATTGATGCACAGAAAGTAAATTTTTTGTGATAGAAGGAACATGAAGAGTGTTGCGTATACGAAAAGTTCAACCACATGAGTGAAAAGATGTGGTTCCAATGTGAGTAATTTGCAAACTTGAGTCATTACCTATTTGTACCATGTCGGGTCCATCATAAGGCGAAACTTCTGTGAGAATATTATACTCCGGTGTAACATGATGAGTTGCTCGAGAATCCGGATGTCATCCTAGGTTCTCAAGAGTCGATGAAACTATATTAGAAGAGATAGAATGTGAGAACGCTTCAGAATGAGATGACTGGGTTGTAGAGTGCCAAGAAGGTGGTGGTCGATTTGAAGATGCATGCTCTCCTTGTGAAATAGTTGATTGTCCCAATGTTGCAAGACCACCAGCAAAATTTAAGTCAAATCTTTTAGGACATTGTATACCAATATGTCCAACTCTGAGACAAATTTGACATCTTCTCCGACTATAAGACCAATCAATCTTCTAGAGCAATGAATACCAGTATGACCAATGATGTGATAAATTTGACATCGATCTAACATTTACTTTTGGCCACCTTGATGACATTGAGTATCAGACATCGAAAATAAATAACTCGTCCTTTGATAGTAATAGACCTTGCCGGAAGAATTTTCGGTGGCTGGAAATAATACTTGACACTAGAACCTTGCTATCCAATGGAAGCGGAAAATCAGAAGCTTGGTGGAGATGGCCACTTGTTGTGGGTGGCAAAGTAACTTTTCGACGGCGCTAAGAAAGCAGATGGTGTTTCTTCGTTGGCTTAGGCAACTATCGGTGGTGAATAGAAGCACTTGCTACGATGGAGGTGAACAGTAATAGAGAATAACAAGATTAATTAATAGGAGAATAACGCCAAGAGAAAAGGCAGAGAAAGGAGAGAAAAATAAGACTCGGAGAGAAGATACATGTTTTTTTTGTTTTTGTTTTCACTTTTTGTTTTGCTCTCTCTGTTTGTTTTTTTTTCTGCTATTTTTTTTCTCTCAATTTTTTTTTGCTTTTTTTCTGCACATTTTTTTTCTTTTTTTTTGCCGCTCATTTTTTTCTGCTTTTGTTTTTTTTTTCTAACAGAAACGGAAGAGAAAAAAATAGAGAAGGAGAAAAAAAATACAAAGAGAAAAATAAATGAACAAATAATAATTTTGCTTTGCTACGATTAATGTTGTCGAAGTTACTACCGTCGATAAAAAAGAGTTATTGATAAAAGGAGAAGAAAAATTGTTATTGCCGAAGCTGCCGAGATTGCCGCACTGTAAACAATGATATCAAACCTTATTGTAGAAATTTCTATAGCTGTTGTAACAAAAATTCGAAAGAGGAAAATTAAGAGGAAGAGAAGATGGCTCTGAAACCATGTTGAAATCAATTGGTAGAGGAAAGAAATAATATAAAGCTTTTTTGATAATCTTATTACTAAAACCAATAGACTTATTTATACAAATTATCCAAAATAATAATGGAAAGATTAAATAATGCATACAATCATAATAATTATAAACATAGTAATATAATAGATTTGGAAATATTATTTTTCCTATTTGATTCATGTCGATCTTGATTGTGTGTCAAATATAATAAATCTCAATTGATTAAAATGGATTAGAGATTACTTCGACACGGGGAGCATTAAAACAACCGACGCTCAAGGGAGAATGACGCACAGAAGCCGAGCCGGGCGGCTACCCGGCTCGGCCAGACAACGAGGTCAGACATCGACAGGGTTCAACTTCGGCCAAGCGGTTACCCCGCTCGGCCTGACAGCAGACTCGACAGTGGCAGAGTGGAGCTTCGTTCAAGCAGACGAGTATCGAGGTTCTGGTCGACTGGTGGTACAGTACGTTGATATCCCTCAACATCCTTTTGGGAGTTGGTACCGTTGACACCGGGCATGGGCTGCTAGAAAATCGTACGACGGAAGCTTCCATTGTCACTTTAGAGATATGCTTGGCCCGTTAAGGTACTCTGTCAAGGACACTTTACTGATAAGTCTTTTCAGGAAAGCTTTGAGAAGCGTGCTTGCCTTGGGAAGCATGCACGCGCGCTACCGAAGCTCTATATAAAGAGGGTTCCAAGTATTGGTAGAAGTACGCAATACATGTAATATTTTACTGTTGCGCTACAGTCTTCTTGTTGCTCCGCTTCATTCCTCATCATCAGTGACTGACTTGAGCGTCGGAGGGCCAATACCGGGGAACTCTTCCCTGGCTCAACACTTACGTAGGTTATGTTGCAGGTTCGCACGGAGTTCGTAGGAGGTCGACGTGAGTGCTACATCCCCAGCTTTCCGTCTCTTCGACTTTCGGACAAGATCATATTTGGTGTCGTCTATGGGAATGTAGCCTGCATCCGAGCCGAGAAGATGGAGGGCGCTGAACGACTAACCATCTTGACGATCACCTAAGAAGAGCTCGACATGCTCGTGCAAGCCCGAGCAGCAAAAATGATCAAGCAACAACAATAACAAACGTTAGCCGATCGGCTAGCATCGCAGCTCGCGACATCGACAACAGAACGAGCGAGGCACGAAAATCGAGCAGAACAACTCTCTGTATGGGGACAGAATAGAAGGTCGACCGGTACGCCAGGGGAAGCGCCACCGGCGCTAATCCCCTTCCATCGTGCCCTATTCCAAACCCCCTCAGAGATAGCCTTGGCAACCAAGAGAAGGGATCATCCTCGGATGACGCTCTCATTCGGGATGCACGAAAAGGCAAGGCGCCCCGTGACAACACGTCTTTCGAATGAATCAACCGACAGTTTTCAGAGATCTTACATGACCCTCTGCCCAGACGCTACACCTCGCAGACGATCAGGACGTACAAATGATCGACCGATCCAGATGATTATCTGGATCGGTTCGACAACGAAGCCACTTTGCACCAGTACACGGACAGAGTAAAGTGCCGAGTATTTCTCACTACGCTCTCTGGATCGATGCAGCGCTGGTTCTGAAGACTGCCGGACGGCTCGATACGAAGCTTCAAAGATTTTCGAGTCGCGTTTCAGCATCATTTCGTCAGCAGCCGACGCTACCAGAAGATGAGCGTCATCCTCCTTGCCCTAAATCAAGGGCCCAAGGAAGCGCTCCGAGCGTATATCCAGCGGTTCAACCAAGTCACCATAGACATCACCTTGGTCTCATCAGAGACCATAATGAACGCCTTCACCCAGGGGCTTGTCGAGGAAGATTTCTTCCGATCGTTCATCAGGAAGCCGCCTAAGGACTTCGACCACATGCTCAATAAAACCAACGAGTATATAAACATAGAAGAAGCCCAAGCGGCTAGAAGGAAAGAGGCGTCGACCGAACACTCGGCGCCAATCGAGCACTAACCATCAAGCAGCCATCAGCCGCCCAAAGGGCCGAGAGTGGAGGGAGAGCGGCCATACCAAGAGACTAGGACACATGCCATGCAGCATGTGGCCTCCGATCGGCTAAAAATGACAAGAGACAAGGTATGGATGTCCATGTTTTGCTCCTTTCACCAATCGCGACCCGTAACACGTGTGATTGTCGCCGCCTGACACCAATTGTCAGTCGACTAGCTCCGCGTGGATATCGTTGCTGATCTCCTTCTCCTGATCGACGACAAAGGCATCAATCGACCAGGTGGCGAGAGGAAGAAAGAAGGGAGCCCGAGCGCCATTACCATCAATGGAGGGACGATACCAACCCTTCTCGAGTCCCGGCCAAGAGAAATAGATACTCCGCTCGAGATGAAGAAAACAGGAACAACTCTTCCCGAGGAGAGATGGGCATGATCATCGGAGGGCCAACGCCGGGATCCCTTTCCTGGCTTGGCACTGATGTAGGTTGTGTTGCAGGTGTTAGGACCAAAAGTAGCTAGAGGGGGGGTGAATAGCTCGTCGCGTTCGCTCGTTGCTCGGCGTTGCTTGTTTCTTCAAAGATGTGCAGCGGAAATACAAAGAAACAATCACACAACGCTAACACGGTTGGTTTACTTGGTATCCACCTCACAAGAGGTGACTAGTCCAAGGATCCACACCACGCACGCACCCTCCACTATGAAAACACTCCTTTTCGATAACTACCGAGGGCGGAGAAGCCCTACAAGACTCTCAGTACAAGAAGAAAGGAAAGGGAAACAAAATACAAGCGCAAAGCTTACAATGAGTACGGAAAACTCTAACCCTAGCTTCCCTTCTTGCCTTTGATCCGCCTCTTGACTTGGAAAGCTTCCAAGATCCTTCAAGAACTGGCGATCTGATCTTTGAGAGCGCTGTAGAGGAGTTGGCGAGAAATCTGGAGTGAATCGGAGAAGAGATGCCGCAGCCATCGCACGCCTGCAGCTTAAATCGACGCCAACGGTCGGAACCCGATCGATTCAAATGTTCCCAATCGATCGGGGAGGCTTTGGATCGATCCACGGATCGATCCGGAGCGCCTGCTCACAGAACTGTCGATCGATCCACGGATCGATCCGGCTATTCCATCGAATCGGCGTCCCAATCGATCCACGATCGATTGGGACATCTGATCGATCCACGGATCGATCCGCAGCTTCGTCATTGGAAAGCCGGATCGATCCACCGATCGATCCAGATCTGGATCGATCCGATCGATCCAAAGACTTGGTTTTTGCCCAAAACCAAGTTCCAAGACTCCCAAACCAACATCCGGTCATCCTTGACCTGTTGGTACATCATGTCTAGCATCTGGTCACTCCCTTGACCTGCCAGGACTTCCCACCAAGTGTCCGGTCAATTCCTTTGACCCACTTGGACTTTTCTCGTCATGCCAAGTATCTGGTCACTCCCTTGACCTACTTGGACTTTCCTATTCAGATGTCTGGTCAATCCCTTTGACCTATCTGTATTTCCTCGTGCCAAGTATCCAGTCAATCCTTTGACCTACTTGGACTTCCCAACACCAGATGTCCGATCATCCTTGATCCATCTGGATTTTCCCTTGCCTGGCTTCACTCACCAGGACTTTCACCTAGCTTCACTCACTAGGGTTTTCCATCTGCCTAGCTTCACTCACTAGGTCTTTCACCTGGCTTCACTTACCAGGACTTTCACCTAGCTTCACTCACTAGGGTTTTCCATCTGCCTAGCTTCACTCACCAGGATTTTCCTTCTGCCTAACATCCCAGTTAGGACTTCCCAGTCAAGTATTTGGTCAACCTTGACCTACTTGACTCTTCTTCAATTAACATCTTATTGTCAAACATCTAAACTCAAACCAAGACTCAGCTTGGTCAACCAGGTCAACCTTGACCTGAGGGATGTTGCACCAACAGCAGGTCCGCGCGGAGTCCACAGGAGGTCAGCGTGAGCACCACATCCCCAACTTTCTGTCTCTTCGACTTTCAGACATGATCAGAGCTATTTGAGACTTCTTTTATAGGGTGATCCGGGCGCCTCCAACACCGATTCTACTTCGATGCTAACTCAGCAAATCCAAGTGCATGGATCCTTTTTAGACGCCTAACCAGCTAACATGGTAGCACCTGATCGAAGCTATCTGCACCATATTTATCCTTGCCTGGAACTGATTAGGGTGATTGGACCTTGTTTTTTCTGCTAGCTCTCATAATTTGCTTCCTGTATCATAGTGTATTAGCATAGATATAATAAGATTATGATTGACAACTCTTCAAGTTGTTCGGTCTCAACTTTAGGTTTCCCATGAAATCTTAGGTTTGACCAACACCTACTGCTCTCTTTCCGTGAGCACACACTCACTACTCCATTTGGGAGAGTTTATCTTATGTCAAACATTGGTCCACTTAACCTGTTTGGACTAGATGTCCTCGACCCCTGGGGCTTCACCTCCCGATGTCCTCGATTTGCGAAGTCTTCCTGCCTAGTCCCTCCAACCATGACTTTCTTGCCTAGTCCCTCCGACCAAGATTTCCCTGCCTATGCTGAACTAAGACTTTTCTTATCTAACCTCAACTAGGACTTTCCTGTAAGTTTGATCAACATGTTAGAATGCAACAAGATTTAACTTTGACCCTTTGTCAACATCAAAACTTAGGTTCGATTATATGATGTTTCTTACATCAACATCAGTCCAACTTGACCCGTGCTCACCTTGAGTTATACCAATTTAGCCCAAATTTTATCTTGACTCGGACTAACCAAAATTCATATTAATCATGACCTAGATATACCACATGGTCCCCACAATTCCCTCCACGTTATAGGCCTCCCTCGATCATGTCTAATTGAAGTAGGAAATAGTCTGACTGACTAGGTAGTTGCTATGTCAGTGACTTCAGAGTCCTTGATTATTTTGATCGACCGAACTAACAAATTTGGTTAACCAATGCACAATGATATCTATTATCCATTTTGGATAGGTTATCGTCGAATTTGGATTGGGTGTCGAAAGCCATATGGAAATTGATCCAGCAATGCAAATTCGATGTTAACGGGATCAGGCTATTGGAGAGTAGGATCAGATGACTAGATGTCATGTGGAAGGCTATCCAAAGTAGAGATTCGAGCTGATCGAGTTTTAGTTGACAAGAAGGGAGTTCGTGCGATTGAAAGGATGACATGTCAGCAATAACGATGCAGGGAAGACCTCTTTATGGATGAGATCAACCTACCATGTTCGCAATTTTCAGTCAACCGAATTTGCCATGTTAGCACTTGACCAATGGCTATAAAAGGAGACAAGGAGCTTGTGTTCAAAGTACCACACAACTATAACCAAAGTTGAAATTACAGTATTCTTTTTTCTATTCCCTCGTATTTTATTCTCAAACATCGTAAGAAGTTTCTCTACCTCTAACACGTTATCGAAGAGGAGAAAGATAGTGGATAGATGACATGTGCATAGGCCTTGGATATAACAACCCTAAGAGATTATGAGCCAAATAAATAATTATATTTTCTTATTATGTTTTAATTATCTATATATTTATCCCAATGTGTGTGCCCTTACTAAACAATTAGCAAGAGAAAGCAAACTCTTTATGTGTAGCTATGTCGTTCACTCCTCTAACGAACCTGTAGCTTCCGCCCCCTCTCGATCAGTTCATGATCGACTAGACCATTATTCATGATCGATCTAACTATTCAATCACAGAATGCTCTGACTCTATTCATAGTTGACCACATGAATCATCTGATTAATCAAATGAACAAATTTTATAGATAAATCAATCGTCAAAGGTCGATCACAACCTTCCTTTTTCGCTGCTAGCCTATGAGAAACTCCTTTTTTTTTATGAAAAGACGCTTTGTCACAATAGTGCTATGATTGCGATCCATGTCCCATGAGAAAATGCTTTGTCACAATAGTGCTATGATTACGATCCATGTCTCATGAGAAATTATAAGGATTAACGAGAGAGACTAAATAATAAGTATTGAAATGGTAGGAATTAGTAATAAAATCAAAAGGGATGTGAGTTTAGAAAGTGATGACGAAATGAATTGTGTGTTGGAGTGTATACTGAAAGCCTAAGCTTTTGTAAACATTTGTTTTGAATAAAGAATCACATTTGGTCAAATTATCTACATTTGTTTGTAGTTGTTCATATAATTTATATTGTAGATAACATAGTATGTGGTGTCACATGCAGAAGATGATGTTATCAGTACCTTATAAATTATAAACAGTTGCTCACGACTAAAATGGAAAGGAACAAACCATTAGAAGGTCGTAGTGTAATTAGATATTAGTTTATCTTGACTATATAATTGCACTAGTACACTCAGAGTGTATTGAGTAGGACCATCTGAGGTCGTTTCTTTTATACTGACTTTATAAAGGAACAAAGACCTCAGTTATTATGGAAGTGTGTGCTCTTAATCCTAATATAATAACAAGCACATATATTTGATATTTATTTCTTTAACTTATCAATGGGTGAGATTTAGTTCGATGAATCAATAAACCCGATAAGTTGGGAAATGGTATCACTTATAGTGTGTGTTGTTGATTATAGAAGAAAACTATGTCCTAGAGATACTAGGTTGATAATGTCCTCAAGAAGAGCTCATAAAGATTGTCATGTTAAACCCTGCAGGTGGACTTAGTCCGACATGATAATAAGGTTGAGTGGTACTACTCTTGGACTTAGATATTAATTAAATGAGTTGTCAGTAACTCACTTAATTAGTGGACATTCGATATCTTAAACACAGGGAGACTAACACACTCATAATAAGAAGGAGCCCAAAAATGTAATTTGGGATTGGTGTGGTAGTTCAATGATAGTTCTCTAGTGGAATGAATTATCATTGATAAAATTAAGTTGTGTGTTCGGGGCGAACACGGGATGCTTAATTTTATCGGGAGACCAAAATCAATTCCTCCTCTCGGTCCCTATCGTAGCCTCTTATTTGTAGAGTTCTATACCCACCTTCTATACCCACCCAATAGGGGCCGGCCAAGCTAGCTTGGGAAACAAGCTAGGGCCGGCCTAGGTATAAGATTGGGTGGCCGGCCCTAGCTTGAACTCAAGCTAGTGGGGGCCGGCCAAATTAAATTAAAAGGAATTTTAATTTTAATTTTTATTATGTGGAAGAAATAATTTATTAAAGAGAATTTAAATTAAAATATCTCTCTTATAAAAGATTTACAAAAGATTAAAGAAAGAGATTAGATCTCTTTCCTTATTTGTAGATTGGTGAGATATTTTATTTTCTCTTTAAAATTATTCACATGTTAATAAAATTAAAATTATAGAAATTTCCTTTTATCAACCATGAAGAGATTTTTAAAGAGAAATTTTATTTTAAAATTTCCGGAAACAAATTAGGAAGTTTTAATTGTTGATTGAAACTTGTCCAATTTGTTCTCCAATGATGTGGCTGGCCAATGTAGGTTTATTTGGGAAATTTTATTTTATTTTTCTCAATTAAATCATGTCAAGGAAATTAAGGAAATTTTATTGTAATTAAATTTCCTAATTTGCCTAGGCCAAGGAATATAAAAGAAGGGGTGAGGGTGCCTTCATGAGACACAACATCTATTATTTCTCTCCCTCTTTTGTTCCTTGGTGTGGCCGGCCATCCTCTCCCTCTCTTCCTCTTGTGGTGGCCGAATCTCCCTCTTCTATTGGAGCTCTTATGGTGGCCGGATACTACTCGGAGAAGAAGAAGAAGAAGGAGAGAAAGCTAGCATCTCTTGGAGCTTGGTTAGTGCTTTAATTTTCTTCCTTGGTGAAGCTTTTCCTTTGTGGCCGAACCTAGCTAGGAGGAGAAGGTGGTTGGTGGTTTCTCATCTCGGAAGATCGTTGCCCACACAACGTCCGAGGTTAGAAGAGGAATACGGTAGAAGATCAAGAGGTTTTTCTACAAGGTATATCTAGTAATTTTTCTTTCCGCATCATGCTAGTTATTTATGGAAATAATACCAAATACAAGAGGCTTACGTTCTAGAATTTCAAATATGTTTTTCGATGTTGTGTTCTTTTATTTTTTCTTTTCCTTGTGATTTGATTGTTCTCTTTGGTTAACCTAAAGTTATTTTAGGAAATTAAATATTAGATTTCTATAAAAGGTTTTGTCTAGTCGGTGGTGGTTGCTCCCATATCCAAGAAGGTCATGTGCCTCGCCACGTCAGTACTGGGAACCAATTATGGAAATTAATATTTAATGGAATTAATAACTTAAGGAGACTTGGGTCGAACGTGTTAAGTTCCGCAGGAGATCCAAGTCAAAACCTAAAAGAACAAATAGATTAAGTTTTGGATCAAACGTGTTAAGTTCCGCAGGCGATCCAAAATTTAATTTAAAAGAACACATGGTAGCTAGGAAAAGGTTCAGACCTTTGTACAAAATTTTTGTACAGTGGAACCTATAGGTTTTCCGAGTAGCAACCAACATTGTGACCATGCGAACGAGAGAATGAGAGTTATTTGGATAATGAATGAGAGATGAAACTGAGGATGTTTATAAGAAAAATAGAAGTTTTTAATTTTTTTAAGGGTTACTTAGTATTTTTAGACTAAAATTGACCAAAATACCTTATAAATTAATTATTTTATTTTAAATAGGGATATTATGATCTTTTTGGAAGTTTTTAACTTTCAAAACTATCCCTTGATCTCTTTTGTATGAGGGTTGATTGAAGTATTGCCTAACATGGTGGTAAAATGTGATTATACTCGTCCTCAGTGTCCCTCGTCAATTCGTTCCAAGATCAATATGAAGGAGGTAAATCATGGATGACTACTAGTATTTGGAATAGTGATTAACATATGAGGGAGACATTTACCTCGGTTATGCCGAGATTCGAATCCCAATCGTCATGATGATAATACCTCATACGATAACCACTAGACCGTTCTGAGGAGACAAAGTATCACCCAACGTCTATGTTGGTGGAGGATGATTAGTCCCTTGGCCATGCTTAATTAGATCAAAAGGTGGAGCCACCACTCTTGTCTGTCCCGAGAGAAGTTGTGCCTGATATGACATGAGCTAACCCTCATCAAGTTATGTTGAACAGAATGACCTAAATCAGATCGAGCTGTGAGTAATTTGAAACACAAATTAAGCTTGTCGAGTTGCTACTCTAGTGTAATTGCCATGCACATTGTGAATTGTTGAAAATTTTATTTTAAGTCTTTAAAATAATTTTGAAAATTTGAACTTATTTATCCTAATTTAACTTTTAAAAATTGAAATTAATTTTAGAAAAACTATTTGGATAATTCACATAGATTGGGGCCGATATAGTCATTTCACTTTAGTTTTTTATAAAGAAAATTACAAACTAGTTATTCTTTTCACTCATCAAATTACAACTTTCTATTTTACACGTACAATATTGTTAAATATTTTTCAAAATTTGAAATTGGTTCCCCATTAATACAAATTAATAGACGTCCTTTAGAGCATCCATAATACTATAATATTATATCATCAATCATCTAATCAAAAAGCATGAGGATCACTACCACATACTCATTATAATATCTTTCTTTCACCTATATCATTTTTAACATTAACACTCGTTATTTATAGATCCCACAATCCACTCAACCATCTTAAAATTATATCATATTAAATAAATATATTTTAAATATGTTTTAAAATATTTAAATTATTATTATTTTTTTTAATTTTATAATTTACATTTTAAAAAAATTATACACATGGGGTGGGGCAGGGCTAGCCCACCCCATGCAAAGCTTGAACGCGTTCAAGCGAATGAACACCAACACTGCATCTGCAACGCGACGTTAAATGCATAGTTACATTATAACGAGATATTAACGCCGCGTTGCAGATGCTCTTATTATAGCTAAAAGATACTCTCGATTTGAAAAATACCAAAATAATGACCTATCTTATTTTATCTTAAAAATATCAATTTTTTTTTTGTATTTAATAAGTTTAGTTAAAATTATTACAATGTAAAATAAAATTATTCTTATTTCATCAAAATTACTATATGTGGAATACTATTATTCATTTTTTTCAGCTTGATTAAAATTACTCTAATTTAATTAAAATCATTTCAATTTAATTTTGATCAAACTTACTATAAATAATTTAAACTGTTATATGTTATAATAATTTTAAATAAAGTTAAAGTATTAAAATAAAAAATTTTAAAGATAAAATAAAATAAAATAAGGCGTTGTATTGAAATTGAAATTGTCGTTTGATGAGAAAAAGGATATGAGGTCCTTTTAGAGTACTTTCACAATTTCTTTTAGAATATTTAATTCTTTTCTAATATTTAAGTATTGATTTATACTAATTAATAAATAATTTTTTTAACATAGATTGATTAAAAAAGACTGGACTGATAATTAATATTTTCTAATTTATCTGAATGACCAATAAATTTTTTTATAAATCGGATTGATAACTAAAAAAAATAAAAATAAGAGGACCGTTTCAATTATTATTTTTTTAAAAAATAAAATGAACGACTGAATTTGTGCCCCCCAAAAATTCAGAGCATGAATTGATAAATGATCGTCAACTGGACGGGGTGGATTTGGTTCCTTCGAATGCTTGGACGTCCAGGATTAGTTACGATTCTGGTCCCCAGTCCCATATGGATCCATCCGTTTCACCGTATCTTGATCACATTCGGGCTTTGTAAAACAAACTCATGGACGCCGACGACCTGAAACGGCTGTGCCCTCTCTGCCTCTTGTTCTGCCCGCACCCTTCCTCCGAAAGGCGAAGCTCAACGATCTACTCTGATCTGCCGTCTCCCACTCCCGATGAGAAAGTTCCCACCCTTCCTCGTCTTGTCCATCGTTCTCTGCTTTCAGTAAGCCTACTCAAACTTGAACTACCATAAACAAATCGAGCGTGACAAGGTCAATTGTCATAGTCGTTTTCCATTATGACCTTTATTGCTGCATTGGATGAACTTTAAATAATTTCTGATGTGTTGAATTTGTGATTTCATAAAGATTTCATTTTTTTTTTTAATCTTGCTCTACCTACAATAAACAGTTTGTTAGTACGATGGAGCTACGAGTAGTACTCTTTGTGGTCCATTGCGAGTATTGGTGGTGATGGAGGGGGTTCAGTGGAAGAGATGCAATGGAACTACTTGGAGTACTCTTAAGAATGCTTTACGAAGGGATCTCCTATATCATTACGCCAACTATCTAAGTGTGCTGGTTGGGCTAGCTATCCTATACATACGAAACTCAAGTTCAGAGAAGGTGCTATGCGCTAGACTTCCACTCGCTCTCACTCAAAGGGGGATCGGCAGAGTCAAGCTTTGCTACTTGTTTCTTTGCAACAAACTACGAGCAGTCGGAGAGTTCCGCATAGTAGATCAACATCAAAATATTATGTTCTTCTTAGAGTCAATCTAGTATCTTAGAAAACAAAAAGTGATTCGTCTTGACCAAATCGAGTGTAGTGGTAGAGTAAGGCTGCTCTTTCTACTTTTGAACTTATTTAGCTTAAATAATTAAGGACTCAGTTGAGTAAGTTTCTAATTAGTAAATGAAACTATATAAGTTGGGATGCACATTGCAGCAAGCCAGGGAAGTCAAGGGACATAGATAGCTCGAAGCATAGGGTGAGTCTGGACCCGTAGGGATCTCAGCCTAGAGGTCTCAAGGGGTCTCCCTGGTAAGGTCTCGAAATGTCTTGCCCTAGAGGGATCTCAACCCAAAGGCCTCAGAAGGTCTCAACATAAAGGGATCTCATCCTCGAGGCCTCGAAAGGTCTCAGCTTGGGAGGTCTTGATCCAAAGGGGACTCGTAGGTGAGGGCCAGGCCACCTTAAGTAAAGCCTATCAGGGCATCCCGCTAGTATTGGGAGATAGGAATATAATATTATCAAAGGATAGGGCCACATTGCGAAATAAGTGGGCGTGCCCAAAGAAATCAGATCCTTCTAAGAGGATGGGATTGAGCGAATGCTCTAAATAGGGAAGAGGGGCCTACGAGGAAGTCTCTCTCTAGTATGGGTTCAACATTTCCAAACCTCTCCTTGTTGTTCCTTGAAATTGCAGTTGCTGAGTTTTTCAGCAACATCAAATGACATTGTCTATGGGAATAGTGGGCTAAGGTGTTGAGATGGAGAATATGGGAAGAGGTAATCGTGAAGATCCAGAGATTTTATCTATTACACGACAACCTCTGGCCGCCCTCACTAAGGACGGAGAAGATAGGCCAAATAGTCTCGGTGATAGTAGAAGAGGTCATTCCTAGCAAATACTAGTACGCAGAGACTCAAGAGTCGTGACAAGGTAGGAAGGGCAAATGGCTATAGGATCGGAACTTTGTAGGAGTAGTCAGACTCTTAGGAGGAGATAGGATAATTGTTCAGACGTGTGGGAGATGCATACCCAACATACACAAGAATATCCCTTTCTCAGCCAATGTGTTAATCGAGGTTTGAAAATTTGCTAGGAGCTAGTCGAGCGCCGAGCGCTAAACCAGCGCCTAGTGCCTAGGCAGTCTAGGCGAGGACTAGGCGTCACTAGGTGGATTCCACAGTATCAACATAAATTACATAATAAATTACATTCTATAACTCTAACACAATAACATCAAATTTAAAATGAGTTCAAAATTACACAATTAATAAAATATCAAAAATTTATTCTACTTCTTCTCCATAATTTTTAACAACTTATTTTTCATTTGACACAAACTCAATATCATCATCGAACACAAACTCAATGGTTACATTTTAGTTTTTTTTAATTGGTCTTTAAATTTAAAAATCCAAACTAAAAAAATCATGAAAACTCTGCACTATTTCCGCGACGCCTAGACGATTCGACCAATTAGTCAGTGCCTAGAGCTGTCTAATCCCACCTAGGCTGGCCAACTAGCATGTGCTCGGTGCGGCTGGCTGGCGCTTAGCACCTAAGTGACCACCTATGCCAATTTTTAGAACACTACTAAACACCAAGGTTCTAAAATTTGGTAGGCACTAGTCGTGCGCCAAACATTGCCTAGTGCCTAGGCCGCCTAGGCGGGGACTAGGCGCTGTTAGGCAGATTCCACGGTATCAACATAATTACATAATAAATCACATTCTATAACTCCAACATAATAACATCGAATTTAAAATGAGTTCAAAATTATAGAACTAATAAAATATCACAAACTTATTCTACTTCTCTATAATTTTCAACAATTTATTTTCATCGGACACAAACTCAATAATATCATCGGACATAAACTTAAGATTACATTTTAGTTTTTTTTTAATTGGGTTTTAAATTTAAAAGCCCAAACTAAAATAAATCATGAAAACCCTGCACTATTTCCATGACGCCTAGATGATTGGACCGATTAGTTGGCGCCTAGAGTTGCCTAATCCTGCCTAGGCGCTTAGGCCGTCTAGGCTGACCGACTAGCATGTTTTCAGTGCGGTTGGCTAGCGCTTATCGTCTAGGCAGCACTTAGACGACCGCCTAAGTCGATTTTTAGAATACTACTAAACAGTAAGGTTCTAAAATTCTCTAGGCGCAAGTCTGACATTAGACCAACACCTAGTGCCTAGGTCACCTAGGCAAGGACTAGGCGTCGCTAGGCGGATTCCACGGTATCAACATAAATTACATAATAAATCACATTCTATAACTCCAAAACAATAACATCAAATTTAAAATGAGTTTAAAATTTCACAACTAATAAAATATCACAAATTTATTTTACTTCTTCTTCTATATAATTTTCAACAACTTATTTTTCATCGTACACAAATTCAATATCATCATTGGACATAAACTCAATGTTACATTTCAGTTTTTTTTAATTGGGCTTTAAATTTAAAAGTCCAGACTAAAAAAAAATCATGAAAACCCCGCACTATTTCCATGGTGCCTAGACAATTTGACTGATTAGTCAGTGCCTAGGATTGTCTAATCCCGCCTAGGCATCTAGGCTGGCCGACTAGTATGTTTTCAGTGTGGCTGGCGCCTAGCGCCTAGGCGGCCGTCTAGGCCGATTTTTAGAACACTACTAAACATAGAGTATAATGCAGTGGAAATTAAAATGGACACGTTGATTTAATGTGGTTCACAACCCCAGGGTTGTTACATCCACGATGTATTAATCCATTAGGTGGATCGGTCCTGAATAATCTCTTTAATCTTCTCCTTTAACAAAACTCTTCTAGAGGTGGAGAAATCTTTACAAATATTCGATGAGATATATATGATGTGAGAATAATAATCAAATACAAGTTACATAGAAAGAATTAGACAACAAATAAAACTTTCAAACTAGAAGCGAGGTTACCTAATGGGAACTTTAACCTGGCAACACACTTTGGAACAACATAATGAGTATTAGATATTCTGAATTGATGATGTTGAGAGGCCCCCTATCTACCCCTAATTATACTAGTGCTCGGGTGCTTAGAAGACCCTTTCGTGTGCCCCTAGCTAAGCTTGTATCTTCTACTCGTTCAACAGTACTTATCTTTTGTTGTTTGGAAGTCACTTATCTCCCAGAAGCTTATGTGTCAAGTCTCTATCGGATAGCTCCCCAATTATCCTTATGACTTGGTCATCATGCGGTTGGAACCTCCTTTCGGTCGCTTGAACCATAACGTGATCCTCCAAGTCATCTTTTATTTGACTAAAGACTCATTTTGGGCATCAAGTTGCCCAGATAGCTTCCGATCATTTGGAACATCAGCTTGCTTGGACATGATTCCATTGCTCAGACCTTCCAAGTTTGATTAGTCAACTTTAGTTAACTTCCTGCAACACAAAGTTAATCCACAAGACATATATAACTAGAACTAAGCTTTGAACAATCACAATTGTCCATCTTGACTTCGAAACACCGAGTGGTTTCTCCGTCAAGCTTGCACTACCTACAAGACTACCCTTGTCCTAGAAAAGAGATTCACTCCTCATCACCTTCCATGTGGTCTCTCTGAGCTTACCTTGTCTAGTTACCCAAGACTTACCTTGTTAGATATCTGGTCTAGTTGCCTGCCTATTGATCCATTAAGACTTCTGTTGTCTGATGTCCGATCTCCTTGACCCATCAGGACCCCTCTAATCAAGACTTTCACTACCTAGTGTCCAATCCTACTAACCCATTAGGGCTTTTCCTTCTTGCTTGGTATTTGGTCATCTGACCTACCAAGTCTTCATAAGTTTCGCACACTTGACATACACAACAGATCACACATAACCTAACTTTAAATTCTTTTGCCATATATCAAAATATAGATTCAATCATGTGGTGTACCATGCACTAATAGGTCTAGGTTAGGGTTTAGGAAATTCAAGTAGGTCATAGAAGTATAAAAATTTATTTTTTTATTAGAGAATTCAAATTTCAAAATAGTATATGCATTAAATGAGATGAAAAATGAAAAAAATAGTTGGATTAAATATTCGAATATAAACATGGAAGTGTCTAGGGAAGTAGTATATTGAATGACTTACAAAATTATTTAGCCTGATATTGAAAATGAAGAAAATGCTAAAGAGTAAATACTTTAGTCCCTTATATAAAAACAAAAGATATGTACAAAATTGTGCAAATTATATGAATATTAAGCTAATGAACCATACCATGACACTTTGGGAAGAGTGATACAAAAAAATTAAGGAGATTCATGCTTGAATGGTTGACAATGAAAGTTATATATTTTCTTAGACAACTAATTAAAAAATATCAAAAAAAATATACATAGTATTTATTAACCTAGAAAAAACTTACGAAAGAGTTTTGAGGAAAATTATCTAGAGAATTCTAGAAAAGAAAGATATTAACACAACGTATATTAAAATAATTAAGAACATGCATGAGGATGCAATGACAAGAGTGAAGACTCCAAGTGGATTAATCTAACCATTTTCTATAAAAATAGAGTTACATCAAGGATCCACTCTAAATTTATTTTTTTTTACACTAGTTATGGATGAATTCACTAAATATTTCCAAGACACATTATGATGATACATGTTGTTTATAGATGACATTGTTTTAGTCTACGAGATACGTAAAAAAGTAAATACTAAGTTTGAATTTTAGAGGGAGACATTAGAAGTGAAAGATTTTAGACTTAGTAAAGACAAACTATATGAAATTTAAGTTTTGTAATAGTAAACGTAATAAAATAATTGTTAAGATAAGAGATGACAAGTTATGTGTAATTGAAAGTTTTAAGTATCTAGGATCGTTTTTGTAAAATGATGGAGTGGTTGATAGACATGTTTTACATAAGATACAAGTAGAATAATTGAAATGGAGGAGGGTGTATGTGTTTTTTGTGATCGTAGGGTACTTTTAAAGCTTAAATGGAAGTTTTACAAAATGGTGATTACACCTATTATGTTATATGAAGTTGAATGTTGGGTTATGAAGTGAACACTCGAGAAATAGATGAGAGTCGCAGAGATGAAAATGTTAAGATTGAGAGATGCATTTAAGATGATATAGATACGTACTTAGACAGCCAATAAATACTTCAATTAGACGATATAAGAGTACGACAAATATGCATATTAATCGAGGGGGAGATCAAAGAAGATTTGAATAGTAATAATAGATAAAATTCATTTAAATATAGATGAGAATATAGTAGAAGATTGAACTCAATGGTGTAGGAGAATTCATATAGTCAACCCCATTTAGTGGGATAAAGATTTGATTGTTGTTGTTGATTAAGTATCATGTATTCGCTTTTTTAAAATAAATACTTATTGCAATATATTAAATTATATATAGGGATGGTTTAAAATCTCAAGTTGTATTGAAGTTTCGATTTATGACCGGAACGTACGGTTTCGGTATTGTATTGTGCAGTACTGATATGGTTTCGGTATTTTTTTAAATATAGATATGTTAGTTTAAAATAAAAAATTTAATCTAAATATTAAAAAACTTAAAATACAAAAAGTAAAAATAAATAATTTTTTAAAAAAGAAAAAATATGAAATCATTCCACCTCTATATAGTAAATAGATAAATAAATAATTTATTATATATTTTTAAAAATAAAATAAATAAATAAAATATACATTAAATTAATGGGATAATTTTATTAGGCTTTGATAAAGCATATTTAGACTATCTCAGTTGACACCAGGTGCCCACCTTACGCTGACTAATCCTGGGGTGAGCGGCTCGGCCTCACGGAAGTTTCCCATTGGCCATCAGGGCAAATTAGGAAGTGCTTGCAACGGACGGTCCATCAGTGTGATATTCTTAGGTCAACCACCCATTAAGGGAAATTCATTCGTTAGTTCATTGAGGTTGAGATTCGATCTTTGGATGCCTAGAAAACTAAGAAGGTGTCCTGCGCAGGAAACTAAGAAGGCGTCCTGCTGCTGCACCATTGTCCCTGAGGCATATTTAGATTATCATATTCATAGCTGGGAGTTGATTGAAATTATTATTCTAAGTTTCCGTTTAATTTATTTCCTTTTTCTTCTCCGCAAACCCATGAGCTTGCGGGCGGCCGCCGTGGGACCATGCACCCTCCATGCCCCTCGTGGAGTGTTGCCTTAGAGGTGCGACAACCGTTGTGCCCTGGTGGAGGGCAGCCGTTGCGCCCCGGCGGAGGCCAACCGTGGGGCCCTTCACAGGGGACGAAGGGTCGTTGCTAGGTCGCGGCACCCTCCGCGACCTCATGAGGCCGTCGCAACCTCGAAACAGACTCTCGGTCGCAATGCCGATATGTACCGGTGCCGATCCTGTGCCAGAACGGTAAATACCGCCCGTTTCGGGCGGCACGTCTCGATATTTCAATCCATGATATATATTTTATAATTTACATTATAACTACAAAAAAATTTGAAATGTCTTAGAGATTGAGTAATTTAATAAATCCTTAAATTTTTACCTAAAGTGGAAGTAATGAACAAGGAAAACTACCTAGCTATATCCCATCATTTCCTTGGTCAAAGACTGATGGAAAGAAGAGGCTATGGAAAAGTTTCACTAACTTCTTGATGGTTGTGCGAATCGGACAAAAGCATTGGTATAACTGTTCAGACAATTGACTGAGATTTTTTTTGATAAATCTATTCAATTGTTTTTTTAATGATTTAAACAATCAATTTTAAGAAACTAAACTTTCCTGCGCTCTTTCCATCCCTCCAAAGAATCATAAATTACAAAATTCTTCTGGTATCCATTTTTTTTCCATATTTTCCCTAAGCTATTTCCCGTCTCCACAGGAAACCGAATACCCTAGACATATGGCATCCTTCAAGCCAACACTAACAAATCCAGCCCTTATTTTCAGAAACATCAAAACTAAACCAGAACTTTTGATTTGCAACAATTGTGGTCAACCACATTATGCCGTGACTATTTAATGGATAGGATGTAGGAGAGAAACTAAGAAATTTTAAGTATGGAAAAAGAAAAGACTTCCACCACTTTCATCCATTTTGCTTATTTGCACATAACCAAAAAGAAGAAAATAATGTCATTTTATCAAATTTCTTTTCCCTCTATTCATTTGGTTGGAAATAAAATGAAATAATTGGATGAAATTAAATTTCTTCTTTTTCTCCTTTCCTATTGTTTTATTCAATGCATCAAACATCCCTCTTATATAGCTTTGGTTTAATGCAATGAGTTCTACAATAGGGAATAAACTAAGTACACATCCAACAAAAATGACATCTGATCTAATTTGGCTTAACATGGCTAGACTTATTACAAATTGAAGTATAGGTCAAATCAGAATTATCCATTCTATAACAGAAGAATAAATTATGAGAATACAGAAGTGACTATGTCTTGTAAATTTATGCACCTACTTTTAGAAAATTTCTGATTCTGGTCTAATATAGATATAATTTTTTTTTCACGATTGAATTCATATACAATGGTTCATTAATAAGAAATTAAGAAGTCAATTCACCCACCTTAAATACACACCAAACAAGGATCCAAAGGTTTGCAAGATAATATGCTTCCCCGAGTGAGTATCTATATAATCACACAATCATTACTTATTAAAAATTCAAATATAGCTAATATGCGATAGAAATATTAGACTCTGAAATCCATCTGTTTGTAATATTAGTGAATCTTGTTTAGCTTTAAGAGTAGACACCCTATCTTAATAAATAATTAAAATTAAGACAGATTCTACCTAGCAACTTTCTCAGTTGAGAATGCAAAAGTCGAGCCCTATTGGTGTAAAACTCGTGGGTCAATTTAAGTTGACAAATATATTATATGATCATTTAATAACACCTCAATATCCATCCTAGTCTCAGGCAAGGTTTGGATTGCTGTTGGGATAGCTCATTGTGGTAAGAGAAAGTAGGAGAGATACTTGGATTTGCCAAGAAAAAAGAGAATGTTGAGAATGTTCTAGTGAAATTGCATTTCTATGCTTATGTTAGACAAAGATTTGAGGTCAAAAAAGGGGGACAGATGTGGAGACTCATACACAACTCTTTTAAATAAGGGGATATATGGGGTTGCTGAGCAAAGCCTCAGGGTGACCTACTTGACAAATGGGGCTATGTTTCGAATTGTATGCCAATTGTTGTCTTAGTGGACTTTCTGTGCCTTAATGCAAGTTTCTATGGCTAGGGTATATAGGTCAGAGTCTTCATTTTACTGACACATGAACATTCATTGGTGTAGGAGATTCATATGTGATTTCTTTTGTTATGTCTTTTCATGGGAAGCCTTGGCGCAGTAAAGTTGTTGCTGTGTGACTTGGTGGTCACGAGTTTGAGCCGTGGAGACAACCTTTTGCAATGCAGAATTAGATTGTGTACAAACGACATAATGCTGTCCGATCCTTCCCCGGGACATGCTTTGGCAGAAATTTTGTGTATCGGGCTGCCCTTTTAATTTGTTGTCTTTTATGTCTGGCAAGTGTGTAGTGACATCTGTTGAGGTTTTTTTGTGGAACAATGATTGGAGTTGACACTTTAGCATGTCTGGACTGGTTTGGGCGTCACTTGAACTGAGGGTATTATCAATTGGCTCTTCAATTAAGTTGAACAGATATATTTTCCATTGAAAAGAAAGTTTTTTTGCTCGGATTCATAGCCCCTTAACTTTCACTCTGAATATTGTTTTCAGATTTATCATTCAGAAGTCTGTAATTGAGTCCTCTATTGTGGAATATGCACATGTTGTATATTTTAATATTTTTGGATTGGGATGATTTGACAAAGACAAAGGTCAAGCTTGGTGAACATCAAGTTGTGGATTATGCACATGTATATTTTAATATTTTAGAATCTGGATGATTTGACAAAGACAAAGTTATCTTGGTCAACATCAAGTTGTGTTTTCCCCAACCATCTGGCTACATTAATCTTACCCCCCTTGTCCCTCTATTGTTTGTGGACATATTTTTCATTTTTGTTGAAAACAGTCCAGAGCCCATTCAACTCCATGATGACTTGCTAGTTGCTATTTGAAAGGAAACTGCATTTTAATATAATCACTCCCATAGTGCCTACAGTTGGGCATAGAAGACAGGTGGTGGCTCCTCTATACTGAATCATGGAGCACCCTACACATTCCTAGTGTCCTGCTTGACACTGAGGTATGAGTTTTGACTCTAAACAAACAATCTGGATGCCCATACTTGGCTATCAGTCTTAGAGGTAGGGATTGAGGATTTGATAACCAATTTGTTCTCATGGTTACTTTCTAACTTAGAAAGGGATATATGTTTGGATGTTTGTCATTGTTTTAGGTTTTAAGCTTATTTATGCAGGGAGCTCTTCCATCAATAATTACTTGTTTGCCTATTTGTGGTTTTCTTCTTGTTTGGGATTTTGATGCCTCATCTACTTCAATGTATTGTTACGTCTAAAATCTTCCATCTTTTTGCAAAATAAGAAAGAAGGTAAAACAAATATTAGTAATTAGATTCTTGTTTATGTAATTATTACTAATATTTGCTTTATCTTCTTTCTTATAGTTCTTTTTTCCCCTCGTTAACAGAGGACGTTTTTCATTTCTGATGAGATATTGTGTCAAGAACTATTGTAGTAGTTCTTAATCTAATTGGTCTTTGTGTATAACTATATTTTAATATATAGCTTGTTGGTGTCTGTATCAACATGGAACTTGCATTTTTTTTGAGTAATTTTAGGTCCACCAGCTTCATGGCTTTAAAAAGGGAAAGAACTTTGGCTATGATAAAACCAGATGGAATCTACGGGAACTTCACAGACAGGATAAAACAGGTAATTTTGGAAAATGGATTCTTCATTGTCCAAGAGTTGATGGTCCAACTTGTTGTGGAGAATGCAACACTTTTCTACTCCGAACATTCAGCAAAGAGCTTCTTCCCAAATCTTGTTGAGTATATGACAAGGTATTTAATTGTAAAGAATTCAAGCCACTGTATGCCGCCTATAAGAATTGAAACATTTTCTCCTCTTTTTTTTCCACGACTATTAATTGTTTTCATTGAATAAAGTATTTATCCCGAAAGGAACATAATGCTGCATTTTAGTTTATTATTTTAAGTTGTCAAGCATGCATTTCAAACATAAAAGCTTCTACCTGAGAGATTGATGGATGCAGTTTGGAACATTCTCAGTTCTGAAAGCACTAAGTGCTGAGCTTTAACCACTTATTACATTGACCACTTCTGCAAAAATGGAGTTCCAGTCATGTTCCTTTGTTGATGATTTGAAATGCAATTTATGTCTAATTTCTCATCTTTCGCTCTACTACTTTGATTTGTCACTTCATATCTTCCAATCTTTGTGAATTGTTTTTTTGTTCAGTTTCGTAGTAGGTTTTGTTAGTTCACTGGAATCAAATACATATTTAATTCTCATGCATCAGTTTTTTCTATTTATGATTGAATTTTTCTTTCCTAGTTGCATCTTTTTCCTCCCATATTAAATTAATTATTAATTGGGACATATAGCAACCAACACAGTGCCTTCTGTAATTTGAAGTAGCCTCTAGTTCTTGTTCATACACGAGTAGATACTTCTGAGTATATAAATAATTTACTATCACTGACTTGTCCTTAGCATGCTCATGTGCTGTTTCTCATGGCTTCAAATTTCCTCTTAATTCTTTTCAACCAGGGTCATTTGATTCTCTAAAGATGTTTGAACACTAGCAATGCAGTTTTCCTTTTGTGCTTGTACCTAAATACATTATGGTTATCATTTTGCCAATATTTCACTGTATAATTTGATATTAATCTTTAGTGGTCCAGTGCTTGCTATGGTTATTGAGAAGACTAATGGTATCTCAGAATGGCGTGCTCTGATTGGTCCAACAGATGCAGGCAAAGCTAGAGTTTCCCACCCACACAGGTAGATTATTCTTAAAACTAAACTTCAGCTTCAAAAGAAATTGATCATGTCAACTTATAATGATAGGCATTTATTGTAAAACTAGATTAGCTTATTGGATATTTGATGAGATGCAAGCTAATGAAAAGTTACACCAATCTTCCTATTATCTTCTCTCTTGATCACCTACTAGTAATTCCCTATTACCCGATTCTTTAATTTATCCACCGGAAGAATGGCTGAGAAAAGTATTGTTATCCACTTCCTATTGCCTTTTTGTTAGAGATGGCTCATATGGAGTGAAGACGAGCACGACCGTGTTGGGAAGCAAGGCCAGGGTGTGACAGCTTCGGGTCTTCAACGAGCTAGGAGAAACATGGCCGTGGTGTCGGGCATGGCTATGCTACCGTGTCCAGATCTGTTGGAGCTGGCAAGCCAAGGCACGGACGTGCCAAGGGGATGTCTTGGCCATTCCCCGTCTGAGAAAAGCAGCCTAGGACACGGCTGTGGCACGGCTTGGCCATGCCTTGTTCAAGAAAAGCAGCCTAGGGCACGGTCGTGCCCCGATCGGGAGATGTTGGAAAAATTGTGGGATTTTCTGGATTTCGTGTAATACATGATATTTTGGGTCTAAAATACCATGTAGGGTTTTTGGGTTGTATAAATAAGATCATTGTAACCCTAAAAGAATGTAGAGAAAATTCTAATAGAGCTTCTTGGCCGTTTTGTGGAGTAGGCACACCCCTAAACCAACAACAATAACAACAACAACCAAGCCTTTTCCCACTAGGTGGGGTCGGCTGTATGAATCATTTTACGCCATTGAGCCCTATCTCCTATTATATCATCATCTATATTTAAATAAATTTTATCTTGTTTTATTGTTGCTAACCAAGTCTTTTTTGGTTGTCCTCTTCCTCGTTTGATATGCATGTTTATCATAGTTTCACATCGCCTAACTGGAGCATTTATTGGTCGTCTAAGTACATGTCCGTACCATCTTAAACGTGTCTCTCGGAGTTTGTCCTCAATAGATGTAACTCCGACTTTCTCTCTAATGCTCTCATTCCTTATTTTGTCCATCTTCGTATGTCCACACATCCACCTTAACATCCTCATCTCTGCAACTCTCATCTTATGCTCATGTGCTCGAGTCATAGCCCAACATTCAGCTCCATATAACATAGCAGGTCTAACTGCGGTTTTATAGAACTTACCTTTAAGTTTAAGAGGTACTTTACGGTCACATAAAACACCCGACGCTCCCCTCCATTTCACCCATCCTGCTTGTATTCTATGTAAGACATCTCTCTCAATCCCTCCATCATTTTGTAAAAATGATCCTAAATATTTAAATCTCTCGATTCCGGGCAACTCGTCCTCTCCTATCTTAACAATTGTTTCATTACTTCTAATATTGCTAAACTTAAATTCTATATATTCTGTCTTTAATCTACTAAGCTTAAAACCTTTCCCTTCTAGTGTTTCCCTCCAAGATTCTAGCTTAGCATTTACTCCTTCACGTGTCTCATCCACCAAAATAATATCATCTGCAAACAACATGCACCACGGTACTGTGTCTTGAATGTGCGCAGTGAGTTCGTCCATAATTAATGTAAAAAGATAGGGACTTAAGGCTGATCCTTGATGTAACCCTATCTTTATTGGAAATGCTTCAGTTACTCCGCCTGAAGTCTTTACTTTGGTCGTTGCATTCTCATACATATCCTTAATTAGTTCAATATATGTTACGCTAACACCTCTCTTTTCTAAAATTTTCCATATAATTTCTCTTAGGACTCTATCATAAGCTTTTTCTAAGTCAATGAATACCATGTGTAGATCTTGTTTTTGCTCTCGATATTTTTCAATTAATTGTCTAAGGAGATGTATAGCTTCTATTGTCGACCTTTCAGGCATGAACCCAAATTGATTTTCTGTCACTGTGGTCTCCTTCCTTAATTTTTTTTTCTATTATTTTTTCCCAAAGTTTCATAGTATGACTCATTAGTTTAATACCCCTATAGTTTGCACACCCCTGAACCATGGTAAAAAAATTTCATCTCTCTTTTCTTTCGATCTTCATATTCTTCTTCGTGGTTCTTCACTATTATTGTGCTGCAATCTCAATAAGTGATATCAGAGTCAAGGCATTATGCCTGGTTCTCTTCTATGAAATTCGACATGGTTAAGTTCAACGGAACTAGAAATTTCAGATTATGGCAGAGGAGGGTTAAGGATTTGTTGGTGCAAAGGCATGGTGAAGGCGTTAGGCGAAAAGAAACCTAAAGCGATGGAAAGGCTAGATTAGGAGGAACTATAGGCAAAGGCGGTGGCGACGATCAAACTTTGTCTAACTGATGACGTGATGTATAACATTATGGTCGAAGAATCACCGGTGGTAGTTTGGTACAAACTTGAAGGTCATTACATGTCCAAGTCATTGACAAACAAGCTCTACCTTAAGCAAAAGTTGTTTGGCTTAAGATGACAGAGGCATAAATCAATGTTTTCAACCAAATTGTAAGTGATCTGAAACGAGTTGATGTGAAGATCGAAGATGAATACAAGGTGCCTACCGTCGTCTCCTACATTCGAGAATTTGATTACATTTATGATGTGGCGAAAGGAAACCCTCAAGTTGGAGGAGGTCACAAGGGCGTTGTTGGGTTTTCATTAGCGGAAGAAAGCAGGCGATGAGAATTCGCAAGGTGAAGGACTTGTGGTGAGAGGTAATCAAGAATGTGGCAGGAGCAAGACTCAATATGGGTCGGGCAATGATAATAAGACCTGATCTAAATTGAGAAAGAAGAAGGTGATCACGTGTTACAAGTGCTGGGTAAATGGTCATATCAAAAGAGATTGTCCAGAGAGTAAGAAAGCAAATGCAGAGAGTAAAGATAGTTATTGAAGTCTGTAAACATAGTGGAAGAAGAAATTTAGAGAGCGACGATGGCGATATGCTTTCAGTTTTGTCAGTTTAGAGCAATTAACAGAATCATGGATCTTGGATTCAGCATGTTCTTATGACATGACACCTAACAAAGATTGATTCGACACCTCCAAATTGGTGAATTCTTGTTCTATTATGATGCGTAACAATGCATTTTGCAGAGTCATTGTAATAGAGAATGTCAGAATCAAAATGTTTGATGGTGTAGTCAGGACGTTGAATAATGTTAGATATGTACCAGATGTGAGGAAGAATTTGATTTCATTGGCACACTGGATGGTACTACAAGCGGAGTAATGAAGGTCAATAAAGGTACTCTGACGGTGATGAAACGACATAAACTAGCAGGGAATACTCTTGTGGCATATGTGGCTAAGTTACATGAGCGAGTGTGGAATGCTGGAACTTCATAAAAGAAATTTATTGAAAGGTGTCAAGACGTGCAAGATTGAGTTTTGCAAATATTGTGTTTTTGGAAAACAAAGTAGAGTACAATTCAAGACAGCCACACATAAGACGGAGGGCATTCTGGACTATGTTTATACAAATCTCTAGGACCGACCAGTGCAACACCTCGTGGTGAACTTTTATATATTGTTTCATTGACGACTACTCACAGAAAGTCTAGGTGTAATTCATGAGTCACAAGTCAGAAAATTTTGTCAAAGATCAAGATGTGGAAAAATATAGAGAACCAGATTGGAAGAGATCGGATAAAGTTCCAGTAATTTTGTGAGTAGCAAGGTATCAAGAGACACTTCACAGTTTACAGGACACCACAATAAAATGGTGTAGCAGAAAGGAAAGAGCTCGATGTCTCAGGTGTCTTGCGAAGAACTTCTGGGTAAAGACAATAAACATGATGTGCTTCTTGATCAGTCGTTCACTAAGGGCAACACTAGATAACAAAGTAGCAAAGGAGGTATGGATGGGAAATTCGGTTGATTACTCTAATCTGAGAGTGTTTGGATATCCAGCCTACATGCACGTTTCTAGTGAAGATAGATCAAAATTGGACGCAAAGTCTAGACAGTAAATCTTTTTGGGTTATCAAAAAGGGGTGAAAGACTTCAAGCTTTGGAATTCGAAGGTAAACAAGGTGGTCATCAAAAATGTGGTATTTAATGAAAGAGTTATATTACAACATACTCAAGGGGAAGAGAAGCAAATCTCAGAAAACAACAACAACAAGGATGTTGTACAAGTGGAGCTAGGAATCCATGATTTTGATGGTGATAGTTCAAAGCACATAGAGCATACAATCGATCCATATACGAGGTATGATTTTGAGGACTTGGTATCTTATGCACTTCTCACTAGTAGCGGATATCGTACTACTTTTCAGGATGTGGTACACAGCTCAAAGAAGGATAAGTGGATGAGTGCTATGACAGAGGAGATAGAGTCATTGCATACAAACTAAACTTCTTGAAGGGAAGAGGATTATAACATGTATAAGAAGAAAGAAGCATTCTTAGAAAAGGAGGAAGGGAAGTTCAAGGCTCGGCTAGTAGCAAAGGGCTATTCATAGAGGAAGGGAATTGACTATGATGAGATATTTTCTTCGGTGGTCAGACATACATCTATCATACTGGTGTTGGCCTTGGTAACACATCATAATTTACAATTGGAGCAAATGAATGTGAAGACAACGTTTCTTCATGGTGATTTGGAAGAGCAAATTTGTATGTCATAACCACAAGATTTTTGTCAGCCTGGACAGGAGTACTTAGTTTGTAAGTTGAAGAAATCACTTTATGGGCTAAAGCAATCTCTAAGACAGTGGTACAAGCGTTTTAACTCCTAAATTGTTCAAAATTGGTACACAAGATGTGAGTATGACTGTTGTATTTACGTGAGGAGTCTTAACGATGATTCACTTATCTTCCTGTTACTATATATGGATGACATGTTAATTGCTGCGAAAAGTACGAAGGAAGTCATCAAATTAAAGAACCTACTTACAAGGAATTTGACATGAAGGATTTCAGTGCAGTCAAGAAAATTCTTGGGATGGAGATATAGAGAGAAAGAGTCTTTGGGAGATTATGGCTATCTAAGTGGAGCCCTGTTGAGGTGTTGGATAGATTCAACATGGGAAATGCAAAGTCTATAAGTACACCTCTAGCTCATCATTTCAAATTATCTCTTATACAATGCACAAGGACAGATAAAAAGATCGAAGACATGTCAAAAGTTCTCTATGTCAGTGCAGTTGATTGTCTGGTATATGCTATGGTTGTACAAGACTTGATTTGGCGCAAGCTGTTAGTATAATAAGTTTCTTTCAAATCATGGTCGGCAACATTGGGATATAGTTAAATGGATTTTCAAATATTTGAGAAATACTACAAATTATGACATTGACATACAACAGGGGATATTTCAATTACATGATATGTGGATACAAACTATGTAAGGGATATGAATGACAGAAGGTCTACTATCAAGTATGTGTTCACTGTGGTGGGAGGACTTATTTGTTGGAAGTCATGATTTAACCTATAGTTGCATTGTACATCATTAAGTTAGAGTACATGACAGTAGCTGAAACAGCCAAGGAAGAGTTATGACTTACAAGGTTAATCAGAGAATTGAGTTTTCAACAAGGTGGAGTTAGGTTATATTGTGATAGCTAGAGTGCTATCTATTTGGTGAAGAATTAGGTGTATCATGCGAGGACCAATATATTGATGTGAGGTTTCACAAGATTAAAGAGTTGATTTCTTCCAGGGAGATTGTACTTGTAGATACGTTCACAAAGTTAGTTACCGTAAAAAAGTTCAAGCATTGCTTGAACTTGATATTTTTCTCTAGTTGCTAGAGGATTGCAGCCTAACTCGGCGTTCTTGGTGGAAGTCTTCTCATATGCTTGTGTTTCTTCAAAGGAGTGGATATTCATCAAGGTAAAGATTGTTCGAAATAACTCATGCACGACCGTGTTGGGAAGCAAGGCCAGGGCATGACAACTTCGGGTCTTCGATGAGCTTGAAGAAACATGGTCGTGGCATCGAGCATGGTCTAACCGTGCTCGGTGGGAACGGTCGACCCGTGTTTGGATATGTTGGAACGAGCAAGCCAGGGCATGGCCAGGCCGTGACCTATCTAGGAAAAGCAACCTATGGCATGGTTGTGCCTCATTCAAGAAAAACAGCCTAGGGCGCCTAGCTGTGCCTCGTTCGGGATAGCCTAGGGCATGGTCGAGGCACAATCGTGCCCCGTTCTGGAGACGCTGAGAAAATTGCGGGATTTACCATGTAAGGTGTTTTGGGTTGTATAAATAAGATTATTGTAACCCTAAAAGAATGTAGAGAAAATTCTAATAGAGCTTCTTGGCCGTTTTGTGGAGTAGGCACACTGCTGAATCACGATAAAATCTTTTCGTCTCTCTTCTCTTTTCTTCTGATTCTTCTTCGATTTTCTTCTTGGTGATTCTTTGCTATTGTTGCGGTGCAATCTCAACACTTTTTATTAATAACTTCTTGGTTGGCCTGTTATTACTAACCACAATTTGGCTCAACCGAATCAAATTGCCTACCAAAAAATTTGAGTTCATCATCAAATAAAAGACCTGTGAATTCTAAGACTAAGCATTCTGATACATTTCTCTCTATCGTAGTTTATTGTTTGCCCCATGATATGTACTTACTAGAACCATCCACCAAATGAGATACTTTTACCTTCTTTTTTTTCGTTTTCTTGTACTTTACAGCTTTTAATAAATCTATTATAATGGTAAAATTTTGTTAACAACTGTTAATTCATGAAGTATCCTACGGTATTTACTATGCTATACCTAATCATCCTTCTAAATATGCCTTTGCTATGTTATATCGCTATTTTTCTGTGTCATCAATTGACATATTCCTAAACAAGATTTTGGTGGGTGAAAGGTTTATTAGGTTTTTATATGGTACATGGTAGCATAGATTAGCTATTTTTAACAAAACGTAATGTGTTTCTTACAAGTCACAAAATATGTGATGAATTAGTTTTGTTAAAAGTGACACATTTAAACATTAACCTTATAAAAATATAATAAATTTATCACATATTCTGTTAAGAATCCATAAAGTCATGAAATGTCAACATGCTTAACCATCTTTTTATCTCATCATTTGCCATGCCAAATTCTAATTCCTAACTTAAGTTTCAAAAGATTGTCGTCTTACTTTAGTTCAATTTTCAGCATTAGGGCTATGTGCGGATCAAGTGCTCAGAGAAATTGTGTTCATGGTTCAGATTCGGCTTTAGCTGCTGCAAGAGAAATTTTATTTTTCTTCGGAGATATCTCAGCTGGTTTGTTCTACTTAAAACTGGCCAACTGTGCATATGTTTCAATTTCCTTACAGAAATGTATTAATTCTCCATCTGTTTTTAAAAATTAATTGGTACCTTCGGATTCACTGACATTCTTAAATAATGATAATCTGAATTCTCTTATTCATGCAGGTGCTGTTGCTGTTGAGCTTCATGTTGGTCTAGGGATGGATTGGCGGGGGCACCGGAGACAAACGAATCGTCTTTTGTCACATATGACTGTTGAGCATGATGAACTCTGAATTTTTAAAAATGTATTAGTTTCTTAAATTTCTTAGATACTAAGTAATTGATAAAGCACAAGATACTTATTTTAAGTTATATTGGACTTTTTTGTGTTTATACATTTTTAGGATATTCTATATATTCATCATGTTTAATATAATCATTTAAAATTTAAATTTTATATCTATTTGGTAGATTTTAATCAATTTATATGTAGCAAATGCTAAAAGCATATGTATTGATTATAAACATGTTACTGTATATAAGTTTCAATAATTAAGTCTTTTTATTTGGCTATAGTCTTTATAATACCTTCATTATTTTATTTTGAAATATTTACTTTGTGTTAATTGTTAAAATGTTTTAAGTTATATGGATTAATTTTGATATTTGATTTCTTTTAAATTGGATTAATTCTTCCAGCATTACTATAATTTAATTTTGATCAAGTAATATTTCATTTTTCTTTTGGTTCTATTTGTGACATAAAAGAAAAATTATTAACTTGATTTCGGAAAGATCTTGTATTTATTCCATAATTAATATGATTTATAACTTGTTCTGCAAGATGTTTAGGATTCATTTTAAGTGATGGGGCTGCTCTTAAATTTTCTTGATTGCTTTCTGTTATTTCTTTTCAGATTTTTTTTATATATTCTTCTTTACTTGTAATTATTATTTTTATTAATTTTCTATTTTACATCTTTCTTTTTTATTAGAGTGTCATTATTATTTTCACCAAATACAATATTTGATATTTTTTATGAAAAATAAATAATAACTACTTATGTCTGATGAAGTATGATATCTAAGTAGATGTCCTGATATATATGAATTTGTACTTTATTTTAAAATCATCTCTACATCAAATCTAGTATCCTCAAACACAGAATAGTTTCTTGTGATCCATACATAGTGGATCATGGATGACATGGTAAGGTGCCGCACCTTCATCAAACTGTTGGTCCCACGGTGGTGGAGTTCGAAAACTCTCAGCAGCTTACGATATGTGCAACCAACATCTGATTCTCCTCCATAACTGCTTGATCAGGTCGCATGTGAATAACACATGCTACTGTGACCTCTCACAGAAGCAACTCCTATCATGAAGGTAGTCCGTCCTATCCTTGGTAGGCAGTCTCCTGTGTACTACCTGTTGGTGTAGTTATACTAATTATCAAACTCGGATTTTGATGTATGACACAAGGTTAAAATTAGATTATATATTTTGTAATATGTGGATCAAGTGTGCAGACTGAAAGACTTAACGGGTCTAAAGGAGTAGACACAAGGCTGAAGTTTAGTTAGGTCAGAAGGAATACATAAACTCAGATAGGTCAAAGAGAACTTGATATTTCGTAGGAAGTCCAGTTGGGCCAACATGGCCTGACCATTGGCTGAAATCCAGTTGAGACATCTGGCAGAAAGACTTGATGAGTCATACATCAAGTAAGTTTGTAAATGGTAAGTGAAAGTAAGCAATTGGAGAAGAAAGATTCAGTGAGGACAAGTCCCAATAAGACTATAGGTGTTGGTGCAATTTAGATCCATTTTGAAAATCTTAGTTGAGACCAAGACTAGATTTTGATTGTGTTAGACAAGATCTAATTCATAATTTTTATTATATGTGCTAACTTTGTTTTATAGG